>NW_027448917.1:0-351146 GCF_030867145.1 Opisthocomus hoazin
TGTGCGAGCAGTGCCATGGCCGGGCAGATGAGGCTGAGCAACAGCTTTCCAGGTGTCCTGGGTTTGGCCAGGACAGGGTTAATTTTCACCAGACTCCAGGAAGGGGCACAGCCGGGGGGTGGGGGCTGACCCCACCTGGCCAAACAGAGCCCGGTGTTCCATACCATTGGACGTCACGCTGGGTTCCAGTGGGGGGGGGCGGTGCGGCGGTAAGGCACTCGCGGCTTGGGCGGGCGCAGCGTCGGTCCGGTTTCGGGAGAGCGGCTGTTGTACGGTTCGTGGTTGTGTTTTCTCCTTATTTGTATCGTTGTTGTTCCTGTTTTCCCTCTGTTTGCTGTTCTGTTAAACTGCCCTTATCCCGACCCACCAGTTTCTACCTCTTTCTTTCCATTCTCCTCCGCACGCCGGCGGGGGGAGAGGCGGCCGCGTGGCGCTTTTGTTGCCGGCGGCAGCCGAAACCAAAACATTAAATTGGCGCCCAGACGTGGAGCGGGGATAACGGCAGGGCTGAGCAGCGAGTGTTAAAACTGCTTTCATAGATTTTGTTAAAATTTATTATACGCATTTACTGTGCTAGTTTAAGTCGCCGGTAAAAATGTTTCTGACTTTGATCAAATATCTGTGCTACGTAAATCCTTACTTGCTGTATGTGTTTACTGCCATGCTGTTCATCATCGCTGGGAAAAAGATCAGGATGATGATTTTGCTCTACCTTACGATATCGACTTATGATATGATAACATCACTGTGCATGAAATTCGTCTTGTATTTGCATGCGGCACTGCGGTCATTTCCGTACCTCGGATCCTATGTCTTAGATTTTGTTAATAATCAAACCCAGTCTGTGGGGAAAGCCGAAGGGGATGCCTTCCCCCACTCTTTCGCCCCCCCTCTCTCCCTCAGGCTGGTCCTAACTGCTTTTGAGAATTTCGAGTACCCATGGGATGCTCAGGGCAGCACTCCCCTTTTGTTATGCCTCCTGAATGGGTTTCAGCTTTTGTTTAGGGTTTGCAAGTCGTTAAGAACATCCTGCAGAGACCTACCCTGGGGCCGGATAGCTATGAGTGGCTGGGTGTGTGGGACAGCATGGGCAAGTACCTAGGGCAGTGGGCACCTCCGGTGATTTTTAAACTCACCCCTGAGCAAGTACAGAATCTGGAAAAACTAGTAAAATATCTGCAAAAAGTGTGCTGCCACCCTGGGAACTCCAGAGAGACACAGATCACCGCAACGTGCTGGGGTCTGGCCCACGCCTACCGAGCCCTGTTCAACCTGATTCAGTGCCCCGAAAGGGGAAAGGGGGGGAAGCGAAGCGGCAGGCGCTGCGACTGGCGCTGCCCCCCCAGCCGGCCCTGCAGCCCCTCCAGCCCAGCAGGCAGTCACACCCCTCCCGACCGGCACCATGGCTGCTGCAGCCACAGCTGCACGGTCTGCCTCGGTTTCCCTGGCAGGCACAGCAGCAGCTCCAGCCCCAGCTCCAGCCGCAGGCATCGCAGCTGAGCCCAATGACCAACCTGTGCAGGTAGCAGTCGCCCCTGTAAAACTAAAGAAAGACGCAAAGAGAGCAGATCGCTCCGGGAGGGATGACGATGAGCCAGGGTCATCATGGGAGATAGAGACAGAGATCATCACCCGGTCCCTGTCCCTGGGGGAGCTGCGAGACATGCGGAAAGATTTCAGCCGCCACCCAGGCGAGCACATTGTCACCTGGCTGCTGCGGTGCTGGGATAACGGGTCCAGCAGCTTGGAATTAGAGGGCAAGGAAGCCAAGCAGCTGGGATCCCTGGCCAGGGACGGGGGCATTGACAAGGCCATTGGGAAAAAGGAACAAATCCTCAGCCTTTGGAGGAGACTTCTGTCAGGTGTGAGGGAGAGGTACCCCTTCAGTGACGATTTTGTATGCTATCCTGGCAAGTGGACCAATATGGAAAGGGGTATTCAGTACTTGAGGGAATTAGCTGTGCGGGAGCTGGTTTACTGTGACACAGACGATGAGCAGGTACCCACAGACCCAGATGAACTCCAGTGCTCACAATCCATGTGGAGGAAGTTTGTGCGGAGTGCACCCTCCTCGCATGCCAACTCACTGGCAGTTGTAAACTGGAAAGGTAAAGACGCACCAACAGTGGATGAGGTGGCTGTCAGACTCCGCCAATACGAGGAAAGTCTCTCTTCCTCCCTTGTCTCAGCTGTGGAGAAACTGGTCAAGCGACTAGACAGGCATATGTCCTACTCTCCACCTGTACGGGCCAGTGTCTCATCTATTAGGGGCAGGCGTTTCTCTGCTCAGGAGAGGGAATACAGAGGCTACACACCCCGGGGCACCCTGTGGTTCTACCTGCGTGACCACGGAGAGGACATGAGGAAGTGGGATGGAAAACCCACCTCAAGTCTAGAGGCACGAGTACGTGAGTTGCGAGGTAAAACAATCACCAAAGGGGATTCTGTTAGGAAAAATGCCGCTCCAGTTTCCAGCAGCCAGCTCTCCAGACCAGGTAGACAGTTTGACCTTGATTCCGATCCTCTGGAGGGGACCTCCAAGTCATTCTTACAGCAGGTGAGCAGCAAATTCTCTGACGAGGATTAGAGGGGCCCTGCCTCCAGCCAGGTGGAGGAAAGGGACAACTGCGTTTATTGGACGGTGTGGATTCTGTGGCCTGGCACGTCAGATCCACAAGAGTATAAAGCTCTAGCGGACACTGTTGCACAGTGTACTTTAATGCCATCAGAGTTCAAAGGGTCAGAGTCCATTTGCATTTCGGGAGTGACAGGGGGGTCCCAAGAGCTGAGTGTACTGGAGGCTGAAGTGAGCCTCACTGGGCAGGACTGGCAGAAGCACCCCATTGTAACTGGCCCCGAGGCTCCGTGCGTCCTTGGGATAGACTATCTTAGGAGAGGGTATTTCAAGGACCCAAGGGGTTATTGGTGGGCTTTTGGCATAGCTGCTGTGGAGACGGAAGAAATTAAACAGCTGTCCATTTTGCCTGGTCTCTCAGAGGATCCTTCCGTTGTGGGGTTGCTGAGGGTTGAAGAACAACAGTTACCCATCGCACCCACAACGGTGCACCAGCGACAGTATCGTACCAACCGAGACTCCCTTCTCCCCATTCATCAGCTGATCCGCCAGCTGGAGAGTCAAAGAGTGATCACGAAAACTCGCTCGCCCTTTAATAGTCCCATATGGCCAGTGAGAAAATCTACTGGAGAGTGGAGACTGACAATAGACTACCGTGGCCTGAATGAAGTCACACCACCACTGAGTGCTGCCGTGCCAGACATGCTAGAACTTCAATATCAGCTGGAGTCAAAGGCAGCCAAGTGGTACGCTACAATTGACATTGCTAATGCATTCTTCTCCATCCCTTTGGCAGCAGAGTGCAGGCCACAGTTTGCATTCACCTGGAGGGGCATCCGGTACACCTGGAACCGACTGCCCCAGGGGTGGAAACACAGTCCCACCATTTGCCATGGACTAATCCAGACTGCACTGGAAAAAGGTGAAGCTCCAGAACATCTGCAGTACATCGACGACATCATTATATGGGGTGACACAGCGGAGGAGGTTTTTGAGAAAGGGGAGAAAATAGTTCAGATCCTTCTGAAAACCGGTTTTGCCATTAAGCGAAGTAAAGTCAAGGGACCTGCTCAAGAGATCCAGTTTTTGGGAATAAAATGGCAGGATGGGCGCTGTCAAATCCCAATGGATGTCATCAACAAAATAGCAGCTATGTCCCCACCAACCAGCGAAAAGGAAGCACGGGCCTTCTTAGGTGTTGGAGGTTTTTGGAGGATGCACATCCCAAATTACAGCCAGATTGTAAGTCCTCTGTACCACGTGACCCGGAACAAGAATGATTTTGAATGGGGCCTGAGCAACGACAGGCATTTGAACAAATTAAACAGGAGATAGTTCATGATGTAGCCCTTGGTCCAGTCCCATCAGGGCAAGATGTTAAAAACGTGCTCTACACCGCAGCCGGGGAGAATGGCCCAACCTGGAGTCTCTGGCAGAAAGCACCAGGGGAGACTCGAGGTCGACCCCTGGGGTTCTGGAGCCGGGGATACAAAGGATCCGAGGCCCGCTATACTCCCACTGAAAAAGAGATTCTGGCAGCATATGAAGGCGTTCGAGCTGCTTCAGAAGTGGTGGGCACTGAAGCACAGCTCCTCCTAGCACCACGGTTGCCGGTCCTGGGCTGGATGTTCAAAGAGAGGGTCCCCTCTACGCTTCATGCCACTGATGCTACGTGGAGTAAGTGGGTCGCGCTGATCACCCATCGCGCCCAAATGGGAAACTCCAGTTGCCCAGGAATTCTGGAGGTAATCATGGACTGGCCAGAAGGTAAAGATTTTGGAGCATCGCCAGAGGAGGAGGTGACACGTGCTGAAGAGGCCCCACTGTATAACCAGCTGCCAGAAGATGAGAAACAGTATGCCCTGTTCACGGATGGGTCCTGTCGCATTGTGGGGAAGCAGCGGAGGTGGAAGGCTGCTGTATGGAGCCCTACACAACAAGTCACGGAAACTGCTGAGGGAGAAGGTGAGTCCAGCCAGTTTGCAGAGGTGAAAGCCATCCAGCTGGCTTTAGACATTGCCAGTCGAGAGAAGTGGCCAGTGCTCTGTCTTTACACCGACTCTTGGATGGTGGCCAATGCCTTGTGGGGGTGGCTGCAGCAATGGAACAAGAACAACTGGCAGCGCAGAGGCAAACCTATCTGGGCTGCCCCATTGTGGCAAGATATTGCTGCCCGCCTGGAGCAGTTGGTTGTAAAAGTGCCTCACATGGACGCTCACATCCCTAAGAGTCTGGCCACTGAGGAACATCAAAACAACCACCAGGTAGATCAGGCTGCTAAGATTGAAGTGGCTCAGGTGGATCTGGACTGGCAACATAAGGGTGAACTCTTTATAGCTCGGTGGGCCCATGACACCTCGGGCCACCAAGGAAGAGACGCGACATACCGATGGGCTCGTGACCGAGGGGTGTACTTGACCATGGACACCATCGCACAGGTTATCCATGAATGTGAGACATGCGCTGCAATCAAGCAAGCCAAGCGGGTAAAGCCTCAGTGGTCTGGAGGATGATGGCTAAAATATAAATATGGGGAGGCTTGGCAGATTGACCACATCACACTGCCACAAACCCACCAAGGCAAGTGCTATGTGCTCACAATGGTGGAGGCCACCACCGGATGGCTGGAAACCTACCCTGTGCCCCATGCCACCGCCCGGAATACCATCCTGGGCCTGGAAAAACAAGTCCTGTGGCGACATGACACTCCCGAAAGAATTGAGTCGGACAATGGGACTCACTTTTGTAACAGCCTCATAGTCACCTAGGCCAAAGAACAAGGTATCGAGTGGGTGTATCACATCCCCTACCATGCACCAGCCTCTGGAAAGATCGAGCGGTACAATGTGCTGTTAAAAACCATTTTGAGAGCAACGGAGGGTGGGACTTTCAAAAACTGGGATACTCACTTAGCAAAGGCCACCTGGCTGGTTAACACCAGAGGGTCCACCAGCAGGGCTGGTCCTGCCCAGTCAAAACCTCAGCGCCCTGTGGAAGGGGATAAAGTCCCTGTAGTGCACATGCGGAACATGTTAGGGAAGACGGTTTGGGTTAGTCCTGCCTTGGGCAAAGGCAAGCCTGTCTATGGGATTGCTTTTGCTCAAGGACCTGGGTGTACCTGGTGGGTAATGCGGAAGGATGGGGAAGTCCGATGTGTACCTCATGGGGATTAGATTTTGGGTGAGAAGAGTCCATAAATAAATTGTATAAAGTTAATTGTTAAATAACCCTGTCACTGTCTGTTATCACTGTTATAATTGTTATATGTTGTACCAGTAGTATCATAGTAAGAATCGTCCAGATTAAAGAAGGATGGACTTTTTGATGAAAACCTAGCAGAGAACAGCGATGATGGAACTAGACCTGGTTTTTCAACAACTGGCACCCAGCAACTTCATCAGGATCAACATCTCCTGCAGCCTGTGGGCACGGGCCACACCAGATGCATCAGCCGTGAGCTCCGGATGCAGCAAGTGACCGCCCATCATCACACATCACCTGCCACAGAAGACCATTACAAAAGATGGAGCCCAAAGTCATGCATTAAATGAACTCAATGGACACTTTAGAGTGATGATCCATAGACTAAGGGAATGATATCAGGAGACAGGAGAAGTGGTGGTGATCAGCTGAACAATGGGGGACCTGGGCATGACGTAGATGGTATGGAATAAGGGGTGGATAATGTCCTGGGTTCGGCCAGAACTGGGTTAATTTTCACCAGAATCCAGGAAGGGGCACAGTCGGGGCAGGCTGACCCAACCCCAAACTGGCCAAACAGAGCAGGGTATTCCATACCATGTGCCGTCATGCTGGGTTCTGGTGGGGGGGAGCTGGGGGGACGGGAACTCACTCTCGGCTCGGGAGCTCGCGTTGGCAGTCGTGGAGGGCGGCTCTGTGGGCTGTGCAGTTTGTGTTGTGTTTTCTCCTTTTCTGTATTGTTGTTGTTCCTGTTCCCTCTGTTTGCTGTTCTGTTAAACTGCCCTTATCCCAACCCACCAGTTTCTGCCTCTTTCTTTCCGTTCTCCCCCGCAAGCCGGCGGGGGGAGGGGCAGCCGCGTGGCGCTTTTGTTGCCGGCGGCAGCCAAACTATAACAGGGGCTCTGCTGGGGGCTCTGCAGGATTCAGTCAAGCCATGCAGCAATACTCAAATAGGAACACAGGGTCGTCTCAGATTAAATCCATCTGTGATATTGAAGAGCTTTTCAGCGTTCCTGCTCTCAATTCACCCAACTGCAGAGCAGAGCTGAGGGGATTTATTTTTGTTTCTCCTTCTTCTACTTGCCCCACCACACCTGAGGAGTGGTTTTAAGGCAGAAAGTTTTGGCATTTGTGTTGCACTTCAGCAGAACTCCTGTGGGTCCTGTGAGGCAAAGAGACTGTCCCTTAGTGCAGCGTGAGGACAGCCGGTCTGTCTGGAAGGCCTGATCTCAGCTGCCCTGTGCTGGCACCTCTTGCAACTGTAAGTCGATTGCCCCAAGATGTTCCCCTGAGCAGAAAATGGACACTGCTGAGAGCAGAGGAATCCATTTTCCAAGTGCAGATGGCCAAGTCTCTCATCCCCTTCCATCATACCTGAGGAGGATCTAGGCTCTCCCCTCTCAGCCATGGACACAAAGGGCTCATTACAGCTGCCCATATGCAGATGATGAGCAGCATTCCCATGGTCTTAGCACCAAAGCTTCTTCTGCATGGCACTGCTAGATAACTCAGGCATATCAGGGGAAAGCTGTTTGCTTCTGCAGGGCAGCCTGGAGCCCAGGAGGAACCCCCAGGGAAAGAGTCAAATATCCTACATTTTGCATGTCCTGAAAGGAGAATCCGCTCATTTGCATTGCCCTGAACCTGCTAATTAGGAGAGGACTTGGGCGCTTTGCTCCCATTGATACATCCTCATGGCAGGACCCAGAAGAGCCTTCTGGTCCAGTGAATGATGCAGTGAAAAGCCAGAACTGAAGACGCAGTAGTCGGCAGACTATTAAGCAGGTATTCTTTATTACGGCGCCGGGCACACGGGGGACCTCTCCTCCAAACATGCGCGCCAAACACCGTGTCATTTCAGGTTAAATATAATCACAGTATGCATATTCATTATATTTCCGAGAAATGCTTAGCATATTCATGACTTTCCCAAGAACTAATTAGCATATATTAATGTCTGTCATGCCTGTCTGTTAGCGTCCTCGAGTGGTCTTTAGGGGTCCTAAGATGAAGGCTTATACTCCTCATCACAGTGTCCACTGGTTGGCCTTTGTTTCTGCACAAACTCAGTTAGAAGATCACGTATACCATGTCCTTCCAGGCTGTTTTTTTGCTCCGGTCTTGTTGCCCTCTTGGTGCCTCTTTAGCTCTGTAGCTTGGTGCGTCTGCCCTCTCAAGGCTGAGCTGTCCTAGTAATATTATTTAGGAGTCTCTTTATCTTAGAGCTTTCCTGTCTTCTCAAAACAGCAAGGATTTACTTTAGTTTAATTACAATCACTCTAGTAAGTGAAAATTTTACATTTCACAGAATCACAGAATCACAGAATGGTAGGGGTTGGAAGGGACCTCTGTGGGTCATCTAGTTCAACCCTCCTGCCAAAGCAGGGTCACCCAGAGCAGGCTGCACAGGACCTTGTCCAGGCGGGTCTTGAATATCTCCAAACAAGGAGAATCCACAACCTCCCTGGGCAGCCTGTGCCAGGGCTCCGTCACCCTCAGAGTAAAGAAGTTCTTCCTCATGTTTGGACGGAACTTCCTCTGCTTCAATTTGTGCCCGTTAAATTTACGGGTATCAAGAACAAGTTGAGCAAGCACAGGAGAGGAAAAAGGGAGAAATGTCACAGTGTTGCTGCAGATGGAGCCAGGAGAAAGACAGACAGACGAGTGTGTGGTAATTTGCCCTTTTAAAGATTGAGGCCGCTGAGAACGTGATTGAACACCCACAGCCTTAAAAACAGATGTGGGTGAAGAGACGACGAGTTCACTCCATGGTGGGCATCTGCACTGCAGGCAATGGCAGGGACGTGCCCAAATCCCCATCCCACGGCATTGTTTGGATCAGATTCTTCTTCATCCCTGCCCATGCCTCTGCTGCCTGGAGCTTGTCCTTTCTGGGAGCTGTTTCTCTGTCCCTGGGTCTCCTCCCTGTCTTTTCTCACAGAGCCCATCCCACCCGCTGTGTGCTCAACTCGGCCCTGCAGACAACTCCTGGCAGTCGAGTACTGCCCAGGGACATCTCTGTGTGTTCAGTGGCTAAGGAGCAGCTCAGACAAGTGCTGATGAGAACGGAGGTCTCATGACTTTCAAGAACAGAGAAATACATTCCCATCTCCCACTGCCCACTCAGCCAGCCAAGAGTGGAAAACTGAAAGCACAGTCTCCTTCCCTTCCAGGTAAATGCCACACGCTCTCCTACTCCTTGAGTCGCTTCCTTGAGAACAGACCTGGGAGACCTATTGAGGAAAGACTCAGACAAAGAAGGCATTGAGTCCCTCAGCACCATTGCTGTCTGCTGTTCTTAAACTGCTCTCTCCATTCAGCAACAGCCCTGCATTTCCCTTGCTCAGCCTTGGTTACTAACACAGAAATTGAAGCTCTTCCCTTTCTCTTGATATTTCTTGCAGCTACACACTCCAGGTGGTCACCCCATGGCAGCTTCTTTGTGGCTTCCGTCAGTTCCCTGGCCTGTCCTAGCCCAAGCCTGCTGTCACATACTTGGCCCCGTGGCCCCACTGTTCAGGCACTGCATGGGAAGTGGTGTATTCGGTGTGAGGGGAAGTTTGCCTCTCATGATCCTCCAGGACATCCCTTTGTACCCTGCGCCCCTTCTGTTATTCCTCGTTGAGATCACTTTCCCCACGTCCTGGAACCTACCCAGCCCTATCTGCATTCAACGTGGGGTTTCGCAGACATCCCCGCTCTGGAGTCTGCCAGGGTCTGGACAAGCAGAGGGGCTCAGGCAGGGCTGGCCATTCCCCTCTTCCAGACACTGAGCCGAGCAGGAGGAGAGATGTGGCCATGCAGCAACAAACACCCGTAAGCCTGTGGTGAGTGGCAATGCTGGAAGTGGCCGAATAGGGAGGCCATCAGTGAGAGCTCACTCCAGTCCCATTCCAAAAGATATCGCCCCATGCCCTCCTCCACTGAGCCCACGGAGAACCCAGCACAGCAGCACGGCCTCACGAGGGCAACCTCTTCAGGCTGCTCCTGAACTCAGCTTTGGTAGAAGGGCAAAACCTCCAAATACTGGCACTGAGGAAATCCCTTTTTATTAGAGAGATGTGACACAGGAATCCATTATATTATCACACCAGATACAATTCCAAAGACCTTTGGATCTGACAGACTGTATTCATGCCTCTAGAGAAGTGGAAAGGATGCAGATATTCCTGGAGAAACAGAATTAACGTAGCTAAAATACCCAAAGATCAGGAAGTTCCCCAACAACATTGGAAATCACTTGTGAAGTGACATGGGCAGCTTATTGCCGCTGAAAGACTGCTGATTGAATGAGCTTCATGACTGCATTTTTGAGCTCCTGGTTCCTCATGCTGTATATGAGGGTGTTCACTGCTGGAGGTACCAGTGAGTAGAGGAATGACAAAACCAGGTCCAGGGATGGGGAAGAGATGGAGGGAGGCTTCAGGTAGGTAAACATGCCAGTGCTTATAAATAGGGAGATCACAGCCAGGTGAGGGAGGCACGTGGAAAAGGCTTTGTGCTTTCCCTGCTCAGAGGGGATCCTCAGCACAGCCATGAAGATCTGCACATAGGACAGCACAATGAAAACAAAACACACAAAAACTAAAGAAAGGCTAAGCAGAAGAAATCCCACTTTCCTGAAGTAGGAGTGTGAACAGGAGAGCCTGAGGATTTGGGGCACTTCACAGAAGAAGTGATGCACGCTCTTGCCCTTGCAGAGCGGCATGGAAAAGGTGTTGACAGTGTGCAGGAGAGAATTGAGCAAAGCACTGCCCCAGGCACCTACTGCCATGTGGACACAAGCTCTGCTGCCCAGAGGGTCCCGTAGTGCAGGGGTCTGCAGATGGCAACGTAGCGGTCATAGGCCATGATGGTCACTAGAGAAAATTCAGCTACAGTGAAGAATTCAAACACAAATAGTTGGGCAGCACATCCTGCATAGCAGGTGTCCCTGGTGTCCCAGAGAGAATTGGCCATGGATTTGGGGAGAATGGTGGAAATGGAGCCGAGGTCAAGAAGGCAGAGGTTGAGAAGGAAGAAGTACATGGGGGTGTGGAGGTGGTGGTCACAGATTATAGCTGTGATGATGAGGCAGTTGCTGAGGAGGGCAGCCAGGTAGATGCCCAGAAAGAATCAGAAGTGCAAGAGCTGCACCTCCTGTGTGTCTGTGAATGCCAGGAGGAGGAACTGGGTGATGGAACTGTTGTTGGACATTTGCTTACTCTAGTTGTCTTGTTATCTGTTGGGAAGGCAAGGCAGTACTGAGTTATGCCAGACTTCTCTGAGCAGAATGTGTTGCTTGTCTCATAGCAACCCCATAGTCAGAGTCTCTCTTTTCAGAAAGACCTCTCTGAAGCTCCTTCACCTGAACTCTGGGTTTTGCTGGCTGGGGGGGCCGTTGTGAGCAGAGATTCTGTAATGGGTTCCCGAGCAGTCCTTCTTGATGTGCAGGAAGAGAGAACTGGGAACGCAAGGAGATCTTGGATAAAAGTTACTCGTGATTTACGAAACACCTTTTTGTCACTGTTGTTCCTAATTAGCCCAGCTGCAGAACTGAGCTGAGGGGGTTCTGTTCTGTTTATTTGGTTCCAGTTGCGCCTG
Source organism: Opisthocomus hoazin (assembly GCF_030867145.1). Lineage (NCBI taxonomy): Eukaryota > Metazoa > Chordata > Aves > Opisthocomiformes > Opisthocomidae > Opisthocomus > Opisthocomus hoazin. The sequence goes on from NW_027448917.1 coordinate 11,360, forward strand.
CCACATTTAGGAGTGGGTTTGGGTGGCTGGAATCCCTGACATTTCTAACGCACTCCAAGCGAAATCCTGTGGCTCCTGAGAGGCAGAGGGACTGTCCCTCAGTGCAGAGTGAGGAGAGCTGCTCTGCCCCTCAGCCCTGTGCTCAGCTGCCCTGTGCTGGCAGCTGGGAGCTGGAGAAGGAGCTCTCTCAGGTGTTGCCCTCAAAAGAAAGTGGACACTGCTGAGGGCAGAGGAATCCAGGTTCAGAGAGCAACTGGGCAGACTACCTGCCTTTTCTCATCTCTCCCCTCCCAGACTGGGACACCGAGGCACCATTGCAGCTGCCCACGTAAAGCTGCCCAACAGCAGTGCCATCACCTTAGCACCGAGGTGTCTTCTCCACAGAGATCCTGGGTAGCACAGAGATACTATGGGAGTGCTGTGCCCTTCGGGAGGGCACCCTGCAGCCCAGCAGGACCCTCCATGGAAAAAGCAGAATGTCCTGAAGTTGTCTGGAGGAGACTGGGGCACTTGGCTCCCACGGACACTTCTGCACTGCAGGACCCAAAGGGTCGGCATCTGAACAGAAGCTGAACCTCCCACCCCCAAAACTCACCCCCCGCACTGACTCAGCAAATCCAGCTGAGAAAACAAGGGCAGCCCAGGCAGGAGGGGATGGCAGTGAGATGGCACAATGCTCCTGGCAAGGGAGGAGGGACACACAAAGACAGATGGAAATCGGGGTTTGTCCTTTTCTGAGACCCAGTTTCTGAGAGGAGTGGCTGAGTGGAAGGTGTCTGTGCCACAGGGACAGCAGGGAGGTTCCCCCATCCCCCTCCCCAGCATTTCTGGCAGCAGCTCCCTCTCACTCCCTGCCCGTGTCTCTGCTCCTTGGAGCTGCTCCTGGCAGGAGCCATCTCCCTGGCCCCAGCTCAACTCCCTGTCAGTGCTCACACACCCCGTCCCACTCGCTGTGTGCTCACCTCTGCCCTGCCAACACCTCCCAGGGGCAGGGCACTGCCCAGGGACATCTCTGCGTGTGCAAGATCTGCAAATCAGGTCATAGAAACCTGATGTGGCTGGAAAGAGGAAGATGTCACTGAGGTGGCTGGAGGCAGCTGGGTACAGTGCTTTGAGGTACTTCTCCCTGAGTTACCGGTCTCTCAGTGTAACACACTAGGCATCTCAAAGCACATTCTTCAGCAGAAATGAGAACTTTTGTCTCCAGTATCAAACCCAGACAACCAGACAAAGAGTCAGGAAAGGTCCTTGTTTTTCCAGGAGCCACTAAAATGATGTGCTTCTTGAGAAGTCCCCTTAGAAAAGACATGAGGTAGAGCTGAAGCTGTGAGAAGCCCTGACCCATGCAGCACTCTTCAAAGCAAAAAGACCCTGACCTGCTGAGGGACACTCCTTCAACCCAGAACTTCTCCCCACAACACCATGGGAAGTTTCTTAGACAGTCTGAACACTGATCCTGGCAGGCAGCAGAGATCCTTCCCTAGAACACAGCCTCCTGGATTGCAGGGACCCTGCTCTGAAGGACAATCCTGGGGACCTCTGGCTGCACACCTGCCTTCCTAATCCTGCAGACAAGCCTGGGAGAAGAGAGTTGCCTTGCACTATCCCTCTGATGCACCAGAAGCAGTCCTTTCTCTGAAGCACATCCTTCTGCATCAAACCAGAATAACCAGGAGAGCCATCCTGACAGCTCCTATCAGCCATGGCATGTGCCAGGCCTAGGAAACCCCTCCAAGACACTCTTCTGCATTGCCCTGCAGCCACAGACTTACCATATCATGGGTTCTGATGAATTCCCTGCCACTGAGCTCTCCACATCCTCCCACCCCACACTGCCTTTAACCACTCTCTGCCTCGCTCCCCTCCCCTCGCTGCCTGCAGGCAGTGCCCTCAGCCCTGCTGTGCTTGGCAGAGGAGCTGCTCCTGGGCACAGCTGTCTTTGCAGTGGTTGTTGGTTGCCATGATCTCCATCCTTCCCAGGAGCCCAGCCCAGCTCAGCAGCACAGGACTAGCCCAAGGCAGCACTTTCTCTACCCTCTCTGGGCCTTCTCCAGTTGTCCCTGGGGTTCCAGGACAACTTGCTGTGAAACAGGCTGAAGCAATCACTGAAGTTTCCTTCATCACCTCAGGAGTCAAACTTCTTTGCAGCAAATCTTTTGTCTAACTGGTGACAAAGTTAATCCAAGAGTCACCTCTTCCTGTCCCACTATGAGACAGGATACCCAGACTGTGAAAGGCAGGAATATCCTGGACCTATGCAAACAACAGGTGACATTTGAGAGACCAGAGATGGTCCAAGAGATGTGCAGGTAACTATAAGCTCTGATCGAGCCATAAAGAGGGACAGGGAAATGTCTGGGGTCATCATTCTGGAGACTGGTAGAGCCTGCCTTGAGCCACCTGCAGTGACAGCAGATGCCTACATCTAGGACAACATAGCCTGTTCCTGCTCGTTATGTTCAGGGCAGCCTGGAGAGGAATTCCTCTGAACAAATGCAGTCATTGCCATCTGAAGAGCTGGGTTTCTCTCTTCCCCACCAGCTGTATCTGCCAGATCTCCACTGGCAGCTCTGGCAGGGTTCCCACAGACACCCCTACAAGGCCTGACCTAACTCAGAGAGCTGCTCAGTTTGAAGGTGAACTACACCCTGTGATGCTACCTGAGGTACCAGGGCTCTCCAGCACAACCGCATGCAGCCAGCAAGGACAGCACAAGGCTTGCAGGAACACTGTCCCCATTCAGAGCAGCCATGCAACAGGCCCCAAGAGAACCTCAGGCATGTTCAGTGCTTTTGTTCTTTCTTGCCATGAGGCAAGTCCTGTCCCATCTCTATCCAGTAGACGTAGGCGATGCTTCTCCCACATCGACGATGTGGAACATCTCCCACATCAACAATCTCCCACATTTGATGATGCAATCAAGGAAGAGATCAATGCTTTTCACAGTGTTCTTGGATCACGGCATGTCCATAACCAAGGACATTATTGAAAGAACCCTGTCCTTCCTGGGGATCAGCTTTAACTTCACCTTAAGCCCTCCTGAGCTGCAGGGGTACCAGGGACAGCAAAGCCCTGTCCTGCCAGGGAGTCCAGCCCTGCGTCCCTCTGGTTCTGAGGGTTCATCAGGTTATTCATTCATTAGGGAGTCCTCATTTCCTCTTTACGTTGCCATTTTCCCTCCAAACTAGCATGCTCTGAAGCAAAGCTTTTGCTTGCATGGGACCTTGGGAACTTGGGAACACCTTTCATTGTTTCATGTCTGAGCCTGGCCCTGGTGCCATGGCTGAAGTCCAGCAAATCTGTGTTCTGACATAAAGAATCTGTAGTCAGGGAGAGGAAGGGGCCTAAATCTTATTTAGCCAGCCTGAGGAAGTCTTGTGGTCAAAGGCCTCACATATTAGCGGGGACTTTAATGACCCTGTGTATTGGGTTTCCATGGCAAGGCTTTGGTGGCAGTGAGGGGGGCTGCAGCAGTGGTTTAGGTGAGAAGAGATCAAGAGTTGACTCCGTTTTGAAGAGACCAGGTTTCAGCTGCCTCTGAAATGGACCAACCACTGCCCAAAACTGAGCCAATACACAATTGTGGTGGCCCTTCTCTGCTGACCTGTTGGAGAAAAGACAAAAAGAGAGTGGGCAGCAGCTGTAAAAGAAATGAATGAGAGAAGCAACCCTGCAGACACCAAGGTGAGCGAAGAAGGAGATGGAATGAGAGAGAGATTTGGTGGGCAGCTGGCGGCAAAGAGTCAACTGACTCCCATGACATTCACTGGACAGCAGAGTGCAAATTATCCTTTAGGTGTCTGGCGGTTCTTTGCATCAGCTGTTTAGCACAGATGGACCAACAAACTTGATGCTCACCAGGATATGAAAACCTGTGTCATCCTGGTCAGCCTTGGCTCCAGTAGCAAACCACGGTGGAGTCTCAGCTCCCAAAGGGAGTGGGGAAGGAGAGCAGCAGAGTGCAGACACCAGGTCTCAGGGTGTCAGAAGTTGGCCGAGGCCGAGAACTTTCAATGGGCAGTGTCACTCAAGGGCAGAAGAATTCAGTGCAACTGCTTTTCAAGGACAGCATCCTCTGTGCCCATAAAGTGTCTGTGCTGATACTCCAGCAACCAAGAGGACCTCACAGGACACCAGCTTGGCTAAACAAGCAACTTCTTGGGAAGCTCCATGGAAAAAGTGTAATAGAGAGGTTGTGGACAGAGGACTTCACTTCCAAGGAGGAATTTAGAAATAGGGAGGGTTTTAGGAAGGCCAAATCTCCCCAGGAGGTAATACTTGCAAGGGGGTCCAAGGGCATCAGGATGAGCTGTTAGTACTGAAGGTACAGCTCAAGAATAAGTAACAAAAATAATGTGTGGCCACTGCTGAACTTGGTGAGAGAAGGTACAGATCACTGTGAGGTACTCTGTCCTCTTCCCCTCTGTTTTCACCCACAAAGTCTGCCAGGCCTTGGTGCCTTGAAGCAGGACTCTGCAGAAGAAAGACCAGCAGAGGATGTAGATCATTTCTGAACTTTCCCAACTTTCCCTTCAGCACTTTCTTAACCCTTTCCGGGCCCTGACAGGTATCCCTGGAGTTCCAGGGGAAGCTGCTGTGAAACAAGCTGAAGGAATCTCTCATGTTCCCTCGCTCACCTGGGGAGAGAAAAATTTAGGTCCAGCAGTGGCATTTACCTCATCAGAGACAGATTTAGGTACAAGGGGCAATGTTCAGAGTGATGGGATTTTTTCCCAAGGAACCATCACTCGCGGTGTAGCCCTGCTTTCCTGGAAATGGCTAGGTATCAGCCTGCCGATGGGAAGTAGTGGATAAATTGCTTGTTTTTCTTAGCTTTTTTTCCTTTTCCACACAGCATTTGCTTTCCCTGTCAAACTGTCTTTATCTCCACCCATGAGTTGTCTTACTTTTACTTTGCTCATCATCTCTCCCATCCCACCAGGGGGAGTGAGCGAGCAGCTGTGTGGTGCTCAGCTGCCTAGCAGGGGTTAAACCACAACATTTATTAAACTCTGCTCCTGGCTATCTGCTGTGTGAGTAGGCTCACTGATGTGTGTGTGTTTGGGCATCAATGCACCTACCTGCTTTGCTGGTCAATTCTAAGTGGGGCTAGCAAGAAGGTGGATGACAGCAGGATGTGGAGAGGCAGAGGTTTGGAATTGCCAGTTGGGTAACATCTCTGAGACTGGTCAGACCCATAGCCCAGGCCCACACTGCAGGGACCACAGTGGGATGTGAGCCTGCAAGTAAGTTCTGCTGGGAAGGTACAGAGCACTGGTGTAACCTTCACATCAGATCAGCCTGCGAGGGGGAACAGCATGAGGCCGATTGTGTTGCTGATGGTTGTGTAAATGCTGCTGTTGGTGGGGTGGCTGTAAAGACACTGTTGCCTGTTAGAGTTGGTGTGTGTCAGGTTGGCTGTGTCCATCTTTGTCTCCTTGCAGATACCTGGAATGAGTCCTTTCCCTTTGGTTGACTCCAACTTGGGTTGCTCTCTCACTTGGTGAGGCACCAGTCAGTGACCAGCCCAGGCACATATGGCCCATGCATATCTCATGGGCTCTCCAGGCAGCTCCAGATTCCCCTCCTGGAGGATCTCCTCTGCCCTATCACATCTGGGACACTGTAGTATGGTAGTATCTCAGGGACCGTCCACCATCTACACTGTCAATAGAAAACAACAGATGTGTCCTAAATCCAACCCTTGTTCTCGAACAGCTGCCAATGTGAAAATGAACTTTCTGCTGAGGTCCTTTTGAGGCTGAAATTCCTGAGCCTGTTGACATCAGCATTGGAAGAACAGCCAAACATTCAACAACTTCACAGGACAGATGCCATTTTGTTAGAGAGATACTAAGAGAGAGTCAGCTGTGAAACAGTGTTTGAAAAAAATTTATACAAGTTTAAGGTGTTTAAATAAAAATTTATACGGGGTCCTCTTCTCAGGAGAGTGAACTGAATACAAGCAACTACGAAGGAACGTAATAACCTTAAATAACAACACAGGTATTGCTATCAAAAAAGAATTATAACACAACAAATAGCACACAGACCTGCATTTGAATACACTAGATGTCATTTCTAGAGAGTGATGACAGATTTATCAGCATTGACAAATATCCATGAAATGAATTTTCTAATGGACCCTTTGAGCTCCTGGTTCCTCATGCTATAGATGAGGGGGTTCACTGCTGGAGGAACCACTGAGTACAAAACTGCCACCACCAGATCCAACGATGGGGAGGAGATGGAGGGAGGCTTCAGGCAGGCAAATATGCAAGTACCGATAAAAAGGGAGAGCACGACCAGGTGAGGGAGGCACGTGGAAAAGGCTTTGTGCTGTCCCTGCTCAGAGGGGATCCTCAGCACGGCCCTGAAGATGTGCACATAGGACAGCACAATGAAAATAAAATAAGCACAAACTAAAAAAGAACTAATCATGAGGAGCCAAACTTCCCTGAGGTAGGAGTGTGAGCAAGAGAGTTTGAGGATCTGTGGAAGTTCACAGAAGAACTGATCCACAGCATTGCCCTTGCAGAGGGGTATGGGAAATGCATTGGCAGTGTGCAGCACAGCATGGAGAAAGCCATTGCCCCAGGCAGCTGCCGCCATGCAGACACAAGCCCTGTTGCCCAGAAGGGTCCCGTAGCTCAGGGGTCTGCAGATGGCAACGTAGCGGTCATAGGCCATGATGGTCAGAAGGGTGCACTCTGCTCCAAGGAAGAAGAAAAAAAAAAAACCTGGGTAGCACATCCTGCATAGGAGATGTCCGTGCTGTCCCAGAGGGAATTGGCCATGGATTTAGGGACAGTGGTGGAGATGGAGCCCAGGTCGATGAGGGAGAGGTTGAGGAGGAAGAAGTACATGGGGGTGTGGAGGCGGTGGTCACAGGCTATGTCTGTGATGATGAGGCCGTTGCTGAGGAGGGCAGCCAGGTAGATGGCCAAGAAGAGCCAGAAGGTCAAGAGCTGCATCTCTCGCGTGTCTGAGAACACCAGGAGGAGGAACTGTGTGGCGGAGCTGCTGTTAGACATGCATTTGGGCATGGGTGACTGTTGAAGAAGGAAAGACAGTGACATGTTATGAGAGACTTTTCATGGAAGAAAGCTAAAATCTTTCATTTTTTCATTGTGGGTTTTTTCCATTTTTTTTTTCTTTCAGATACTCCTGTTCATCCTGGGGAGTCTTTTCCCAAGGTAGAAATGCTCAGCTTTTCTTTCACGAGACCTGAGTGGCAATAGGATTTGCTGTCACTTACTGCAGGCGGGGGGAAGATGGTCTATCCATCAGTCTTATTCCCAGATACCCAGCACTCACATGTGCTTGAGTTGAAGGCTGATCATAGTTATGTGTTTCCCTCAAAAGAAGCCGGACCTTGCTGAGAGTAGTGGAGTCCATATTCAAAGCTCTCATCTCCAAACTTCTCCCTCTTTCCCAGGGTGCCCGAAGGCAGCCTCCACACTCCATTTCTAGGCAAGGACACGCAGGGCACGTTTCAGCTGGCCACATACGGCTGCTCAGCATCATTTCTATAGTCTTAGCACCTCTGGGGTTTCTTTATGGGTGTCTCGGGTACCACAAAGATGCTGTGACACAGCTGTGTCTGGTGTCAAGCTCACAGCCTGGCAGGACACTGCAGGGAAATGGTCAAGTGTTCTACAGACAGGATCTTCTTTGGGGACAGCCATTCATTTCCCAAGACTACAGCCCACATTTCCTGGAGCCCCACAGGTTAGAAGGGTGCTGGGGCACCTCACTGCCACCCAGAACCTTGCCTGGCATGGCTTGAAGAGTCAGTGTCTCAAAAACTGCACATGTTCTGAAGCTTCAGTGTCTGAAACTCCCCCAAACCCTCAGAGACCCAGAACACCAATAGGAGCAGCACTGACAGGTAGGAAAAGAAAGAGCGGCACCAGGGTCCTTGCACCAAGGGATACACAAAGAGAGAAAGTCATCACCTCAAGCAGCTGTGCCTGCAGCCTTCGGGACACCAATGCTGTGAGACAGTCGCATTCAGCCCTTGCGCACTGCAGAGGGAAATGGGCCCATGGCTGGAGAGAGGCACCTCTCCTCTGCCAGAGCTCTGGCTGCAGCGCGGGCGGGTGATGCCTTGTGCCCCACGGCCATGAGCACAGAGGCTTAGCTGGGTCAGAGAGGGGGCATAGGGGCTTGCTCAGAGGAGGGGTCTGCCCTGGAGGGGATGACAGGGAATTTTCCCAATTCTCTTTCCCATGACATTATGGCTTTTAGTTTTGTGTTCTTCCCTGCCCACACCTCTGCTTCCTGGACCTTTCCCACCTGCTTCTCTGTTCCCACATCATTTTCCTCACAGCAAATGCTGAGAGAACCCCTCTCACCATCTGTGTGCTCAGTTCTACCCTACAGAAAATTCCCCATGGGAGGGAACAGTCTAGGGACACTTCGCTGCTTGCAGGTGGTAAAGAGCAGGTCAGACAAACCATGATGCTGTCAGCACAGGTGATGCTGGTGCTGCCTGCAGGCTTAGGGGGAGCTGAAGGCAGTTTATGAGGTTCCTAGCAGACCTACTGATCATGCCACACAATGGTTAGAAACTTTCAGTCACTTGTAAAATTAGAAGCTCCTTTCCCCTTTACAACTCCACAGCATGAATCAAGGGAAGAACCTTCCTTTCCAGGTAATCCCTGCCTGGACCCTCCTCTTCAAAGGAAGCTCCTCAGAAGGAGGAAGGAGCCCTCAGAAGTGCCCTGAGGATGATCTGGAGCTCTGAGCAGCGCTGACTCATGCAGCAGCCTCTGAGAGCAGAAGGACCCTACCCTGCCCTACCACTCCTGCCACCCAGAGCTGCTCCCCACAGCACCATGGGGAGCTCCCGGGCACACTGAGTGGTGATCCTGGCAGGTGACAGAGTTCCTGCCCTGTCTCAGAGTCCCCTGGGGTGCAGGGACTCTGTTCAGATCCTGGGGCACCCCTGCATGCACCCCTAAGTTGGCACAGCTGCAGCCATCCCTGGGAGGAGGCAGACATCCTGCCCTGTCCCTCTGATGGTGCATCAGGCAATCGCTGCCCTGGAGCACGTCCTCCTCCTCTATACCATCAGAACTAGGTAAGCCGTCCTGACAGGTCCTATAAGCTGTCACATGTGTCAGGTCTAGGAGACACTTCCAGGAACGAAACTGCATTGCCCTGCAGCCAGAGTCTTACCGCATCAGGGGCTGTGAAGATGTCTTCCTCCATGAGCTCTCAGCATCCTCCCACCCCACACTGCCTTCAATGTCCCTCTCACTCCTCTTGTCTACCCTCGCTGCCTGCAGGCAGTGCCCTCAGCCCTGCTGCGCTTGGCAGAAGAGCTGCTCCTGGGCAGAGCTCTCTCTTTGCAGTGCTGTGCAGTTGCCATGAGCTCCCTCCATCCCAGGAGCCCAGCCCAGCTCAGCAGCTGAGGACCAGCCCAAGGCAGCACTTACTCTGTCCCTCTGGGCTCCCTCCAGATGTCCCTGGGGGTCCAGGTGAATTGGCTGTGAAACAGGCTGAAGTCATCACTGATGTTGCCTCCCTCAGCTGGTGAGAAGCACTTCTTTCCAGAAGAGCCATTTCTCCTAATCAGAGTACAGCTGGGCATAAGAGTCACTTTTCCTTGTCCCACTATGAGACAGGACACCCAGACGGTTACAGGGAAGGATCTCCTTCACCCCTGCTGAGGGAAGGGATTCTGCTCAGTCAGCTGAGGCATCTGATCCTTGGTTTTCTGTTCTGGGGCTGAAAGAGGACTCGGCTCCCTCTATGCCTGCCACAAACCAATGGGAGGCAAGATTCTTCTTCCCTCACTTCAGGTGGGCAGAAAATGGGACCATGCTGCCTGGGAGCTGCTTGTGTCATCTCCCATGGTAATTACTGGAGACAGATGCCAGGAGTGGCCTGTTCAGACTCAAACCCCTGGTGACACCTGGTGTACCAGAGGTGGTCCAAGATCCCCACAGGTGACTGAAAACTCTAACAGAGGAATTAACAGGAACAGGATGATATCCGGGAGCATTGTCTTTGAGGCTGTTGACAGACTCCTTTGCCCAACTGAAACCACAGCAGGTGTCCAATGGGAAACTGACCCTGACCCTCCGGAGCACGTGTAGGGCAGCCAGTGGAGGTATTCATCTGAGTCATGTGCCATACAGAGAGCTAAGTTTCCCTCTTATTTCCATCAGCTGTATGTACTAATTCTCTGCTGAGTCTAGTGGAAGGTTTCTCATGTTCATCCACGCATTCCTTTCTGGAATTCAGGGCAGCTCTGCAATTTAATGTTGAAGTCTGGGCCCACATGGCTAAGATGCCATGGCTGGCAGAGAAAACACAGGAGACCTACAGAAAAGCAATTCCCATTCAGAGTGGTTGGATGACAGACACCCAGACTGTATCACAGACAGATTTGATTGGCAAATCCAATTTAAGGGATTATTTTTGAGACAAATTGGACAATCAGCCACCATCGATTTAACTATTCCTGTCATTCCTACACACACTGCAGATGATTTTAAACTCTAGACCATAGCATCTACACCCCAATGTGTCTGCGCATGCTTTTCTTGCGCAAGTTCTAACATGACTTGCGGGGCTACTATTCCCTGCTTTTCTGGCGTTACCCACCACCCTTGTGTATTTTGTGGTGCTTTTAATTCTTCCGTCAATTGCTCATCCAATTTACTATATTTTGGTTTCAGATTCGGGATTTTCATCTGTTTTACTGGTACTAGTGCAAGGATACCTCATTCCGCAGCCTCTTTTGCCGTTTTATCTGCCAATCTATTACCTATGTTTACAGCTGTCTGACCAAATTGATGAGCCTTGCAATGCATTACTGCCACTTCCTTTGGCTCATGCACCTCTTCTAAGAGCTGGAGGATTTCTTCTTTATGTTTTATCTATGATCCTTGGACTGAGAGCAGTCCTCTTTCTTTCCAGGTAGCCCCATGAGCGTGAATCACACCAAATGCACATTTGGAATCACCCGTATATTTACCCTCTTTCCTTCTGCCATTCGCAAGGCTTACTTCAAAGCCACCAGTTCTGCTTTCTGTGCCGAGGTATTTGCAGGCAGCGTTCCTGACTCCAGTACCTTGGTGGTGGTGACAGCAGCGTATCCAGCCGTTCGTCTTCCTTCTTTCACAAAGCTGCTTCCATCCATAAATAACTCCAAATCAGGATTTTCCAGAGGTTCATCTTTTCAGGTCCGATCTGCTGGAATAGACTTGTTCAACAGTTAGCAAGCAGTCATGTTCTAGACTTCCTGTCGGATTTTCCATCGACAGAAACATTGCTGGATTTACAACAGTTGTGGTTTTCAATTCCACATCATATTGTTCCAGCAAGACAGCCTGATATTTCAGCATTCTGCTGGGGGATAGCCAATGACCCTCCTTTTGTTCTAAAACAGTTACCACCATGTGTGGTACATACACCACCATCTTTTGGCCCATAGTCAATTCTCGAGCTTCCTGAATCAGCAATACCATTGCTGCCACAGCGCGCAAACATCCCGGTCATCCTTTACTGACATTGTCGAGTTGTTTAGAGAAGTATCCTACTGGCCACTTCCAGGATCCCAGACGTTGTGCCAGCACTCCAAGGGCCAGATGTTGCCTCTCATGTACAAACAGCTCCAAAGTTTTGGTTAGATCAGGTAAACCCAAAGCAGGGGCCATCATCAATGCCTTTTTAAGTTCCCTAAATGATTTTTGGCATTTAGGCCATCCTGTAGCAAGGTTCTCCCATTCAAAAGCAAATATGCTTTGACTTTGTATATCCAGAGGTGTGCAAAAAAAGGCATCCTTTAAATCTAGTACAGTAAACCATTTATGTTCCTCTTTAGAGACGTCAGCAAAGTATAAGGATTGGCTACTACTGGATGTATATCTTGAACTATCTGGTTTATAGCTCTTAAATCCTGGACTAGCCGATATTCCTTTCCTCCAGATTTTCTTACCGGTAATATAGGAGTGTTATATTCTGACTCGCATTTTACCAAAAGTCCATATTCCAAAATTTTCATGATTAACCTCTCCAATCCTTCTCGAGTCTCCCATTTAAGAGGATATTGTTTTTGTCTTACCGGTTTGGATCCAGGTTTTAAGGTCACTTTTACCGGTTCTGCCAATTTGGACTGTCCCGGAACTTCATTTGCCCAAACCAAGGGGGTCACTGCGTTTTTCACCTCTTCTGGAATTTGCTCCTCCTTAGGGGAATCCTGTAACATAAACACTCTCGCCTCTATGGCTTTTGAGTCTGGTATTAATAGTTTAGTTTCCCCATTCTTAAAAGTTATTTGTGCCTCTAATTTACTTAGCAAGTCTCGCCCTAATAAAGGCAGAGGGCATTCAGGCATATATAAAAACTGGTGTGTTACCCACTGTTTTCCCAACTTAAATTTCAATGGTTCCAAAAAAGGCCGATTTTCTCTTTGTCCTGTAGCACCAACGACATCTACCGACTGATGACTGCATTTTCATTTACATGTGTTTAATATCGAATAAGTGGCTCCCGTATCTACTAAAAATTCTATTTCTTCATTCCCTAGCTTTCATGTAACCAGGGGTTCAGCTAGGGTTGACTCTCCCGGTCCTCTTCATGATTTCTCATTTAAGTCATCAATTTGATCGCATGAAGAGTCGTATCTAATTCCCCAGCCTTAGGACATTCCCTCTTCCAGTGCCCATGCTCCTTACAAATAACACATTGGTCTGGTGTTAATCGAGGATTTATCCTTCCTCTTTCTCCAACATTCATCCCTCTCCCTCTTCCTCTACCTCTCCTATTATTCCCAGTCAGAGCTGCCAATAACTTCCTATCCCTCCGGGCCTGTTTTACTTCTTTTTCTTTTTCTCTATTATTATATACAGTCCAAGCTACTTCAAGCATCTTACCCAAATCTCTAGACTCAGGTCCTTCTAATTTCTGGAGCTTTTTTCTAATATCAGGGGCTGACTGACACATAAATACGGAGGCCAACTGTGATGCTTCCTCTGGCTTTTCCTGGGTCCAGATTAGTATATTTTCGGGCAGTTTCCTTCAGTCTCTCCATGAAGGCTGAAGGGGATTCATTTAATTCCTGCCTTACTTCATAAATTTTTGACCAATTTATCGCTTTTGGCATCGCATGTTTAACACCAAACAAAATCCACCTCTGATATCTGGTCAATATCCCCCTGGGTCCCGGCTGATTCGGGTCCCAGTCAGTATCCGAGGAGGGGAAGTTCTGATCTACCTTTCCCTGAAAATCTCCATGGGAGTGGGCTCCTTCTACCTGTTTCCTAGCAGTATTCAGTACCATTCTTTTTTCCGCGTCATCAAGCAAAGTGTCTAAAATCACCTGCAAATCATTCCAATCAGGGTCCTGGGTCCTAATTATTGTCTCAAAAACCTTTGCTACTCTCTCAGGGTCTTCTCGATAAGTGCCTGCTACCTCTTTCCATGACCTTAAATCAGTTATTGAAAATGGAACTTTTACTGTCACCGGACCAGTATTTCCTACTGCCTCTCAGAGAGGGGCCTGGAGGGGAGCTGGTTCCACTACCCCTCCTGTTCTTCCCCGCGTTCTTCCTGAAACCGGACTAAATCCTCCCGCTCCCTCCCCCAGAGGAGAGGCGGAAGGGCTACCGATCTCGGATTCCTGTTCCTCCTGATTATCCCCCCGTCTCCGACGGGGTGCTACCATTAGCTAAACATCGTCCTCCTCAGACTCAAATTTCAAACACTTTTTCCCGACGCTACAATTGGCGCAGCATTTCTTTAAACCTTTTTCACATTGTCCCTTTCCCAAAGCCATTACCATAGAAATGCGCGGATGTATCCCACACTGCCTCTGCCATTCCAGATGATTTCTCAATGAGAAAAACAAATCTACATATGTCACTTCTTCCCATTTGCCTTCCCTTTTATGGAACGACATCAATTGCAAAATGGTATTATAACACAGTGTCCCATCCTCCGGCCACTTCTCCCCATCATCCAGAGTATATAACGGCCACCAATGATTACAATACTCAATTAACTGTTTCCGAGTTAAAGGGTCCTCCCCCAGCTCTTTCCAGTGTTTTAAAATACATCCCAAAGGCGTGCCCCGTGGGATGGGTCTTTTACTCGGAAAGGTGCCCATCCTTCAAATGACCAGTGGTAGTGATTGTGCACTACATCACAGACACTGGCCAGAGGGATCTCAAACCTTGTTGGAGCTCCCTTTGGGATCCCATCCCCCTACTGAGATCTTGGAGACTTCAACCCCCTGTTGAAGACCTCACCCTTGGGCCCCGCTCCACCGGCTTTCACAGAGCAGAGATTTTTCACAAAGGTACCTTTTTAGCCTAACTCTGCGTGGCTTTTACTGCGACTTACGAGCAGGCATGTGTTATACCTAAAGAATGTCTTAATTAAATTCCAGGGGACTTACTTGGAATCCTTTGGTCCGGGGATCAGAGGTTCTCCTCGAGAATCCCTCGATGCCGGCTGGAGGTCCCGTGATCCTACGGATCCGTCGGTATTCACAAGCAGGGTCCCATCTGGGTCACCAGAAACTGTCACCGAAAATCCAGGAATAAAACCTCGTCACACCAATGTAGTGTTAACAGCCAGGCATTCTTTATTGCTGCGCCGGATGCACGGGGGATAATTCCACCGAACATGCATACCCCGTACCCCTTCCGTGCAGTCTATATAGATCAAAATACACATATTTATCTGATTACATGAGCCCTTCCTTTCATGGTCAAATCAGTCCATTTTCATACACTCCTCCCACCCGCGCTTGCGCAGTGCCTCCTAGTGGTGGTCGTCGGGGGTCCCAAGATGCAGTCTTATCCTCTTCATCACAGTTTCTGTGCAAACTCAGTTTTCTTCTGGCTCTTGTCCCTGCGGCATGGGTCATCTTGACCAGTTCTGGGCAACTGCTAGTTTTAATTAAAACTAACTTCTTTGGGGGAGATGTATGACTTTTTGCTTCAGTTAATTTACACAATAGATAGGTACCACAAATGCACCTGCAACTATTAGGTAACGCTATTTCTATTAAAAATCTCCCTCCACCACTATTGTTTAACATTAATGATTACCTAGGGACTAAACCCTCTGTTCCCAGACCTAATGTCCAGATGGGCAGGGCTGTAGCAGGGACATTGCAGCATTGTTCATATTTATGGTTAACTGATTCCATCACCCTGGTTACAGTATCAGCTCATCTTGCAGCCCTTACCATCCTCTGCAAGTATCAAGACTACGGGAGCTTTGGCTTTGTCATCATTGCCACATCCACAGAAACGGTTTCTAAATTCCCCCTTTGTATCTTCTACTGTTTCCAGCTCCTGTGTTCTGCCTTTTTGCCGTGGAACTCAAACAGCTCACGTCCTCAGCCTCCTGAGAAGAATGCTTCTCTTCATGAGTGTTCAGATAGATCATTCTTGTGCTCTGAGGAGGCTGTAAGCTTTATCAGATTTCCTGATCTCCTTCCCCCTGCAGAGCTGCTTCCCACTTTCCTGTTGCCTTCAGAGGCGTGGCAACCTGGTTCAGGAACGGCATGGCGACAAACCCCAGGCCGCTCGGGCCATCAGCTCACAGACACCAAAGTGGTGGGTGGCAAATGGCGTTTATTGGTGAGTAGCACAGCATTATATAGCTTGGGTTTACAGTGTCACTTCCGTCTGCTTACGTCACAGGCTAAACGCTATTGGCTATTCAGAGAGGGGCCCTGTCTTTCCGTACAGCGCGACATCTTCCAACCGCAAGCTCTAACTATCCACATTTCCCCCCTCCTTATGTTTAACAAAATAGGTTAATATGAAAATTTTTGTACTCAGGTTTAAGATTTAAGTTTAATATTTAGTTCTGAGATTTACTCGTTAGACACAACTATAAGACTTAACGTTAACTAACTTAAACTTCAAGTAAAGAATGTAAGTATCAAAATCTTATGATAACAAACATAAGGCACATTAGACAAATGTATTTCTAAATTAGCTGAAATATAACAATTTTAACACTTTTAAAAAGTATATGCCATAAACTTGAATAAAAAACATAAGGCACAGTAAACGGGTGAAAGTTGAGGTAACTTTAGGGATAACTGGGGGTAGCACTGGATAGGTACATTTTTAAAGCAGCTGCTGGTGTTCTACCAACATAATGTTAACTTTCTCTAGCCGGCTCTTGACGAACGACACGATTCTATTCAGTATGCAGGGTCCAAAAATTAGTGTCATCATGATCATCGCGATCGGTCCTACTGTTATGTTTTCTCTTATCACTCGATCACTTGCAAGGTCCCGTAGGATCCACCTGTATGGCTGATGGTGATGGTAATCTAGTTCTGCCTGTCCTATAGTGACAAGCTCCAAAATCAGGATCACACAAAGGCATCGTAGTCCCCCTTTGCGGAGGCTATTATGCCGTTGTCTGGGTTCTGCCAGTGAGGAACTTCCAGGCTTGGACAGGACACTTGCCAACTCGTCATCTTCTTTTGTCACCGCGGTGTACGGGTTACGGGGGTGTCCGATGATCCGGCCCTGTGAACAAAAACTCACAGTTTTCATTAGTTTTATTCTGGAGGTCTGGTTTAACGGACTTAAGTGGACACCACTTAACTTTTCCATCTTTTTTGACAGCGGCAGGGTTAGATGCTCTTCCTTCGCGACATGCTTAATCATGTCCGCGATGCTTGACCCCGCCGGTAGCGATCGCAGGATTTCTTTGGTTGTTGAATTACACTGCTGACGCAAAAATTCTGCCATGACTGGGCCTTTTGCCTCCGCAGGCAAGGCCGAAGAGTCGACCGCCGCTTGGAGACGATACACAAATGGTGTAAAGCTCTCAATTTCACTTTGCTTTATTGTGGACCATAGTGATGGTT
Organism: Opisthocomus hoazin; assembly: GCF_030867145.1. NCBI lineage: Eukaryota > Metazoa > Chordata > Aves > Opisthocomiformes > Opisthocomidae > Opisthocomus > Opisthocomus hoazin. Next base: position 28,221 of record NW_027448917.1, read on the forward strand.
TGGCAATGACTCTAGAGGCTGTGCGAATAGCTTCTGTGGCCGCACGAGTAGTTGTAATAACTTCATGGGCCCGCAGGCCCTGGGCTTGCGCCTGGGGGGTAATCTTTGTGGGATCTGTGCCCATTAACCGCTGCGGGCTGAAGCCATGCAGTGGATGATCTGCCCCAGTTACTTGGGCTAGTTGCCTCGCACAGTTGTCCTCCCAATCTTGTTTAAAAACGATCATCCCTGCCTCGTCAAAGATTAATCTACAAGTCTGTTTTATATCGAACGGGAGCATATCATCTCCCCCGAAGACACCATCTATGAGGGTGGAGACCATGGCAGAATTAAGCCCTTTATCCGCGATTGCTTTAACAATCGCTTGTATATCCTTAGGGTTTATTGGCGAGTGGACCCTCTGTCCCCCGTCCGTCACCCGGACCGGGAACGCTAGCGCGGCCGATGGGGCCCAGTCGGAGCAGGCAATCTTTATTTTCCTCCAGTCCGTGAGAGGGATTTCTCCCCCTCGCGGTTCCTGTTTAATTTGGATGGGGATATTTTGGCTCTTGACTTTGTCTATCTCTGTTTTCTCCTCTGCTAAGTTTGAATCAGTTGCGAGCCACTCATCCCAGCTAGTGTCTGATTTGGAGTCGGAACTCGACTGACTGGTTACTTTCGGTTTCCAGTGCCTTTGTGTCGGGCTTTGGCCCTGCCCGCTTCCTTTGTGGGCGGGCCGTTCCCTCCCTCTTGACTCGCCCCGCCTTCCGCTCAGCGGGGTGTTTACCCGATAAGAGCATTTTTTGAAATGCACGTTCTGATTGGTTCTCTGCCCCTCGCTCGTTTTCTTGTCCCCTTTTTGGTCGCTCCTATCACCCTTTTCTTTCTTGTTCTCCTCCCCCTCCCGTTTGTGTGCGCTTCTTAATTCTAGCACTCCTTCCCTGTTCGCGCCAAGGGCATTTTCGCCCCGCCCTTCTCCTTTGTGCTTGGCGCCATCTTGGGGCGCATAGGGCGGTGGTTTAGCCCAGACTTCTTCAGACTCTGTTTTTTTCGCGGTGCCCCTAGCCTCCTCGGCTAACCCGCCCCAGAAGGATTTAACTCGTTTCTGTCCCTCCGTAAGTGGGTCGGGGTTCGGGAATAGAGGGGACGTGTCGCCCTCTTGCTGATTTTTAGGCTCAGCAGAGCCGTTATCGTCTGGGGGGTGCAAATTCTGTGTGGCTGCCCCGATTCCCAATTTTGGGGTGGCCAACAAACAGTTCTTTGCCGCCCTCCAGGTCTCCTGTTCCTGTATGGCCTTCTGCAGGGCCTGCACGACTTTCCCCCACGACTTAAGGTTTTTCCCACAACCCGAGGACATCGTCTCCTCGGCTAACGCTTTAGTGCACTTATCCCACACCTCAGGGTGGAGAATATCCACCGGCTGGTCAATGACCCCAATTTGCAAAAGCCTCACAACTGCGAGAGTAAAATCTTTGGGCTTACAATCAATACCCCACTGCTTATGTAATTGCGATACGACCTTCACAAGGGCTTCCATCCTCCTTGTCGGTCCGGGAGCATCCTCCCCGCCAGGCTGGTCCTGCCGCTCCGGCCGCCGTTCACCCGACTCCAGGCGAGTCTTTCCCGGGTTTCGGCACCACTTGTTGCCTTCGTTGGCGTGGCGACCTGGTTCAGGAACGGCACGGCAACCAACCCCAGGCCGCTCTGGCCATCAGCTCACAGACGCCAATGTGGTGGATGGCAAATGGCGTTTATTGGTGAGTAGCACAGCACTATATAGCTTAGGTTTACGGTGTCACTTCCGTCTGCTTACGTCACAGGCTAAACGCTATTGGCTATTCAGAGAGGGGCCCTGTCTTTCCGTACAGCGCGACATCTTCCGATCGTCAAGCCCTAACTATCCACACACGACACTACCAATATCAGTCTCCCAGGTATGTCAAAATCTTCGTCTCTGGAGTTCACCCATCTGTACTCCACTACTGGCCTTCCTCACTCCTGGCACCTGGGACCCCACCATTCTCTGGTCACGACAGCCAAGGCAGACACTGATGATCACATCCCTGATCCCGGAGCCAGGGCCAGGTCCTGGTGAGCATCACGCTTCTCAGCCCACTTGGCAGCTGTGTTAACAAGTTGTCCCAAGATCCTCCAGACTGCTGACACCCTGTTTCCTTGCCTGGCTGGGGAATGCCAGGGCAGTTACTGTCCCCCATGGGAACCTGCTCATTGACCTGAGACTTCCTCGGGTTGCAGACAGAAGACTTCTTCTGCTTCCTCACCCTGCTCAAGTAGTTTGTAACTGCCAAAACAAAGTCACTCTTGCTGACTTCTCCTCTCATCCTCACTCATAAAAGCTAATCAAACAGGTTACCCAGGTCTTAGAGGAGCTCCATATATCCGAGGTGCTCCTTCACGCAGAGAGCATCCCCCTGGTACTCATCCTCCCTGCGGCAGAGCCTGTATCCTTCTACTGCATCACCCAAGCTCAGAAATCTGTCCCACCACATCTCAAGTAATCTAAAAACTTCACAGTACTGTGACAAGTCATGGGGCTTCAGCTCCTCCTGCCCGTGCTCCAGCTCCTCCTGTCCATGCACATTCGGGTTGCAACATCTCAGCTGTCGCACCAAGGTAGAGCACAGACTGCTCACAGGGAAAACTGAGCTCTGCTCCTGACCAGAAGACCACTGTAGACTAAGCAGTTCGTGCTGCGCTGCATAGATCGCTCAGCAGCAGGACAACCTCAGCAGCTCATTGTCACAGTGGAGCCTGCAGGCAGCTCCCACTCGGTACTGACCATTCCACCACCTGCGTGGCCTTGTCTCCATCTAGCCATGTAGCATGAAGTTCTCATGAGAACATCCTTTCTGTTGGATTTAGAGATGATGAACAGAGTTGTTACCTTGCAGGGAAATACAAGAAGAGGTTGAATGACTGAAATAAGACACTTTTTTTTCTGTGGAGAGGGTCTGCAAGGCATTCTGCATGTGGATAGGATTACCATTTGATGCTACACCACCCAGGCATCCCACCACCTAAAAGGAAGAAAGACTATCAATACTTTTCTCTCCTTACAATCTTAGTCCTAACAGCATTTTACCTCACAGAATCAGAGTACCTTTCTTAACTAGGATCATAACAGACCAGCACCTCCTGGTAAAAAAACTCTCTAGGCATACTAAGGTGCAGTTCCTCTGCTCCCACGGACTGGTAAGGCCGTAGTCTGCAAAACTAACCACTGGCCTGATCCCCACCCACCACTGGTTGTTGTGCTCCTGAGTCCTGCCTCAAAGCTCAAAGGCCTGGGAGACCTTGGTGGCGGTAACGGAGGCAAAGAGGTCATAGACTATGTGAGATCTAGCTAGACCTCCTCTTACTAAATTCAGCAGTGGCCCCACACTCCCTGTTTCTTCTTTACCTCTTCCTAATGCAGCACAGCTCATTTTGGTGCCTGTTGCATTACCTTTTCAGTTGGAATTCAGTTAAGGATTAATGCTTTAAAGAATAAGGATTCTAGCTGGGCCTGGAGGAGGCTTTGCTTGAGGACAAGATGTATCCAGGCACACTGCAAAAAGGATTGTGCTGTTCCTCGACAGTGTCATCGTAGGTGTGAGTAACGAGCCCAGTTTTTTGTGCTTTGTGTTTACACAATACCTGTAGCTACTGGATAGAGGAGGGACAGACCTTGCCTCTCTAATGGCACCTGATGGCTGATAGCTCTGACTGAAGGCATCAGTCAATGGCACAGAGACACCAAGTCGCACTCTTTGTGATGCCATCTGGAGGGACCTGTCACACACACCCCAAAGGGAAACTGCTTTCCTCTAGGTCCTCTGCTGTCCCTGCCAGCCCTGGCATCACATGTAGCTTTGTGGGCCTGGATTTGGACATGAAACTGAGTGGCTGCCCTAAATTCTCAGTGTCAACATGGGGATAAACATGAAACAACTGCCGATGTAGTCAGTGGTGATCTAGTAAATACAGCAGAAGGATGAGAGAGACTGAGCTCTTCCTATGGTACAGGACACGAACTACTCAGATGACTGCCTCTGTAGGCCACCCTGAACATGATTAGTAGCGACAGGTTCAACTGCCCTTATTTTGGGCATCAGCTGTCATTTCCTTTGGCGAAAGCAGCCTCTAAGAGGATGCGTCCAGATGTTGCCCTGTCTCTACAAACTGCTCCGTTTGTACCTGCACATATCTTAGACCACCTCTGCCATCTCACATGCCAGCAGACAGCTTCATCTGAACTCCTCAGTTTTGGTCTTCAATTCCATTAGTTAGCATGGGAGCTTCGAAAAGGAGCTCACCTGCAGGTGCCCATTTAATGCCCACCTGAAGAGAGACAAGAGGAATCCCACCTCCTGTGGGGTTGTGGCAGGCACTGGGGGGAGCTGAATCCCCTTTGAGTCCCAGGACTACAGACCCAGGATGAGATGCCTCAGTTGACTCATCTGAATGCCTTCCATCAGCAGGGGTGAAGGAGATCCCAGCCTGTCCTGCTCTGGCTGTCCTGCCTAAAGATGGGATAAGAAAAGGGGATACTTGGAGCTAACTCTTTTGGTGATAGGAGAAGTGCCACTGCTGAAATTGTGTCTCTGGAGCTGAGGGAGAAAATATCAGTGATTGCTTCAGTTTGTTTCACAGCAAGTTGTCCTGGAGACCAAGAGACACCTCAAGGGAGGCCAGAGTGGGTAGACATAATGCTGCCTTGGGCTGGTTCTGTGCTGCTGAGCTGAACTGGGCTCCTGGCAACCAGGTAGCTCTGCAGAGAGACAGCTGTGCCCAGGAGCAGCTCCTCTGCAAAGCACAACAGGGCTGAGGGCACTGCCTGCAGGCAGCAAGGGGAGAGGACTGAGGCAGAGAGAGGTTAAAAGCAGTGTGAGGCAGGAGGGTGCTCTGCACTCACTGAGGGAGCAACCCTCACAGTCCATAACATGGTAAGTCTCTGGCTGTTGGACAATGCAGGTGCCGTTCCTGGAGGGGTCTCCTCAAGCTGGTACATCCCACGGTTTACAGGATCTATCAGGATGTCTCTCACAGTATCTCTTTGATAGAGCAGAAGAACGTGCTCCAGAGCAGGGCCTCCCTGTTGTGCTGTCAGAGGGACAGGCCATGATGGCTGCCTTCTTCTGGGGATGAATGCAGGGCCATGCAGGCAGGGGTGCCCAGGGCTGTCCTTCAGAGGGGGCTCCCTGTACTCCAGGGGTCTTTGTGCTGTCTTCCAGAGTCAGCATTCAGCCTGCACTGCAGGGATCCCCACAGAGTGGTGAGGAGAAGCTGTGGATGGAAGGAGTGACCCTGACAGAGCAGGATCCTTTGGCTGTCCAGAGGGTGCTGTGTGGGTCAGGGCTGCTCACGGCACCAGATCAGCACTGGGAGCTTTCAAGGGGAAGGTCAACAGAGTGTCTACTAAAAAGATATGAAGTTTTCCAGAGTCTGTGTTACTTGTTCCTACTCTGAGGGCAGGGCACAGGAGGGGATGTGGAGGGGGAGAGGAAAGAGAGATAAAAAATTTTTCCAGATTGAACAAGTCACTGAGATGCTTGAGCTGTATCTTTGAGTTGTCAGTAGGTCTGCTAGGACACTCCTAAAGTGCCTTCAGCCACTCTTCTGACTATGGACAGCAGCAGCATCACCTTTGTTGGACCCATCAGGTTTTTCTACCCTTTTGAATCTCCAAACAGGAAAACATGTCCAGGCAGTTGCCTGCAAACAGGCAGGATTCTGTAGGGCCGGGGTGAGTGCACAGCAGTTGGGATGGGGTCTGTGAGTGCTGACAGGGAGTAGAGATGGAACAGAGAAACACCTCCCAGGAGGAAGATCTCCAGGCAGCAGGAATATGATCAGGGAATGAGAGGAAAGAAAAACCAGAAAGGTTGTAGGAGGAAGAATTCAGTAAATTCTATATAATCTCCTCCAGTGCAGAGCCCTTCCTCTGAGCAAGCCCCCTTGCCCGCTCTCCCACCCACCAAAGCCTCTGCCCTCAGGGCTGTGGGCTCCAAGCCATGAACCACCTCCTCTGCAGCAGAGCTCCAGCAGAGCCAGGGGGCAGCTCTCCAGCCACGCCTCCATTTCTCTGCTGCAGATCACAGGGGCTCAGAGCACAACTGCCCTGCAGTGTTGGTGTCTGGGAGGTGGTGTGATATTACCCTCTACCTCAGAAAGGTCCAAGCACAAGGCAGATGGGAACAAGACGCAGGGACAAACCAGCTCCCCTCACTCTGCATTAAACCACAGGCAATCCTCTTGCCTTGCAGGACTTGGTCTGTGCTCCCCAGCTGCTGCAGAAGTGCTGAGGGTTTCTGAGATCCAAGCACATCACAGAGGTGAGATAAAGGGAGTTGTAAAAAAACCCCAAACCTTTTGAAATGTCTTCTGCTATTCCAGTCCTTAGCAGTGGGAGTGCAAAGGCGGACAAGCCCTGCTGCATTAGGAGCAGTTTCATGTGACAAGGTCAAACACCAGGACTGACCCCTACCCTCATATTTCCCATGAACCCACCGCTGCAGAGCAGGACTGGCTCCTCGGCAGACGGTGGGCAGAGGTTGTTCTCCTTACGGCGCGTTGAGACAGCACCAACAGCAGCTCCAACCTCAGAGCTGATGCAATGTCTCCTAGAAAAAGAAAAAAAGCATGCATGTGTGTGTGTGTGAGTGTGTGTGTTTAGGAGGGAGAGGGGTACTGGGAAATGTATTTGATTTTGCTCAGAAAAGTCTCCACTAAATTGTAACTGTTATTTCCTTCTTGGACAGTGGTCTATACCCAGTGGCAGCAAATGACCAACATCAGCTCCATCACCAGGTTCCTCCTCCTGGCATTCGCAAACACACGGGAGCTGCAGCTCTTGCACTTCTGGCTCTTCCTGGGCATCTACCTGGCTGCCCTCCTGGGCAATGGCCTCATCGTCACTGCCATAGCCTCTGACCACCACCTCCACATCCCCATGTACTTCTTCCTCCTCAACCTCTCCCTCCGTGACCTGGGCTCTGTCACTACCACTCTTCCGAAATCCATGGCCAATTCCCTCTGGGACTCCAGGGTCATCTCCTATGCAGGATGTGTTGTCCAGTTATTTCTCTTTGCCTTCTTCATTGCAGCTGAGTTTTCTCTTCTCACCATCATGGCCTATGACCGCTACGTTGCCATCTGCAGACCCCTGCACTATGGGACCCTCCTGGGCAGCAGAGCTTGTGTCCACATGGCAGCAGCTGCTTGGGGCAGTGCTTTTCTCGGTTCTTTCCTGCACACTGCCAATACGTTTTCCATACCCCTCTGCAAGGGCAATACTGTGGACCAGTTCTTCTGCGAAGTACCCCAGATCCTCAAGCTCTGCTGCTCACACTCCTGTCTCAGGGAAATTGGGCTTCTCATGGTTACTGTTGCTTCAGCTTTTGAGTGTTTTGTTTTCATTGTACTGTCCTATGTGCAGATCTTCAGGGCTGTGCTGAGGATCTCCTCTGAGCAGGGACGGCACAAAGCCTCTTCTACGTGCTTCCCTCACCTGGCTGTGGTATCCCTGTTTATCAGCACTGCAGTGTTTGCATACCTGAAGCCCCCCTCCTTCTCTTCCCCATCCCTGGACGTGGTGGTGGCTGTTCTGTACTCAGTGGTTCCTCCAGCAGTGAACCCCCTCATCTACAGCATGAGGAACCAGGAGCTCAAAGACGCCCTGAAGAAGCTCATTCAATCAGCAGTCTTTCAGCAGCAATAAGCTCCTCGTGTCTCTTCCCAAGTCTTTTCCAATGTTTACTGAGACCTCCTGTGCCTTGGGCATTTTATCTGTGACAATTCCATTTCTCCAGGAATGTCTGCATCCCCTCCACTTCTCCAAAGACGTGAACTTAATCTTTCTGACCGAAAGGCTTTAACATATGTATCTGGCACGAAGGTAGAGGTTGCCTCCCATGTCACATCTCTGTAATAAAAGAGAATTTCCTCAGTGGCACTTTCTGCAGGTTGGGTTCTTCTTCCAAAGCTGACATCAGGAACAGACTGAGGAAACTGCTACCACGAGGCCTTGCTGCTGAGCAGGGCTTCTTTGTGGGGTGAGGTGTATATAGGGTGATGCATTGGATAATGAGACTTGGACTGAGCTTTCACTTGTTGCTGCCCAGTGCTCCTGGAGATGGTGACAAGCAGCCGGGATCTGCCTGCGACAGTCCCCCTCTGGCTGCCATGCAGCCGCAGCCTGATCGCTGTGCAGAGGCGAGCCATGAGCTTGGGGCCCTGCAGCAAGCATGGAAAGGGGGTAGAATCATCTGGTCAGGCCAGCACAGACACCATCTCCTGGAGAAAGGCTCGCTAGAGGCATGGATGCTCCCAGAGAAGAGAAAGGAAACAGTCTCTTTTTGGGACTCTGCCTGTCTTGGGACAGGCTGCTCTGTCACCGGGGCAGCAGGAGCAGCCAAAGGAGTCCCAGGGCCAGGAATCTTTTGCTGGAGAGAGGGTCTGGCACAGAGAGGCTGCCTGCATGGACACATAAGAATCTCTCTGAGACAACAAGAGGGGAAACAGGGTGACACTGACCTGTGTCTCCTCATGCCACCAGCCCTAGGGCTGATGGGGGAGGCTGACCCAACTCTCTGAGCTCCAAGAGCTGCATTGTCCTTCAGAGAGGCTTGGGCTGTGGGGTGAGTGCTCAGAGCTCTGCAGCACTGTGTGGAGGGGACTGCTATGGGTCCAGGGCAGCCTGGGATGCTGGAATGTGCTGTGCTGGGGAGAGGGCAGAGGAGCTGGGGACATCTGAAGAGGGTTTGGCCTGGGCTGAAAAGTGCCCAGAAAATGCAGAAGTTAGATGAGCTGTGTGACCATGCCAAGTGAGGACACACTCCATTGGGTTTGTGGTACAGAGCCAGGACTGACGGAAGGGATCTGAGACATGCAAGCAGAGGACAGAGGGTTTGGTCTGCACACTTGGTGACATCGACAGACCAGGAAGGTGACCCAGGGCGTCACCCCCCCAGCCTCTCTCACTGGTCATTTCCAGCAGTGGCTGCTCAGCCAAGGTTTCTGGATGAGTTTCGCTGTAAGGTCATCTCCACCTTCCTGCTGGGCTCAGTGCCTGTATCCAGGGAAAGTCCAGCCCTGCCTGGCTGCTCTCCTGGCCCAGACCCTGTCAGACCCTGGAGCAGGGCTGGCTGTGAAGCCTCACATGTGGCATGGCCATTCCAGAAGCGTGGAGAGGCTGCCTAAGAAGGCGGTCATGGGGTGACAAAGTGTGAAGGACTGCTGTGGGCATCGTGTCATAGGCACCATTCCCCACTCAAAAACACCCTCTCCCTAAATGTGGCTACACAGTGGGGCCGAGGGACAATACAAGAGGCAGCAGGGCTGGGACGTTGCAAGACAGGGTGCAGCCATGAAGCAGCTCCCAAAAGCAGACATCAAGGGCAAGTACAGACAAGCAATATCTGTACTTAGCCTGCACTGGTCAGGTATGACTTTGGGAGAAGCAAAGCTCTCTCAGAGTTTGTGGCTGCAAGAAAAGTCAAGAGCAAAGAGCTGGAATTGCTGTGTTAGAGACCAAGGCTGAACAAGGGAAATGCAGGGCTGCTTTTGAGTGGGGAGAGGAAGTCAACAATAGCAGACAGTAATGAGGCTGACGGACTCTATGCCTTCTTTGCCTGAGTCTTCCTGATAAGGTCTCTCAGGCCTCAGTGTTCAAGGAGGGGTTCAAGAGGACGAGAAGACATATTGGCAGGACCCTCATGAAATGCCAGAAAGACGAATGCCAGTTTCTGCCCCTGCACGGGACTCACGCTGGAAATTACAGAGGCTGGGGGCTGCCTGCCTGGGATCAGCCCCGTGGGAAAGGTCTTGGTGGTCAGGGGTCTGGTCGGGAGGCAGCCGTGTGCCCTGGCAGCAAGGGCGGTCTTCAGCTTCCTGGGCTCTACGATCAGGAGCATGGCCAGGAGATCAAGGGAAGGGATTCTCTGAAATACTCAATCCAGGTTTCAGACTCCCAATTCAGGAACGATACTGGCAAGATGGAGTAGGTTTATTAAAGTTCGCTCAGGACAGCCAGGGCCTGGAGCACTTTGCCTGTGAGGAGACTGAGAGAGATGGGCTTGCTGAGCCTCGAGGAGAGAAGGCTGAGGGGGACCTCATCCTAGCCTGCCAGCAGCTACGAGAAGGCCATGGAGAAAACAGAGTCCATCTCTTCTCCACTGTGCATAGCAGGAGAACAACAAATAATGGGAGGAAGATGAAAGAGAAGAGGTTCAACAGGAGAGAAGGACAAATTGTCCCCAGGAGCTCAGCCAAGTGCTGGAATAGGTCACCCAGAGAGGTTGGGCAGTCTCTGTCCATGGGGCTGTGTAAGCCAAAACAGACAGGATGCAGAAACAACCACAAAATCACGGGTGAAATGTAAAGAGTAGATTTATTTTCTCTACCTCGCAAACCAGGGGATCTCTGATACAGTACCTGGGTAGAGGCACAGAAGCCAAGCAGGAATGCAGACACCACAGAGCTAGGTCCTTACTAGAGAAAGAGTGCCAGCTACTGAACCTGCTGCTTTTGCCTGGATTTATCAGGGATTTGCTCAGACAGAGCTTTCCACTGTGCCTTGATCCTTCCCGCAGCAAGGCAGGAATCTCGAGCATGTTCGACACATTACCTTGGAGTCTGTTGCAGGCCTGTGTTATCTAAAGGCAGATGTTCTACTTGTCAAGCACACAAGACTAAACAGTGATATGTGTGTTTTTCGACACCCAGCTGCAAGTCACTTGAGCATGTTCACAATCGTCTTCGCCAACCTTCCATGATTATCCCACATGCAGCATGTGACAATCCAACAGCACACGCCATCTCTCCTGCCTTGAAATGCTATTGTGACAGATGGAGCCCAAAGTCACGGGCTAAGTGAACTCAATGGACATTACGGAGGGATGGCCCATAACGTAAGGAACATCTCTGTGTGCAAATGAAAAGACAGCAAAAGTGGTGGTAATTTATAGGAAAGTGTTGGATCTGAGCATGAGGTAGATGGTAGAAAATAAGGGGTGGATACTGTCCCGGTTTCAGCTGGGACAGAGTTAATTTTGATCTGAGCAGCTGCTGTTTTGTATTTAGTATGAGAAGAAAGGTGGTACCACTGAAGTTTATGGCTGTTTCTAGGAAACTAAGGTCTTTTTCTGGTTTCTTTTGTTCAGCTAATGAGTAGGTCTGCAGGAGCTGGGAGGTGGCAGAGCCAGGCAGCTAACCCAAGATGACCAATGGAAATATTCCATATCACAGGTGGCATGCTCAGTATAGAAGTGGGGGTTGTTTGGGGACAGATCCATGAATTCCAGGAGTTCCGCGGATTCTGCGATGGCTTCTTAGGGACAGACTGTGCAACTGGGCATTGGGCAGTGAGAAAAATTGCATTGTGTATCACTTGTTTTGCATAATCGTTTGTAGTAGTAGTATAAAAATTAGTCTTAGTATAGTTCCTTCCTTTAATTTCTTAGTAAACTGCCTTTATCTCAACCCATGAGTTTTAGTTTTGTCCATTCTCCTCCCCATCCCACTGCAGGATAGGAGCAGAGAGCAAGCAGCTGTCTGGTCCTTGTTGCAAGCTACCACATTAAATCACTACACCATGGGAATTCCTCCCTGGGTCAGCAATTCCATTCAACAGGTACCTCCTTCTTCTACCGGTAGTGTCCTGCAAGTCCTCATGCTGCTGTCTTGTCAGAGGCACCACAAATCTGGTATGCACAAACTAAAAGCTTTTAACATAGAGCTTCCCTCGAAGGGGGCTATGAGAAACTGTTAGATTTGGCAATAGAAACCTCATGAAATTTTAGAAGAAGTTACAAGTCTTATTGAGGGAAGAGAATAACTCAAAAAATGAGGGAGGTGGGGACGTGAACAGCTCAGGAGTGACCCTGAGGAGAAGGGCCTGGGCATTCCCAGGGATGCCACATGAGCGAGTTGCACATGCTCAAGGCGAATAAGGCCAAGAGCATACCGGGCTGCATTAGGAGGAGTGTGGCCACCCAGAGAAGAGCGTTATCATCCCCGTTGGCTCAACACTGGTATAACCACATCTGGACTAGTGTGTCTGCATGTGGGGCTCCCCAGTGGGGAGGAACTAAAAATGTTCTAGAGGAGATCTACCAGGAAGGGGTTTTGGGCATCTGTAGAGAGGCTGAGGGTCCTGGGCTTCTTTAGCCTCGTGAATTGGAGGCTGACGGCACTAAAGTAGCAGCCTGTGACTCCTTGAAGGATTATTTCAGAGATGATGGAGCTTTTCTTGGTAGTGAGAAGGAAAGGAAATCTTCATGAAGTGCATCTTGGAAGGTTCAGAATGGACATGAGGAATGAGAAACGTCACTCGAAGTGTAGCAGTGTTGTGCAAGAGGTCACCCACGGGGTGTTTGGATCAGCCCCTGGATTTCAATTTGAAGGAACAGCCATTGAGGGTGAAGAGACAACAGCTAGGCGGGAACACAAAATGAGTATCTACAGGCTGAAGTGAAAGAGGTGCAGGCACGGAACAGTGTAGGACAGCCTGCAGTAGAGATGGCTGAGGACTCTGGCAGGGCCAAAATTTTAACAGGACCGAAGGCTTTGTCTGCTTGACTATGGATGTTGCCTGTACCACTGAGGCCAAGCAGGAGAAATATTCTTTTGAGGCTCTAGACTTTGTTTCTTCCTCATCTCTTCATTGGAAGGCTGGGAGGTTTCACAGACTTTTCCTACACTTTTCATTGCTCACCCTCACATCCAGCAGTATCCAGCAAGAACCCTGAGCCACAGGTGAGGGACAGGATCTGCCTTCCCAGGGCCTGGGGCTCAGGCCTTGGCCTTTCTGCTTCGTAAAGCAGAACAAGGGGTTTTTTTTCTTAGCTATGCAGCCACCTGCACAGTGCCTCTGCCTACCTGCAATCATGGCCTCCAATTCTCTGCTCTAAGGAGTCCCTGGGGAGGCTTTGTCAGTAATGGCCCTCAGTGGGGCCAATCAATGCTTCCAGGTACTTTCCGTTTTGCTTCTGCCTTCCTGAGCATTTTTTCTCTCTCCTCTCAGTATCTGAGGTTCATTAACTAAACACCAAATACCCCATGGGGCTCATTAAAATACAGAAAGTGCCAAGCTAACAAGCTCATGTAATTTTCTTCAATTCTTCAAGACATGTACCGCTAGCAGGAGCTTTGTCATAGTGTAGATAAGGAGGAAGATGTCATCCTGTGCCTAATAAAAATATTTATTTATTTTAAGGTATATTTTTAATTGCTTTTCAATTTAGAGAGGAAGTGGTAGGAACATTCTCCAAGCAATACTGATCCATGGTGTTTCCTCAGGATATCTGGACAGGTAGGAAAAGGAGTGCCTTGAGGTCAGACACTCTATGGAAAAGTTTGCTCCTCACCTCCCCAACCTCAACATTTCTCTCATCGGCCACCTGGGAGTTGTGTCACTGTTTCTTGCATCAGCCTTCTCCGCTGATCTCTGCAGCTGGATGTTACAGCTCCATTGCACCGTCTCCCACCTCCTCTCCATAGAGAGCTGCCTGCACACAGGCACAGAAGGAGTTTTCCTATTTGCAAGAAAGGAATAATTAAAGCATAATCATGTTCCATAAACAAAATACATAGTAATTACAATCTACCTCTAATGAGGTTGCCTTCCTATAAGTCATAATCTTATGAGAAATATTATGGCTATGTAGAGGAAAACAAAAGTTATAAACACACTTAAAGAGTTGGCAAAGGAGACAATTAGACTGCTGAAAGGCAGGCAAACTTTTAACTCCCTGATGTCAAAATAGCAGCTCGGTAGGTGGCAGGAATCTGAATGAACAAAGAGTAAAGGGAGGAGAAAACTGGACAATGATGGAAAGGGTCTTTGTCTAGGTAGCCTGCATCTGAAAAAAATTACTTTAGAAATAGTGAAGACAGGTGAAAATATATGAAAAATTAGAGAAATTCAATACACCATTTAACAGGAAGAATAGCAGTTATGATGTTATAAGGGGAGATCGACATTTCTTTGGAATATAGCTTTCTAAACTTCCTGGCATTGGTCGAGGGCTCTTGTGAGTGAGGACAAGGCAATGTTGCTCCTGTTGTTGAAAGAGGTCAGAACGTCAACCCAGGGAACCCCAGGCTGTACAAGGTCAATTTGGCATTTCTGTGCACCTAAAAAAGAAGAACGTGTCTGAAAGCAGTCAGCATGGACTGATGATGGATCAATCATGCCTCTCAAACCTAGTTGCTGTCATGATGAAGTATCAGCATTTGTGCATGAGTGAAGAACAGTGGATGCCATTTTTGACCCTTTTGACATGGTCTCCCTCAATGTCCTTTCACCCTGGTTAGGCCATTACAGCCAGGATGTCTTGACAAAAAATGGGTAAAAAAATAGCTGGATGATCAGGCTGAGGGAGCAGTGGTGAAGGAGTCATGCCCTACCTGGAGGTCACTGGGACATACTGGGGCATTGTGGGGCAGCAGAGGGAATTATCCTTGACTCCTCACGCATTTCTTCCCAAGCTCAACATCACTCCTAACTCCTAACACCCAAGTGTCATAGGGAGGATGTGGAATGGGAGTGGCAGTCAGGTCATAACACTCTGTTTCTGAAATTCTCCATTGTGGGTCCTTCCCAATGGCTGCAGTTCTCCACAAATTGCTCCAGCATGAATCCTTTCCACAGGGTACAGTCCTTCAGGAATGGACTGCTCGACCGTGGGTCCCTCACAGGCCGCAGGTCCTGCCGGAAAACCTGCTGCTGCATTGGCTTCTCTTCATGGGCAGCACATCCTTGGTCCTCCATGGGCTGCAGGTTTGCTTTCACTATGCTAAGGCATAAAGGCCAGCCCAGCACGGCTTCTCTTCTGGGACAGACCACCAGAAGTCCTGGAGGATGGATGTTTCCTGTGCCCTTGGGAGCTGAGAAAATTGAATGCTTGTTACACACCAGTGTCTTGGCTACTGTTTCTCACTCTGCTCCCTTGTAGTGAGTACACAGGGAGCTGGAAAGAAGTTGAAAGGGAACACAGCCAGGACAGCTGATCCAAACTGCCCAGAGGGATATTCCATACCATAGGACCTCATGCTCAGGAATAAAAGTATGGAACAGAGGAAGAAGGAGGTGGAGGTTTTGATTGTTGAAGGATTCTGCTGCTTGGAGAGTGGCTGGGCATCAGTCTGCTTGTGGGAGGTGGTGAAAGATGGTCTTTGTTTCACTTGATGAGGCTTTTAACATCTCTTCACCTATTAAACTGTTCTTATCTTGAGCTGAAACTTCTCACACTTTATTTCTTCCTGTTCTCTGCCCAGTCCCACTGGGGAAGGGGAGGGAAGAGTGAGAAGCTGCTGGGCTATTGGCCAGGGTCTACCCACCACAGCAAGGAATGTGTTGATAACTGTGAATGATTTTCTGCAGGGCTGCCAAGATTCTCAGAGGCTGAAGCACTTGTCTGGCAGGAGAAATGGAGGGCAAGGGCCTTGTTTAGCCTGGAGAGTGGAAGATCTCAAGAATTTCACAACAGCCTGTCTGTCCCTATGCGGAAGCGTTCATGAAGATGGAGCCAGTCTTGTCACCGTGGTGCTTGGCAGGAGGATACCAGACAATAGTAAGATGTGGAGCTAAGGAACATTCAGGATAGAGATAAGGAAATTATTTTTGTCCACGAGGGCATCCAAACATTGCAGCAAGTCTTCCAGAGACATTGTTCCATCTCAGTCCTTGGAAGCTTTCCAGCCACCACTGGATCAAGCCTTGAGCAATTTGGTCTGACTCCATAGCTGGCCCTAATGTGAATGCAAGACCAGACCAGAGACCTCCTCAAGTCCCATGAAGGAGACGGGAAACCTAAATGATACTGGGGTTCCTTGCTCTCTTGCTCTTCCCTTAAGAATGCTAGTGAAATCTCCCAGATACCCCATGACTGTGGAAGTAAGTCAGATGTTGGTATAGTCAGATCAGCTGCAACTTTCTTCTCCTGATCCAGACAGTGTTGTCCAGAAGCAAGGCTGCTTGACAAGGATGCCCAAAAGAGTCCCAATCAATTTCTTTGCTTCCCCTTTTGTTCCCTTTTCACTCTTCCCACCTCTCCAGTACTCTTTAACCATCCTTATCACCTCCTATGCAAAAAACTGCTGAGTCTTCTTTACCATTTCCCAACTGAACCTGCGTTTGATCATTTTGGACCCTCCGTTCTATTGATGATTACAGCACTGCTCTTAGCTTGCTTAGAAACTCCATGAACACTAGTACTCATTTCTTATCTCCAACAACTTAATTTACAGTAATGTTGGAAGCACCATAACTTAGGATGACCATTGTTACACATACTTTAAAAGCTGGATTCTTGCAGGTCCTGTCCTTGGGACCTTGACACACCTGGGGATTTGGCAAACAGGAACCTGAAGACTTAGGAGGAAAAGCTGCAGAACAAGTCCATGCAGCAGAAAGGGGAGGGATCTGACCGGCTAACGAGTGCTCTGAGGAGAAGGGCCTGGGCATCATGATAGCAGATGCCATAGGAGCCAGTGGGCCTCACATTTCAAAAGGAAAGTGGAGAAATTGAAGAAGGTCCAGACAAGGTTTGCCAAGATGAAACAAGGCAGCGTAAATCACGAACTGTGAGGAGAGTCTGAGGGAATTATGCATCTCTGGCCTCCTGAAGGGGAGGCATGGGTTGCCGTGGTATGAGCCTACAGCTACATGGAGGGTTGACCGAGCCAAGCTCTCCACTGTAGCGACAAGTGATCATAGGAATCATAGGAATCATAGAATCATAGGTTGGAAAAGACCTCATCAAGTCCAACCATCCACCCAAAACCACCATGCTTACTAAACCATATCCCGAAGAGCGGTATCTACACATTTTTTGAACACCTCAAAAAACAACGTTTAGATATGACACTTTGGGATATGCTTTAGTAAGATAGGACAGAAGCAACAGCCACCAAATGCTTCTTGGGAGCTTTAGGCTGAGCTTTAAGCAAAATAAAATGTACTAGGAGGAGCACTGATGAGATCTCTACCTTTGGAGCTCTTCATGTTTCAGCTCCACAATGTCACCGCCAGACTGGAGGTTGCCCTAGAGACCCCCAACAGTCTCTTCCCCACCAAACCTTCCATGAGCCTCTTCCTTACTACACATTCTGCAAGAAGAGATGCAGGTGGCTATGCGGGCCTCTACTTTATAGGACAGCTCAGGGTGGAATGGAGTTCAGAAGGTCTCAACTCCAGCGTCCATCTCAAAGAGAGGCCAGCTCTGAGGTCAGACCTGCTTGCACAATAAATGTCTTCACCCACAGAAAGAGGTTACACATGAACCAGGCATCGAAGCCTCCATTACGCAAATGGAGACGATGCATTTGATCAGCTCCCTGAACACAGCTATTGGTATTCCAGGCCTCCTGAGATTCCTGGGAATGTTCACCTTCTACAAGCTTCCTGGGATGTCTTCCCACCATGGGGTGCTTTAGGCTGTAAACAAAATTGAAAGCAAGGCTCTGACTTGGGTACTCTCAACTTCAGTGCTAAAAGACAGCAAGCTGGAAGGAGCAAAATTTAAAACCTGTGAGAAATGAGCTGAAGATAAGAGTATGGAACAAGCATAGCCTTTAGATCACTCCACATGTGATGGCTCTGCTCTCAGTTTGCAATCATTGGCACTCAGAAACCTCACCTGTTCCTGGTAGATGACAGGTTGACCATGAGCCAGTCATCATGCCCTTGTTGCCAAGAAGGCCAATGGGATCCTGGGATGCATTATGAAGAGCGTGGCCAGCAGGTCGAGGGAAGTTCTCCTTCCCCTCTACAATGCCCTAGTGAGGCCCCACCCGGAGTACTCTGTCCAGTTCTGGGCTCCCCAGTTCAAGAAGAATGAAGAGCTACTGGAGAGAGTCCAGCGGAGGGCCACAAGGATGATGAGGGGACTGGAGCATCTCTGCTACGAGGAGAGGCTGAGGGAGCTGGGCTTGTTCAGCCTGAAGAAGAGAAGGCTGAGAGGGGACCTTATAAATGCTCACAAATATCTGCAGGGTGGGTGTCAGGAGGATGGGGCCAAACTCTTTTCAGTGGTGCCCAGTGACAGGACAAGGAGCAATGGGCACAAACTTAAGCAGAGGAAATTCTGTCTGAACATGAGGAAGAACTTCTTCCCTCTGAGGGTGACGGAGCCCTGGCCCAGGCTGCCCAGGGAGGCTGTGGAGTCTCCTTCTCTGGAGATATTCAAGACCCGCCTGGACAAGGTCCTGTGCAGCCTGCTGTAGGTGACCCTGCTTTGGCAGGAGGGTTGGACTAGATGACCCACAGAGGTCTCTTCCAACCCCTACCATACTCTGATTCTGTGATTCTGTGATATAATGAATAATGAATAATTGTATTATTGTAGAATTTGATCATTATTAGCAATAGATATTGAATCAATGTGTAATAAAATGTAATTTGATTTAACATGGAAGTATTGAAAGTAATGATTATTTCAACACTTCGAAAAGGAGGAAATGTATCCAGGGTGATAGAATCAGTTGACCATAAACATGAACAGTGCTGCTGTGTTCCTAGTACAGCCCAACCCACCTGGACATCAGGTCCGGGAACAGAGGTCTATTCTCTAGGTAACCACTAACGCTAACCATAGTGGGTAATGCTGTTTTTGTCAAGAGAAATGATGGAGTGTGGTTCTGTGAAACGGACTGAAGAGACTGACCAGGTTTGCCAAGATTGAGAGCCTAGTGGGCAAAAGGTGATTCCGGCAGGGGGAGACCACGACCACCAACTCACTGACCCCCTACTCAAGTAATACCACCTACCCAAAAACAAATAATAGAAGAGGGTGACTGAGTCTGCGCAACAATCTACGTAAGAAGCGAGAAAGTCTACATCAGTTGGCAAAGAGAATAATATTGAATATGCATGAATAAAATAAATATATATATTTTTAATCTATATAAACTGCATGGAAAAGTTATGAGGTATGCACGTCTGCAGGAATTATCCCTCGTGCATCCAGCGCTGCAATAAAGAATGCCTGCCTTTTAACACTACAGTGGTGTTACGAGGTGTTATTCCTGGATTTTCGGTGACAAGAGGAGGAAGATCATTAAGTATTGACATAAACAGCATAAGAAAAGTCATGTAAACCGAAACTTAACGGACATGGAAGCTTTCAACCTCAACCATTCTTCAAAATAGTTTTTCAATTTTTCTTCTAGTATGTACAGCTTTTGAGTCTATTAAAAATAACAGATAAAGAATCTTTTGACTCACTTGTACAATATCAAATGTATTCTGAACATGTGAGGCCTCATGTCCACAGCAAACAGTTTTGTATTATCTGCCTATACCTCTGAAAAGAACAATTATTTCAGAATTTCAAGTGTAACTAATATTCTTGGTAAGAGTCTTTACTTGCACAGACAATAAATATTGTTTGTTTACTGTTAAATGAATGGAAGGCAAAAGAGTGTAAGAAGTAAAAAAAGCAAAAAAAATATTGCAGAGAGAGCAGGAGAAAGATTCTCTTGCAGAATCTATGCAAATTCTTAACAGAGACTATGCTAAGAATATCAGACCTAAAAATATTGCTTGATAGAAAAGATGAATTCTGAATATACAGAAGAGCATGTTTTAACACATTCAAAGTCAGATTGGACGGGGCTCTGAGCAACCTGATCTAGTTGAATATGTCCCTGCTCAAAGTAGGGGGGTGGACTAGATGACTTAAAGGTCCCTTTCAACCCAAGATATTCTGCAATTCTGTATTCTTCCTGGATTTTCCTGGTGATTATTACAGTCTTCTTTGCTGCCTCATGGTGAGCTTTCTCATGCATAGCAGGGCCTTTATGGTTATCTCTTATGAAACTGCTGTCTTTTTATGTACGCATCTGCAGAAAGAGTCACAGAAAAGCACCACATGGATCAAAACAGATGCCGAGTGATGTGCCCTTAAGAACCAGGTGAGCTCCCCCATGCCTGTGGCTTCCTGGTAAGGAGTGTGTCCTGAGGAGGGGATCCAGCCTCTGCTACTCTCTGGGGAGGGAAATTAGCAGTGTCCATGCTGCCTCGGAATACACATGGTGACTTTTTCAAGATCATCCTTCATCTGAAGGGCTTCAGACATGTACTTGTGGATTAGGTGTTGCAAATACTGATTCCACTGACATTGCTCAGAGGGGCTACCACAGATGCAGATTGCTCCCCTGCAGATATTTATACTTAGGCAGATTAGTTCTCTGGTTGTTGTTGTTGCAGATATTGATGCTTTTAGGGAAATCACACAAACACTTGAAGGACAGTGGAGGATTATCACCTTAGTGGCCCTTCAGTGAACCTGTTCCTCTTTGCCATTGTCTCACTGTCATTGTGCAGGGTGTGGTGTGAAAGGTGCTGAGCAGAGGGTGACAATCACTATTTTTGCCTGGGCTCCTGCTCATACAGGATGCTGTTGGCTGCCTTTGCTGCTGGGTCGTGGTTTGCCTAATGAAGTCAAGGACCACCAGCACCATTTCCAGAGAGCTGCTGCCCAGCCACACAGCTCCTTGCTTCTGTCTCTGCAGCCTGTAATTCCCCTGATCAGTCCTTGGGTCTCTACAAGATGTATGAAAGAGGTGCTTTCTGCTTTCTCCAGTCACAATGAAATTCCATTGTGTATCAGAGTAGCCCTGCTATGACATCAGCCTGGTCTCTCAACATCCTTGGACTCATCCCCTCTGGTCCAGTGGGTTATAAAGGGTTGACCTTATCTAAGTAACCCCTGACTTGATCTCCATCCACTGCTGTGTTTCACCTAGGGTTCTTCCTCTTAGACACCCAGAACAGGGAGACCTTGCAGGTGGATTCTGAGGCAAAGAGGACACAGATAATTTCAGACCTATTCACCTCTGCTCTTCCTGAATTCTGCAGTGGCCACACACTGTCTTTGTTTCTTTTTTAATTGTTCTAAAGGATTCAGTGCTGTGGCCTTTAACTCCCTTGCAAATGTCAACTCTAAAGGAGCTCTGGCTTTTCTAAAACCCATAGCATTTCTGAATTCCTCCTTTGTTTCCATCCTTGCATCCATCTCTTGTATGCTCCCTTTTATTCTTGGAGCTTCTCCCTGAGTTTCTTATTTGCCCAAGCTTCTCTCCTGATAGTTCTGCTTCTTGTCCTGGCTATTGACATGCACAGTCTCCTGCCTGGAAGACACTGTCCTTGAAGACCAGCTGTGCTGAGCTCTGTTGCCCTTGTGTGCTGCTCACATGGGCTTACTCACTAAAAGTCACAAGAGTAGGCCAAAATCAGCTTCTTTGAGGCACAGCATCTGCATTTTTCTGCTCTCCTCCTTGGGAGATCAGAGTCCACTATTTCACAGTTATGACAGCGACAGTTGACACAGGTTTTTACATCCTTGAACCAGCTTTTCATTCTTTTTGACTAACAGATGCATATGAGCATCACCACTCTTGAACAATCTGACAGCTGAGCTACAAAGATTGGTGTCCCAAGCTGTGTCTTCACCCAGGCTCTCCAGAAACCTCCAGGACTAATTGCATGCTATGGTGGTCCCCTTCCAGGGAATGCCAAGGTAACTGAGGTCAGCAAAGGGACATTAATTCATTCTTTGCCTCCCACCAGGACGTCACCCTTACCAGTCTCTCCCCTGACTCTGACTGATAAAGACTCACTCAGCTTGTTCATCCCATAGAGGAGCTCCACACACCTAAGCAGCTCCTTCTCACTCAGGACACCAACCTCCTGAGCTTTCTGGCCTGTTTCTCCTTCTCATCCTGTATCCACCCATCACAGCACCCCAATTATGTCAGCTGTCTCAACATGCCTCAGTTGTTCTTCCCTCCAAGTGGGATGAAAAGATGCCCTGGGGGTCTCCAGCTTCTCCTCCCTGTGCCTCAGGCTGAGGCCATTGGAGCATGTCTGGGCTGCAGCACCTCAGCTGTGGCCCATCTGTGCTGAGAGCAGACTGGCAAAAAGAAACCTGCTACCAAGTGCCCAAGACCTTGTGTGTGCAAAGTCTTTCCTTCACAGCAGAGACATGCTGGAGTGGATAACAGGTGGCAATGTAAAGGAGAAGCGAGGTGCCCACAAATAGAGCAAACCCTGCTTTGACAATGCCAGGAAAGGAGTTTGATGTCTGCTCTGTCTCTGCAGCCCTGAGGGCCTGTGGTGGAGGTGAAGCTGACCTCAGGAAGGAAGAGATGAGGTCGAAAATGTTCTTGGGTGTGGATGTCACTGTGAAAATTATCGGCCTGATCCATGATTGTGACATCAAAGGGATGGTTAAATACTGGAGGAGAGAACAACGAGCAGAGTTTGAGAGGGAATGCCCTCAAGTGAACACCCTGCTGTGAAGTGCTTGCTGTTCACGCTCTGCTGTTCATCCACTGGATAGAGAAGGGACAGAACTTGTGTCACTGCAGTGGTGGGATTCCATCACTGCCCAAAGGCACCAAATCTGTGTGAGATGCCCTGGGTGGTGCCTGTCACACAGCGAGTCTGAGTGGGGATGGGGTTCCCGCATAGGACCTGTGCTGTGCATGTCAGGTGCATACTGTTATCCTGGAGAGCCCTAGCACCTTCAGTAGTCATAGATGTCTGTAAATGTAAAATACATGAGGATTCAGCTGCCCTGAATGAGGTTAGGCAATGAGGGGATGCACATGAGACAAATCGCATCATACTATTAAGGCTATGCGGACAATACAGCTGATGGAGAATAGGAAGAAAGAGACCTGCCTCTCCCTGTGCCGCAGGACTCCATATGGTCAAGCTGATTACATCGATCAACAGCCCTGGACATATATAAATATTTGCAGGTTCAGTTCTCTTGAATGTGGGCACTTTCTGTCATTGAAGTTGACCGAAGGCATTTCCCACCAGCCTCCAGGAAGGTGCCCTCAGACACTGCTGTGTCTCTATGAACTGCTCCAATAGAGCTTGCAGTTGCCCACAAGCATCTTGGTCACCTTCGAAATCAATCCTGTCACCAGGTATCTGTGTCTAAAGTTCTTCCTCCTGCCCTCCATGTTTATTAATAATGAAGGGAGCTGAGACAAGGAGCTCCCATGCAGAAGCCTTTTTGGTGCCCATCTGAACTGAGGCAAGAGGAATCCCGCCTCCTGTGGGTTTGTGGTGTGCATGAGAGTGAGCTGAGTCCTCTTCTAGCTCCAGGACTTCAGATCAAGGATGAGATGCCTCAGATGAATAGGCTGAAACCCTTCCCTCAGCAGGGGTAAAGGAGATCTCTCCCTGTCACTCTCTGGTTGTCTTGTCTAATGATGGATCAAGGAAAGATGACTTTTGTTTCTTACTCTTTTTCCAATAAAGTTATGACACTGTAGAACAGAAGTGTTTCTCCCTAACAGAGGGAGGGAACATGAGTGATGACTTCATCCTGTTTCACAGCAGGTTCCCTGGGGGGAGCCCGGAGAGGGCAGAACCAGAGACACATTGGACGGTCTTGTGCTGCTGATCTGAGCTGGGCTCCTGGGATGGAGGGAGCTCATGGCAACAGGGAAACACTTCAAAGAGACAGCTCTGCCCAGAAGCAGCTCCTCTGCAAAGCACAGCAGGACTGCTGGCACTGCCTGCAGACACAGAGGGGAAAGGAGTGAGGCAGAGAGGTTAAAGGCAGTCTGGGGTGTGAGGATGCTGAGAGCTCACTGAGAGAAAGATTTTTTCAGCCATTGACACGGTAAGTCTCCACGTGAAGGGCAACATATCTGCACTTTATGAAAAGATCTACTAAAGCTGTCACACCCCCCAGCCTACGGGATGGACCTTGAGGAATATCACAGTTTTTCTCTTGCTGTAGGTGAGAATGTGCTGCAAAGAAGGACTTGCCTGCTGCACCACGACAGGTAGAGGGCAAGTCAGTTCCCTTCTCGCAAGGACGGCTGCAGGGCTATGAAGGTGGATGTGCAGCCCGGGCTGCCCGAAATTGTCCTGCAGAACAGGGTCTCTGCACAAACATGAGGCTTTGTGCTGGGGCAGGGACTCTGCTGCCTGCCAGGGTCAGCACTCAGCCTGCCCAAGGAGCTCCCCAGGTTACTGCGAGGAGAAGCTGTGTGAGGAACAGAAAACCCCAGTAAGGCAGGGCAGGTTCCTTCTGCTATCAAGAAACAGCTACATGGGGTCAGGGAATCTCACAGATCCAGATCTCCCCAGGATATTTTCCTGTTGATATGTGAAGGGGAAGGTCAAAGAAGGGGTGACTATCAAGCTCTCAAGTTACTTGCCCTGTTCCCTCTGAGGATCTCAGGGACTGAGAGCACAACGACCTGGCAATGTGTGCAACTGGGTGAGGGTAGCAGTGTCCTGAGTGCCTGGCTGCCTCTGCCTCTTTCGTCTCGAACCTCAATGTATTTCTCCTTCCTGCTCCACTTGTCTGTGTTACTGAAGTAGTACCCATGTTCACTCCATCAGGCTCTCTGGGGATGGGAGTTTCAGCTGCAGAGTCAGACACTGATTGTGTGGGCCCTCCCAGGCAGGCGTGTCCATGGGAATGAGGTGCGCCAGTCTTCTCTAAGCTGTGGTACATAGGACAGTGAAGTCTGTGGGCCCAGAGAACAAGCTAGATTTCCCATAGTCAGAATCCATCACTAGGACACATGGCTATCTTCCTGAGGTGTTCTTCAAAGCTATGAGCAGGACTCAAGAATGCATATCTTTCTAATAACACAATTGTGTTATCTGAAAAGCCCCATGAAGCAGCGCAGAGATTCTACGCCCAACTGAGGAAATGCTCTTGGGTTGGTGAAATGAGCCGCATGTGTCCTTGACTAGAAGTGGGGTGCTGAGACCTTGAGTAAGGGTGAGATGTTTAGTAGTCTGCTGTGTATCCTGCTGCTCTTCAGCTGTGTCTGGTGGCTTTTCAGGATAACATGGGAGGACATTCAGAGTTCTGGCTTTTGTCTTCCCACGTAACCTTTACATGTGATGGAGTTGTGCTTACCTGGAGATGGCTGAACACCTGCCTATGGGAAGTAGTGAAGGAAATCCTTGTTTTGTTTTAGTTGCACTTGTGACTTTTCCTTTACCTATTAAAATGTCTTGATCTCAACCCATGCGTTTTCTCACTTTTACCCTTCTGATTCTCTCCCCTGTCCCTTCAGGGGAAAATAAGCGAGCGGCTGCTCGGGGCTGAGTTGCCATCTGGGCTTAAACCACCACATTGTCCCACACACCTCAGCAGGTACTGCATCAATGTTGGAGCTCTGTGACAGCACACAGGGCTTCAGCTTCTCCTGTCTCTGCCCCAGGCTGAGGGCACTGATACATTTTTGAGGTGTTGCACCTCAGCTGTGGTGCAAGCGCTAAGCTCAAGCCTGCCACTGATCTTGAACCCAAGACCCTGTGCAAGTAGAGGCTTCCATTCACACCAGAGACATGGAGTGGACAGCAGCTGGCAACACAAGCACAAAATGAGGTGCCCACAAGGTGAGAAAATCACATGCTTCCCAAGGCAAGAGAGAAACTGGGCCGGCCTTTGCAGTCCTGACAGGAGAGGGCTTTGCTGCCCATGGTGTCTCTGCAGTCCATGCGCGTCTGTGGAGGAGGTCAAGCTGATCTCCAGGCAGGACAAGGTGCTGCTGAGAAAGTGCATGACTATGGACATGGTGTGATTCAGGTAGACTGTGAAAATCATTCCCCTTGTTAACTATTTTACTGTACCATGACTGGGTTACACTAGGTGTTGCTTTGTTCTCAACTCAGAGCTGGGTCATCACCTCAGTGAGTGGCAAAGCTCAACTCATTAGACCAGTTTATATACATTTATTAAACCGATTACACCAAGTCTAGAATCTTCATAAGTTTCTAAGCAACCATTCTGTTTCTTTAAGTATATCTTTTCTTAAGTTCTCTCTATTCTTCTGTCTTTGTGGAATTCTCCCTCGCTGGTTGCAGGTCCTGCTCGGTTTCAGGGTCGTCTCGGGGTTGTCATCTGTCCTTCATCTTCTTCTGTGAATTCTGTTTGGTACAATCCTGAGAAAGACTTCGAGAGACTTCAAGATGTTCTGTTAAACTTAGTCCTATTTCTAAAACGTAACCTATTGACCTATGACATTCATCTTGCTACACCTTATTCTTCTCTTATGCTAGGTCAGTTGGTTATTAACCCAACCATGATAAGGCCTATACAGGGGACAACTGAGTGGAGCATTCCATGGTCGTATGGTTTCCTAACACACCTGTATTCATACAAATGAAACTATGGTCTATTTCTATGATTTTATTCTATTCTATAGTCATAATCAGTCTCCTCTACAATCACTGAATCACAGAATCACAGAATGGTAGGAGTTGGAAGGGACGTCTGTGGATCACTCAGTCCAACTCCCTGCTGAAGCAGGGTCGCCTACAGCAAGCTGCGCAGGACCGCCTCCAGGCGGGTCTTGAATATCTCCAGAGAAGGAGACTCCACAACCTCCCTGGGCAGCCTGTTCCTGGGCTCCGTCCCCCTCAGAGGGAAAAAGTTCTTCCTCGTGTTCAGCTGGAACTTCCTCTGCTTCAGTTTGTGCCCACTGCCCCTTGTCCTGTCACTGGGCACCACTGAAAAGAGTCTGGCCCCATCCTCCTGACACCCACCCTGCAGAAATTTAGAAGAGTATATTAGGTCCTCTCTCAGGCTTCTCTTCTTCAGGCTGAACAAGCCCAGCTCCCTCAGTCTCTCCTCATAGGAGAGATGCTCCAGTCCCCTCCTCATCCTCGTAGTCTTCCTCTGGACTCTCTCCAGTGATCAATCTCTAACACCCATGTTCCTTGATTGTATCATCAGGAGGGTGAATAAAGGATGAGAGTAAGAAGGATCAGCAGCATTTCAAAGTGTTGGCACACAAGTGGAGACCTTGCTGTGATCTTCCTCAGATTTATGCACCACCTGCATCTGCTGGAAAGACATTGGACAGACCTTGTCTCACTGCAGGGCTGGCAGTCTGACCCTTGCTCACACGCCCCAAATCTCCCTGAGATGCCCTGGGGTGTCTTTTATGGACCAGCTCTCAGGGGGAGTAGCTGTCCTGCAGGTCCTGCACTGTCCAGCCAGCTGTACACTCCAGTGGTGCTGGGCAGCTTTGGCATCTGAGGGAGCACTACAGGCCTGGAGTTGGCCATGAAGTTGGGCAGCTGCCCTGGAATAGGTTAGGCAGTGTAGGGATGTCCATGGGGAAACCTTCGGTTCCACTTAGCGGAGATGCAGGAAATACAGCTGATGGAGAAGAGATTGACAGACTGAGCTCCCCCCGTGGCACATGGCTCAGTTTCATCAGATGAACACCTCCATCAACTACCCTAAGCCTACTTTGTAGGTACAGGTTGAGTTGTCCTAAATATGATCATCTTCTATCATTTCAGTTGGCCAAAGGGGCTCCCCACCAGCCTCCACGACAAGGCCCCAGATGCTGCCCCTCCCCTGCCAGGGCTGCCCAGCCCAGGCCTGTTTCTCTCTGGCCTTTGGGGACTGCAGCTTTTGTTCTTGTTGTGGAACCATCATTCATCATTGTGTTGCCATCTGCCATCCACTGCAGCATGCCTCTGCTGTGGAGAAAAGCCTTTCACACAAGGGGTCACATCTTTGGGTACCAGGTTTCCACATGAAAATCTACCCTGTCCCTAGTGCCAAAACTGAAGAGCTGTAGCCCAAATGGACAACAAAGCCCATGGCCCAAGGTGCATGAAGAGCCATTGCAGAGCTGTGACATCAGTGGAATAAGAGCTGAGGTGGGGCAGGACAGCTCCCATGGCTCTTGTGGTGGATGGAGATACAACATCCTTGCAGTGACCAACAGGAAAAATGAGGAGCGGGGAATGCCCTGGGGGATTCCCAGGAAGTTCAGACATACGCAGGTCCTCTGTGAATCCCAGAGTACACAGTCCTTTTGACTCTGCTAAGCTGTGTGCTAGCTTTGTGAAATTATCACCTAGCACCCACATCTGTGCATACCTGCAACAAAGAAAATATTTGTGCTCTGAGTTTATCTTGGCTTACTGCACACCGGGTAAACAATCACACTTTTGGGACAACAATTTGAGGTCTAACATCTACAGTCTTCTGTTCTCGTTCCCTGTGGGAAGTGGCACCCCACTATTTCATGGTTACGACAGCCAAGGCTGACTCTGGATTTCACATCCATGATCAGCTCTCCCTTCTGTGTGAGTAGCAGATGCGTATGACCATCACCATTTTTGATCAGTCTGGCAGCTGAGCTACAAAGATTAGTCTCCCAAACTTTGTTTTGACCAAGATCCTCCAGACACCTCCAGCACTGATTGCACGCTGTTGTGGTCACATTCCAGGGAATGCCAAGGTGATTAAAGTCAGCAAAGGGACATTAATTCATTCTTTATCTCCCACCAGAGCATCACTCTTACCAGACTCTGCTCTGAACCTGACCCATAAGGGCTTACCCAAATTGTTCATCCCATAGAGGAGCTCCACACATCTAAGAAGCTCCTTCACACTGAGGACACCTCTCTTTCTGTCCTCTCACTCCTTCTTGTCTGTATTCACCCATCACAGCACACCAATCATGTCAGCTGTCCCAAATTTCCTCAGCTGTTCTTCCCTCCAAGTGGGATGAAGAGATAGCTTGGGGGGGTCCAGCTCCTCCTCTCTGTGTCTGAGGTCGAGGCCATTGGTGCATGGCTGGGCTGCAGCACCTCAGCTGTGGCCCATCTGGGCTGAGAGCAGACTTGCAGAAAGAAACCTGCTACCAAGTGCCCAAGGCCTTGTGTGTGCAAAGGCTTTGCTTCAGAGCAGAGACATGCTGGAGGGGATGGCAGGTGGCAATGTAAAGGAGAAATGAGGTGCCCACCAAGAGAGCAAACCCTGCTTTTGGCAAGGCCAGGAGAGGGGTATGCTGTCTGCTGTGTCTCTGCAGCCCTGAGGGCCTGTGTTGGAGGTGAAGCTGACCTTAGGAAGGAAGGCTCTAATGGAGCTTGCAGTTACCAGCAGGCATGGTCACCTCTGGAATCAAACATGTCACCAGGTGTCTGTGTCTGCACATCTTCCTCCTGCCCTCTATCTCCAAGAATTAGCAGGGAGCTGAGACAAGGAGCTGCCATGCAGGCTGGTGCCCATCTGAATGACACAAGAGAAATCCCACCTCCTGTGGGTTTTGTGGTGAGCATGAGAGAGACCTGAGTCCTCTTCTAGGACTTCAAACCAAGGATGAGATGCCTTGAATGACCAGGCTGTATCCCTTCCTTCAGCAGGGGTAAAGGAGATCACTCCCTGTCACATTCTGGTTTTCCTTTGTGACGATGAGACAAGGAAAGAAGATTTTTGTTTCTAACCCTTTCTCTGAGAGCAGAAATGCCACTGTCAAAACCAAGTGTCTCTCCCCAGCTGAGGGAGGCAACATCAGTGATGCTTCAGCTTGTTTCACAGCAAGTTGTCCTGGAGACCAAAAGACATCTCAAGGGAGAACAGAGACGGTAGAGAAAGTAGTGCCTTGGGCTGGTCCTCTGCTGCTGAGCTGGGCTGGGCTCCTGGGGTGGAGGGAGCTCATGGCAGCAGGCAGAGCTGCAGAGAGACAGCTCTGTCCAGGAGCAGCTCCTGTGCAAAGCACAGCAGGGCTGAGGGCACTGCCTGCAGGCAGTGAGGAGAGAGGAGTGAGGCAGAGAGAGGTTAAAGACAGCGTGGGGTGAGAGGATGCCGAGAGCTCAGAGGGGGAGAGAAATCTTTTCAGCCTTTCACACAGTAAGTCTCTGCATCAAGGACAATGTGTCTGCACTTTGTGGAAAGATCTCCTCAAGCTGGCACAACTCCCCGCCTATGGGATCCACCATGAGGAATATCACAGTTTCTCTGTTGTAGGAGGTGAGGATGTGCTGCAAAGCAGGGACTGCCTGCTGCACCCTCAGAGGGACAGGCCATGACAGCTGCCTTCTCCCAGGGAAGACTGCAGGGTTGGGAAGGTGGATGTGCAGCCCGGGCTGCCCTAAGCTGTTCTTCCAAGCAGGGTCTATGCACCCCAGGGGCTGTGTGCTGGGGCAGGGACTCTGCTGCCTGCCAGGGCCAGCACTCAGCCTGCCCAGGTAGCTCCTTGCAGAGTTGTGAGGAGAAACTATGGGTGGAAGGAGAAAACCCCAGGAAGGCAGGGCAGGGTCCTTCTGTGGTTGAGAAATCACCGCATGGGTCAGGGCTGCTCACAGATCCAGATCAGCCCAGGATATTTACCAGGGGATATGTGAAGTCAAAGGAGGGATGACTATGACAGTCTCAAGCCACATGCCTGGTTCCCTCTGAGGAGCACAGGGGCAGAGAGCAATGACCTGGCAATGTTGGTGTCTGGAAGGTGCACAGCTAGGTGAAGGTAGCAGTGTCCTGAGTGCCCGGCTGCCTCTGCCTCTTTCATCTAGAGCCTCACTGTGTTTCTCCTTCTTGCTCTACTTGTCTGTGTTACTGAAGTTGTTCCCTTGCTCTCTCAGTCAGGCTCTCTGGGGATGGGAGTTTCAGCTGCAGAGTCAAGCTCTGATCTTGTGGGCCCTCCCGTGCAGGCGAATGAGGTGTGTCAGCTGTGTCTAAGCTGTGGGGCTGTGGGCAGTGAAGTCTGTGAGCCCAGAGAACAAGTAATTTTTCCCATAATCTGAATCCACCATTAGGACACATGGCTATCTTCTTGATGTGTCGTTTCAAGATCTGAGCTGTCCTCAAGAATGCAAATCTTTCTCGTAACACAACTGCGTTATCTGAAAGCTCCAAAGGAGAGGTGCAGAGATGCTATGCCTGACCGAGGAAATGTTCTTGGGTTGGTGAACTGAGCTGCAGGTGTCCTTGATTAGAAGTGATGTGCTGAGATGTCAGGAAAGGGTGACATGTTAGATGGTCTGCTGTGGATCCCTCTGCTCTCAGCTGTCTGGTGGCTTTTCAAGATAACGTGGGAGTGCGATCACTCTCCATCTCAGAACAGTGCAAGCCCAGGGCAGCTGGGCAGCCCTGTTCTCCCTGAGTGCAGCTGAAATGCTGAGGGTTTCTGACATCCGAGAACATTCCCAAGGTGAGATGAGGGGAGCTGTTAAAAAATCACAAACTTTTCAAACTTCCTTCTACTATCTCAGTTCCTTAGGGCAGGGAGTGCAGGTGCTGGCCAGCCCTTTTGAGTAAGGAGCAGTTTCATCTGACAAACACCCAGACAGGTCCCTTCCTCCACCACACCCATGAACCCCCATCTGTAGAGCAAGGCTGACTCCTTAACAGCCCGTGGGAAGAGGTCCTTCTCCTCACAGCACAGTCACGGAGCAGCAACCAGAGATTCAGTCACAGAGCTGAAGTAAATTCTCACAGAAAGAGAAAAGAAGGTGTGTGTGTAGCAGGGGGAGGGTCTAATAGTAATGACTCGCAGAAGAATCACCTGAACTGTCACTGCCTTTTACTCCTTGGACTGTGTTTCTATTTCCAGAGGGACAAAATGTCCAATGGCAGCACTGTCACTGATCTCATGCTCCTGGCATTTGCAGACACGTCGGAGATGCAGTTCTTGCACTTCTGGCTCTTCCTGGCCATCTACCTGGCTGCCCTCCTCAGCAATGGCCTCATCATCACTGTCATAGCCTGCGACCAACACCTCCACACCCCGATGTACTACTTCCTCCTCAACCTCTCTGTTCTTGACCTGGCCTCCATCTCTACCACTGTGCCCAAATCCATGGCCAATTCCATCTGGGACAACAGGGCCATTTCCTACTTGGGATGTGCTGCCCAGCTTTTTCTGTTTTCCTTCTTGCTCACAGCAGAGTGTTGTCTTCTGACCGTCATGGCCTATGACCGTTACGTTGCCATCTGCAGACCCTTGCACTACGGGACCCTCCTGGGCAGCAGAGCTTGTGTCCACATGGCAGCAGCTGCCTGGGGCAGTGCTTTGCTCAATTCTCTCCTGCACACTGTCAATACATTTTCCATACCCCTCTGCAAGGGCAATGCTCTGGACCAGTTCTTCTGTGAAATCCCACAGATCCTCAAGCTCTCCTGCTCACACTCCTACCTCAGGGAAGTTGGGCTTCTTGGGGTTAGTGCTTCTATAGCTTTTGGGTGTTTTGTTTTCATTGTGCTGTCCCATGTGCAGATCTTCAGGGCCGTGCTGAGGATCCCCTCTGAGCAGGGACGGCACAAAGCCTTTTCCATGTGCCTCCCTCACCTGGTCGTGGTCTCTCTGTTTAACAGCACTGCAGTGTTTGCCTATCTGAAGCCTCCTTCCATCTCCTCGCCATCCCTGAACCTGGTATTGTCATTCCTCTACTCAGTGGTTCCTCCGGCAGTGAACCCCCTCATCTACAGCATGAGGAACCAGGAGCTCAAAGATGCCCTGAAGAAGCTCATTCAATCAGGATTCTTTCAGAAGCAATAAGCTCCCCATGTCTCTTCACAAGTGATTTCCAATGTATCTAGGAGACCTCCTGTTCTTTGGGCATTTTATCTGTGACAATTCTATTTCTCCAGGAATGTCTGCATCCTCCCCACTTCTCCTGAGGCATGAATGAAGTCTGATGACCCAAGGGTCTTTACACATTGGTGTGGCATGTAAGTACAGGTGGCCTCCCTGTTGAAACCTTTCTAATAAAAGGGGATTTTGTCAATGCCAGTGTCTGGAGTTTGGGCTCTTTTCCGAAAGCTGAGATCAGGGAGATGCTACATAATTTTCTGCCCAAGGCCGTGCTACTGTGCAAGGGTTCTCCATGGGATGAGGGGAGGTGGGCATGGGGCGATGTTTGTGGAAATGGCCTGTCCTGTGTCTCCAACGGTGAGTACCCAGTTCCAATGGAAATGGTGAATGACAAGTAGGGAACTCCCTGCACAGTCTCCTCGTGGCTTTCAGGTGCCACAACACACTTGCCCTGCAGAGTAGCATTGCCACTTCATGGTCTGGTGTGGAGCATGGGGAGGGAGAAAGAGAGACCAGACAAGGCCAGCATGGCTGCGGCAGCAGGAGCAGCCTGAGGAGCCCCTTGGCCAGGAGTCTTGTGCTGGGGAGAGGGGCTGGCTCAGAGGGACATGCAATAGTTTTCAATAAGCATCTCTTAGAGACAAGAGGAGGGGACAGTGGGAGACACTGGTCTCTGTCTCCTCATGCTGTGGCTGGCCCTCAGCCCTGGGGCTGATGGGGAAGGCTGAGACCTCTCTCTGCTCCCCAGGAGCTCCGGTGCCCTTCATAGGGTCTGGGGCTGTGGGATGAGTGTTCAGAGTTCTAAAGCAGCCAATGGAGGGAACTTCTGTGGGGACTATTCTCCTACACTGGGATGGTGAGAATGCAGGGGAGGTGGAGAAAGCTGGGGAAGGGCTGGCTTGGGCTGGGCAGGAAAGTGTCTGGGAGAGGAAAACACCCATGTAGAGCTCAGCTGTTTCAGTGTGCAGAGTGAGGACACCTAGGAGGGTGTGCGTGGTGCAGAGCCAGATGACACAGTGAAGGAAGCAAAGCATGAAATGTGCAGAAGAGAGAGGCCCGATCTGTGCCATGTTCCCTGGGCACCCCATGGAAGCTGTCCCAGCACATTATTCCCTGACCATCCCCCACACTCCAGCACTTCCCATCTGTGGATAAAAGGGAGAAAATAACATGGAATAGCTCATGGATCAAGATAGAGACAGAGAGGTCAGTCACCATTTACTGTCACTGGCAAAGAAGAGTTAACCTGGGGAAAGGCAATTTCATTCATTGCCAGTTAAAATAGACTTGGATGGTGACAAATTATGTGTCATGTTTTAACCCCAACAACACTACAAACAATGTCCCATCCCCAGTCTTTTTTCGCCAGCTCAATTTACTCCACCGTTCCCAATGCTTCAACCCACGGTGACTGTGAGAGGTGCAGGCAGGATGGTGAATGGGGGGTTACTGTCAGTGCAGAGCATCTCTGCCACTTTTTCTTCCTCACATTTTTTCCATTCTGAAGCACGGGTCCTCTGCACAGGATCCCACTGGATTTCAGGTCACGGCTATGTGTTGTGCTTTTCTTCCAATCTTACTTTTCTCATTTAAACTCACAAAATTGCAGACACGTTGCGGTTGGAAGGGACTTCTGGAGTTCAACTCCCCAGCTCAGGCAAGGTAAGCTAAAGCAGGTTTCTCAGCACCTTGTCTAGGTGGGTTTGGTGTACCTCCATGGATGGAGGCTCCGCAACCTCTCTGAGTAACCTGTTCCAGTGTTTGATCACCCTCACAGTGATAAAGTTTTTTCTGGACTTCAGATGGAATGTCATGTGTTTTTTTCTGTGTCCATCACCCCTTGTCTTCTCAGAGGGAACTACTGAGAAGAGTTTGGCTCCCTTGTCTTCATTCCTTCCCATCAGGTGTTTATACACAGTAGTAAGGTCCCTCAGAGCAATTTTTTGCTCCAGACTCAGCAGTCCCAGTTCTCTCAGCCTTTCCCTCTATGAAAGACGCTGCTGTCCCTTAACGCACCTTATGGCTTTTTGCTGGACTTGATTTTTTTAGGTCAACAACTCTATTGAACTAAGAAGCCTAGCACTGGACACATCACTCCAGAGATGTCCTCACCAGTGCTGACTAGAGGGGAAGGGTCACCCCACTCTATCTGCTGGCAATGTTTTTCCTAATGCAGCCCAGGAGGATGTTGACCTCTTCCAGGAGGGTGCATTGATAATGCCTGCTCAGGTTGCTGTTCTCCGGGACCCAAAGGTCCTTCTCCGAGGTGCTATCTCGCCATTCAGTCTCCAGCATGATGTGGACAGTGTGGCTGGGTCACATGCTGTCCTCCCCCAGGGACTCCCTCAGTGGCAGCTGATCCATGGAGATCAGCTCCATCTCTCTCACAAGTCCCACAGTGCTGCAGAGTCACCTGGGACAGCAAAGCCCGCTCCTGCCAGGGCTGCCCAGCCCAGACCTGTTTCTCTCTGGCCTTGAGGTCTGCAGGTTTTGCTCTCGTTGTGGGAACCTCATTCTTCATTGTGTTGCCACCTGCCATCCACTCCAGCATGCTCTGCTGTGGAGCAAAGCCTTTCACACAAGGGGTCACATCTCTGGGTAAGGTTTCCATGTGTAAATTCTACCCTTGGCGCTGGTGCCACAGCTAAAGAGCTGCAGCCCAGATGTGCATCAAAGCCCATGGCCTGGGGTGCAGGAAGAGCCATCACAGAGCTGTGACCAGTGGAACAAGAGCTGAGGTGGGGCAGGACAACTCCCATGGCTCTTGTGATGGATGGAGATACAACATCCTTAGGAGAGACCGTCAGGGGAAATGAGGAATCAGGGATGCGCTGGGTGATTTCAGGGCAGTTCAGATACATGCAGCTCCTCCATGGGACAGGCAACAGGTTAAGTGGGAGCTGCTGTGTGGGTCGAAGGAGAGGCTAGAAACAAGACGACTGTGGTAGGAGTTCTGTATGCTTTGACCAAACCCAGAAACAGAGCACTCACAAATTCACTTGCCCACTCTCCCACTACATCCCCAGCAGGGCAGGGAAGAAAATCAGAAGCACAAAATTAAAAAAATTTGAAAAGGAGAAGCAAAAGCTGAGCGAGCCAGCAAAGCAAAATGAGTAATTCATTCCCTCACTGCCATGGGTAGGCAGTGGTTTAGCCATTGCCAGGAAAGCAGGGCTTCATCATGTGTGTCAGGGACTCGGGACGACAAACACCATGATCATAAATGTTCCCCCTTCCTCCGTCTTTCCATGAGGTTTTTTGGCTAAGCATGACATCATGTGGAATGGAATATCCCTTTGGTCATTTAGGGTCAGCTGTCCCAGCTGTGCCCCTGCCAACTTCTTGTGTACCTCCAGCCTACTTGCTGGGCGGGCAGAGTGTGAGGAAGAGGAAGCTTTCATGCTTTACAGCGACTGCTCAGCAGTGTCTGAAGAACTGGTGTGTTACCAGTGCTGCTTTAGTTACAAATCCAAAGCTGATCACCACATGGTCTGCTGTGAAGAGAACTAACTGCATTCCAGTCGGATCCAGGGTGAGGAGTTAGCAATGTCATATTTAAATAACCTGAGGAAATCTGTGAATCTCAGCTACTAGCTCTGATGGGGGACTCAGTCTCCTCAGTATTCACTGGCCAAGTGAGACAGCAGGATGCAAACAATCCAGGAGGTTTCTTGTGGTCTTTGTGGAAAAGTTCTTAGCACAGCTCCAAAATGGGCCACAAAGTCTGATGCTCACCTGCACGTGGTACTGCCAAAAGACGATGAGCTGGTCAGGGGTGTGAAGACCAGCATCAGCCTTGGCCATAGTGACCATGAAATTGTG
The DNA here is from genome assembly GCF_030867145.1 of Opisthocomus hoazin. NCBI lineage: Eukaryota > Metazoa > Chordata > Aves > Opisthocomiformes > Opisthocomidae > Opisthocomus > Opisthocomus hoazin. Next base: position 64,359 of record NW_027448917.1, read on the forward strand.
GTCTCTCGGATCCCCAGCTAGGTGGAAGAGAGCAGAAGAGCACAGACCCTGCACATCAAGGAATGAGATGTAGGCCTACTGAGCGCACTGGCAAGTGGGATCCCATGCGTGCAGTGTCAGGGCCCTGAGAACATCCGTAGGCCTTCATGGCCCTGACCAGCCTCAACATGTGTACTGGCCTCCAAACACAGCCATAGACACAGCTTTGCCTGTCCATGGACTTCCTTGACTTGGGCTTGCAGACTCACTTCCCGGCTTCATTCTTGATCAGATATACAGGGAAATGACACTGTGGCCCTCCAAGTGCCAGATTCCAGATGATTCACAGAGGCCTCAGGCCTTTCTGCTTCCTTTCTTCCCACTGCTTGGTCTGCTTTTGGGAGGAGAGGAACAGGTGAGCTTTCTGGGTGCCAATGATTGAAAGTTGAGGGCACAACCATCACACGTGAAGTGACCTAAAGGCTGTGCTAGTTCCAAACTCTCATCTTCAGTTCCTTTCTTTGATGCCTTAAATCTTCCACAAAAGCCCCTTCCGCCTTGTTCTCCTTTTGCAATTAAGTTGCAGGCACCCAAGGAAGAGCCTTGTTTTCATTTCTGGTATCAGCCTAAAGCATGCCATGGTGAGGAGATCCCAGGAAGCTTGTAGAAGGTGAATGTTCCCAGAATCCCAGGAGGCCTGCCATACCAATAGCTGTGTTCAGGGAGCTGCTCAAATGCATCATCTCCATTTCTGTAATGGGCTTTTAGATGCCTGGTTCATGTATAAACTCCCCCTGTGGATGCTGATATTTGCTGCGCAAGCTGCTCTGAACTCAGAGCTGGCCCTGCTTTGAGCTGAGCACTGGATTTGAGATGTCCTTAACTCCATTCCACTCTGAGTAGTCCTGTGACATAGAGGCCCTCACCTCCAGCTTAATCCCTTCTTTTAGAGCATGTAGAAAGGCACAGTCATGGAAGTGTTTGGGGAAGAGACTGTTGGGGGCCTCTAGTGCAGCCTCCAGTTGGGCTGTGACATTGCAGAGGTGAAACATGAAGAGCTCGAAAGGTAGAGATCACAGCAATGCTCCTCCTAGTCTATTCTTTTTTTCCTAAGGCTCAAGCTAAATCTCCCAAGAGGCACTTTGTGGCTGTTGCTTCTGTCATATCATTGGCCGCTGCAGAAGAGAGCTTGGCTCTATCGTCTCTCCAGGGAGCCATGTGGCCATATCCCTAGGTGTCTCAGGGTCCCCAAGGACAGAATTTACAACAGTCCAGCTTTGAAAGTACGTGTACTGACGGTCATGCTGAGTCACGGTGCTTCTAATATGACCGTAATTAAGCAGCTGCAGATAAGAAAAGAGTGCCAGTGTTCACGGAGGTCTAATCAAGGTAGAAAGCACCATGGTAATCATTGGAGAAAGAAGGGTCCAAACTCAGCAAATGCAATCAGCTCAGTTGGGAAATTGTAAAGGAGACTTGAATTTTTTCTTTTCTTTTAGCATAGAAGGCTAAGTGATGGTTAAAGAGTAGGACTGGAGAGGTGGGAAGAGTGAAAAGGGAATGAAAGGGGAAGCAAAGGAAATCATCAGGACTGTTTTGAGGTTACCTGTCAAGCAGCCTTTCATCTGAGCAACACTGCCTGGAGCAGGACAAGAAAGCTGCAGCTGGTCTGGATATACTAACTTCTGACTTGGTCGTGGGGAGCTTGAGAACTTTCCCTACTGTTCTTAAGAGAAGACCAACAGGGGAAGGAACCCCAACATCATTTAGGTTTCCCATCTCCTTCATGGGAGTTGAGGAGCTCCATGCTCTGTCTTCATGCTCACATCAGAACCAGCTGTGGAGTCAGACCATGTTGCTCAAGGCTTGATTCAGTGGTAGCTGGATAGCTTCCATAGACAGAGATGGCACAACGCCTCTGGAAGACCTGCTGCAATGCTTGGATGCCCTCATGGAGATAAATATTATCCTTATCTTTATCCTGAACCTGCCTTAGTTCCACAAGTTACTATTGTCTGTTATCCTCCTGCCAAGCACCACCATGACAAGACTGGCTCCATCTTCCTGAAATCTTCCCCATGGTGACAGACAGGTCGCTCTGAAATTCTTGAGACCTTCCATTCTCCAGGCTAAAAAAGGCCCTCACCCTCAGTTTCTCCTCCCAGAAAAGTGCTTCAGCCCCTGAGCACCTTGGCGGCCGTGCACTGAACTCACTCCCAGCTATCAAGAACTTCCCTGCTGTGGTGGGTTGACTCTGGCCAATAGCCTAGCAGCCACTCAGTTGCTCACTCTTTCCTTCCCTTCCCCAGTGCGACAGGCCAGAGAAGAGGAAGAAATAAAGTGTGAAAAGTTTCAGGTCAAGATAATAATACTTTAATAGGGGAAGAAAAGAGCCTAAAAAGACCTCGCCATGTGAGAAAAAGACCATCCTTCACCACCTCCCACAAGCAGACTGGTGCTCTTCCACTCTCCGAGCAGCAGATTCCTTGAACACTAAAAACCTCCACATCCTTCTTCCTCTGTCCCAAGTTTTTATTCCTCAGCGTGAGGCCATACAGTATGGAATATCCTTATGGTCAGTTTTGATCAGTGGTCCTTGCTGTGTCCCCTCTCAACTTCTTTCCAGCTGCCCACTTACTCACTGGGAGGGAGCAGAATGAGAAACCGAGCAGGCCTTGACACTGGACAGACATGGAAGAGCAATAGCCAAGACACTGACGTGGTACGAGCACTGACTTTTCTTGACTCCAACAGGTGTAGGAAATGGCCATCCTTCAGGACATCTGCTTGTCTGGTCCAGAAGAGAAGCCATGGTGGGCTGGCCTTTATATCTTAGGATAGTAAGACCTGCAGCCCATGGAGGACCACAGTGGAGCAGGCTCCTGGCAGGAACTGCTGCCCATGGAGAAACGCTCATGCAGGAGCAGGTTTTCTGGCAGGAAAAAGCCCATGAAGGACCAGGTTTTCTGGCAGGGGACCCACGCTGGAGCAGTCATTCCTGAAGGAGTGTACCCTGTGGAAAGGATCCACTATGGAGCAGTTTGTGGAGAACTTCAGCCGGTGGGAAGGACCCACAATGGAGAATTTCAGAAACAGAGTGTTATGAACGGACTGCACCTCCCATTCCACATCCTCCCCATGACACTTTGGTGTTAGCAGTTAAGAGTGAAGTTGAGCTTGGGAAGAAATGCGTGAGGAGTCAAGGATAATTCCCTCTGCTGCCCCACAATGCCCCAGTATGTCCCACTGACCTCCAGGTAGGGTATGATTCCTTCACCACTGCTCTCTCAGCCTGATGGTCCAACTGTTTTTTAACCCTTTCTTTGTAAACCCATCCAGACTGTAATGGCCTAACCTGGGAAAAAGGACATTGAGGGAGACCATGTCAGAAGGGTCAAAAATGGCATCTACTGTTCTACTGTTCTTTACTCATGCACAAATGCCGATACTTCATCATGACGGTAATCAGGTTTGAGAGGCATGATTGACCCATCATCAATCCGTGCTGACTGCTTTCAGACACGTTCTTGTTTTTTAGGTGCACAGAAATGCCAAAGTGACCTTGTACAGCCTGGGGTTCCCTGGGTTGACTTTCTGAGCTCTTTCAACAACAGGCGCAACATTACCTTGTACTTACTCACAAGAGCCCTCGACCAATGCCAGGAAGCTTTGAAAGGGATATTCCAAAGAAATGTCGATCTCTCACTATATCTTCATTACAGCTATTTACCTGCTAAAAAGTGTATTGAATTTCTCTAAATTTCGTATAATTTCATCTGTCTTGACTATTTCTAAAGTAATTTTTGGAAGATGGAGGCTGCCTAGACAAAGGCCCTTTCCTTTATTGTCCTGTTTTCTCCTCCCTTTACTCTTCGTTCATTCAGATTCCTGGCACCTACTGAGCTGCTGTTTTGACATCAGGGAGTTAAAAGTTTGCCTGTCTTTCAACAGTCTAATTGTCTCCTTAGCCAACACTTTAATTATATTTGTAACTATTTTTTTTCCTCTACCTAGCTACAATATTTCTCATAAGATTATGCCTTACAGGAAGGAAACCTCATTAAAAGTAGCTTGTAATTACCGCACGTTTGCACTGTGTGTTTTGTTTGTTGAACTTGATTTTGCTTTAATTTTTTCTTTTCTTGCAAATAGCAAAGCTCCTGCTGTGCCTGTGTGCAGCCAGCTCTCTATGGAGAGTAGGTGGGAGATGGTGCAATGGAGCTGTAACATCCAGCTACAGAGATCAGTGGAGAAGTCTGATGCAAAGAGCAGTGACACAAGTCCCAGGTGGCCAATGAGAGAAACAATAGGATTGGGGAGGTGAGGAGCAAATTTGTCCACACAGTGTCAGACCTCAAGGGACAGCTTCTCCTACCTGTCCAGCCCTCCTGAGGAGACACCATGGATTAGTGTCACTTGGAAAATTTTTCTACCACTAATTCTGTAGACTGAAGAGCAGTTAAAAATATCCCTTAAAATATAAACAATATTATTTTTAGGCACAGTATGACATCTTTCTCCTTACCTACACATGAAAAAAAATCCGTTTAGTTGTACAAGTCTTGAAGAATTGAAGAAATTTACAGGAGCTTGTTAGCTTAGCACTTTCTGTATTTTAATGACTCTCATGGGGTATTTGGTGTTGAATCCATGAACCTCAGATACTGAGAGGAGGTCAAAAAAAATGATCAGGAAGACAGAAGCAAGACTGAATGTACCTGGAAGCATTGATTGGCCCCACTGGGGGCCATTACTGACAAAGCCTCCCCAGGGACTCCTTAGAGCAGAGAATTGGAGGCCACGATTGCAGGTAGGCAAGGGCACAGTGCAGGTGGCTGCAATGCTGAGAAAAAAATTGGTCTGCTTTATGAAGCAGAAAGGCCAAGGCCTGAGCCCCAGGCCCTGGGAAGGCAGATGCTGTCCCTCACCTGTGGCTCAGGGCTCTTCTTGGGGAAAGTTGAATGTGTGGGTGAGCAATGACAATTGCAGGAAAATTCTGCGACACTTCTTAGCCTCCCTAAGAAGAGGCGATGATGGAACACAGTTCAGAGCCTTTAAAGAAAATTTCTTCTGGTAGTGATCAGTGTTAGAGGCAACTGCCATATCGTAGTCAAGGGGACAAAGCCCTTGGTCCTGTTGAAACTGTTAGCCCTGCCAGAGTCCTTAACCATATTTACTGCAGGCTGTCCTACACTGTCCCATGCCCACACTTCTTTCCATTCAGCCTGTAGTCACACATCTTTACTTCCTACACAGCACTCACACCAGGATTTCCACGCCTTCACTGATATCTCTCTACACTCACTGGCTTTTCTCTGAATTTCGAATACATGGTCTGATTCAGTCTCCCTCCACAACAAGGATACCCTTAGAGGGAAACTTCGTAGTCTTCACCTCTAGTCTGAACCTTCCAAGCAGCATTTGGTGAAGGTTTCCTTGCCTTCTCACTACCAGGAAAAGATCCATTATCTCTGAAACAACCCTTCAGGCAAATGCAGGCTACTACTTTAGTGCCCTCAGCCTCCACAAGACTAAAGAAGCCCAGGTCTCTCAGCCTCTCCACAGAGGCTGTAAAACCCATCCTGGCAGATCTCCTCTAGAACCTTTGTTGTTCCTCCCCATTATTCGAGAATAGGGAGCCTCACATGCAGACATACTGGTCCAGATATGGCTACACCAGTATTGAGTCAAGAGCGGTGAGAAGTCCCCGCTCTCGTTGGCGACGCCCCTCCTAATGCAGCCCTGTACGCTGTTGGCCTTATTCACTCCGAGCACACACCACTTCGCTCATATGGCATCCCTTGGAATGCCCAGACCCTTCTCCTCAGGGTCACTCCTGAGCTGTTCAGGTCCCCACCTGCCCACAGTATTTTGAGTTATTCTCCCCTTTCAAATGATTTGCACCTTCTTGTACAACTTCATCAGGCTTCTACTGCCAAATCTAAAAGATTCTCAAAATCGCCCTCGGAGTGAAACTCTAATTTAAAAACTTTTAATGTGTGTGTACCAGATTTGTGGTGCCTCTGAGAAGACAGCAGAATGAGGAATTGCGGGACACTACTGATAAAAGAAGGAGATAGCTCTTCAATGGAATTGTTGACCAAGGGAGGAATTGCCATGTTGACAAGATTGGAAACACCAAATGAAGGTGCAAAGGAAGCCAAACTAAGGCCAGGGAGGAAGGGGTAAATAGAGATGAGCTGTTTGCGTGGGAGCGTACAAGGATGGTCAAGGAGAAGAAGGTGTGAGTGAGACACAGCTGAAGCCAGGACAGTATCCACCCCTTTTTGTATAAAATACAAATAGTATAAAATCTACATCACACTCAGATCCCACACTTTCCAATTAATTACCACCACTTTTCCTGTCTTCTGATTTACACACAGAGATAGCGTTCCTTACCAGATGGGGCATGCCTCTAAAGTGGTCATTGAGTTCACTTAGTGCAGGACTTTGGTCTGCATCTGTCAATAACAATCTTTCAGGGCAGGAGAGATGGTGTGTGCTGTTGGATGGTCACATGCTGCAAGTGGGATGATAATACAAGATTGGCAAGGAGGATTAGGCTGGAAAGCTGGGCAGAGAGGAATCTGATGAGGTTCAACAAGGGCAAGTGCAGGGTCCTGCACCTGGGGAGGAACAACCCCATGCACCAGTACAGGCTTGGGGTGGACCTGCTGGAGAGCAGCTCTGCGGAGAGGGACCTGGGTGTCCTGGTGGACAACAGGTTAACCATGAGCGAGCAGTGTGCCCTGGCTGCCAAGAAAGCCAATGGGATCCTAGAGTGCATCAAGAAGAGTGTGGCCAGCAGGACGAGGGAGGTTCTCCTTCCCCTCTACACTGCCCTGGTGAGGCCTCATCTGGAGTACTGTGTCCAGTTCTGGGCTCCCCAATTCAAGAAAGATGAAGAGCTACTGGAGAGAGTCCAGCGGAGGGCTACGAGGATGGTGAGGGGACTGGAGCGTCTCCCCTACTAGGAGAGGTTGAGGGAACTGGGCTTGTTCAGCCTGAAGAAGAGAAGGCTGCGAGGGGACCTTATAAATGCCTACAAATATCTGAAGGGTGGGTGTCAGGAGGATGGGGCCAAGCTCTTTTCAGTGGTGCCCAGTGACAGGATAAGGGGCAATGGGCACAAACTGAGGCACAGGAAGTTCTGTCTGAACATGAGGAAGAACTTCTTCCCTCTGAGGGTGACGGAGCACTGGAACAGGCTGCCCAGGGAGGTTGTGGAGTCTCCTTCTCTGGAGATATTCAAGACCCGCCTGGACGTGTTCCTGTGCAGCCTGCTGTAGGTGACCCTGCTTCGGCAGGGGGGTTGGACTAGATGACCCACAGAGGTCCCTTCCAACCCCTACTATTCTGTGATTCTGTGATTCTGTGATTGTAAACACACTCAAATGACTTGCATCTGGGGTGTGAAAAACACATATAGCATACTAACCATTGTTTAGTCTTGTGTGCTCAGCAAGTAGAAGGTCTGTGTTTGGATAACATAGGCCTGTGATAGACTCCAAGGCTATCTGTCGAACACACCTGAGATTCCTGCCCTGATGCAGGAAGGATCAAAGCACAGTGGAAAGTTATGTCTGGATGAATCCCTGAAATATTAGGGCAAAAGCAGCAGGTTCAGTAGCTCCCACTTTTTCTCTAGCAAGGACTGATCTCTACATATGGTTCCACAGACCCACTGAGCAGGCACCGCACAGGACAGTGTGCATCCAGAGTGGGGAACAAGTCCCCTGAAACGAAGCCCACAGCAGTCCTCGGTGTGTGTTGTCCCATGGCCTTGCTGTTAGGCAGCTGCTCCAAGCTCCTGGAGAGGCTGTGTTCTATGTAGAGCTTCACAGCCTTGCTCCAGGGTCTGCCAGGATGTATGCCAAAAGAGAGGCCCAGCAGGAGGGTGGAGACATCTCTACAGCAAAACTTACCTAGAAACCTGTGCTGAGCGGCCAGTGATTGAAATGGCCAGTGAGAAATGGCCAGTGGCTGAGTGGTGACAAAGGCCCCTGGGCTACCTTCCTAGTCTGTCTGTGCCACCAAGGGCACAGACCAGTCTCCTCTCTCCTGTACCTGCATGGCTTTGAGCCCTGCCATAAGCCCTGGCTCTGCACCTCAACCCCCCTGGTGTCAGTCTTCCCCCTGCATGGTCACGCAGCACGAGTTATGCACTGATGGTGCATAACTCGTGACTCTGCTAAGCAGCATGCTAGCTTTGTGGAATTATCACCTAGCACCCACATCTGCGCAAATCTGCAAGAAAGACAACAGCTCTGCTCTGTGTGTGTATTGGCGTACTGTGCACTGGGTAAATGACCACACTTTTGGGAGAACAATCTGAGGTCTAACATTTACACTCTTTTATTGTTGATCCCCTTGGGAGGTCAGACCCCCCTATTTCATGGTCACGACAGTCAAGACTGACACTGGTTTTGACATCCATGATTAGCTCTCCCTTCTTTGTGTGCAGCAGATGCATGTCAACAGCACCATTGTTGAGCGATCTGTAAGTTGACCTATAAAGACCTGTGTCCCAAGCTGGGTCTTGAGCAAGAGCCTCCAGAAACGTCTTGGACTGATTGCACGCTGTTGTGGTCCCCTTCCAGGGAATGCCAAGGTGATTAAAGTCAGCAAAGGGACAATAATTCATTCTCTATCTCCCACCACATGTCACCCTTACCAGTCTCTTCTCTGACCCGGACCCGTAAGGGCTCACACAGCTTGTTCATGCCATAGAGGAGCTCCACACATCTGAGCAGCTCCTTCACACTCAAGACAGCTCCCTCCTGATCATTCTGGCTTGTCTCCTCATCCTGTACCCACCCATCACAGTACCCCAATCATGTCAGCTGTCCCTACATGCCTCAGCTGTTCTTCCCTCTAAGTGGCATGAAGGGATGCCCTGGGGGACTCCAGCTCCTCCTCTCTGTGCCCCAGGCTGAGGCCATTGGTGCATGTCTGGGCTGCAGCACCTCAGCTGTGGCCAGTCTGGGCTGAGAGCAGACTGGCAAAAAGAAACCTGCTACCAAGTGCCCAAGGCCTTGTGTGTGCAAAGGCTTTGCTTCAGAGCAGAGACATGCTGAAGAGGGTGGCAGGTGGCAATGTAAAGGAGAAATGAGGTGCCCACCAAGACAGCAAGACAACTTTCGTCAAGGCCAGGAGAGGGTTTTGCTGTCTGCTGTGTCTCTGCAGCCCTGAAGGCCTGAGGTGGAGTGGAAGCCGATCTGAGGAAGGAAGAGGTGATGTTGAAAATGTCCTTGGGTGTGGACATCTTGTGATCCAGGCACACTGAGAAAATCATTGACCTGATCCATGACTGTATGATCAAGCAAATAGTTAAATAATGGGGGGGAGAAGAACCAGCACAGTTTAAGAGGGAATGCCCTCAAGAGGAGACCCTGCTGTGATATGCTTGGTATTCACGCTCTGCCCTGTGTTCACTGGGTAGAGAAGGGACAACTTGGCGTCCCTGCAGTGATGGGATTCCGTCACTGCCCAAAGGCACCGAAGCTGTGTGAGATGCCCTGGGTGGTGCCTGTCACACAACGAGTCTGAGTGGGGATGGGGTTCCTGTACAGGACCTGTGCTGTCCATGTCAGGTGCACGCAGTTGTCCTGGAGATCCCTGGCACCTTCCTATAGTCATAGATGTCTGTAAATGTAAAACAAATGAAGATTCAGCTGCCCTGAATGAGGTTAGGCAATGAAGGGATGCGCAGGAGACAAATGCCGTCATAGTGTTAAGGCCATGTGGACAATACAGCTGATGGAGCACAGAAAGCGAGAGACGTAGCTCTTCCTGTGCCACAGGACTCAATTTGGTCAGGATGATTACATCCACCAGCAGCCCTGAACATAAGGAATAGTTACAGGATCAGTTGTCTTAAATGTGGGCATTTTCTGTCATTTCAGTCTGTCAAAAGCATTTCCCACCAGCCTCCAGGAAGGTGCCCTCAGACACTGCCCTGTCTCTATGAACTGCTCCGTTAGAGCTTGCAGTGACCAGCAAGCATCTTGGTCACCTCTGGAACCAAACCTGTCACCAGGTGTCTGTGTCTGAACATCTTCCTGCCCTCCACCTCGTATAATTAGCAAGGGAGCTGAGACAAGCAGCTTCCATGCAGAAGAATTCTTTGGTGCCCATCTGAACTGAGGCAAGAGGAATCCCACCTCCAGTGTGTTTTATGGTGTGCATGAGAGAGGCCTGAGTCCTCAGGACTTCAAACTCAGAATGAGATGCCTCGAATGACTAGGCTGAATACCTTCCCTCAGCAGGGGCAAAGGAGATTTCTCCCTGTAGCTTTCTGGTTGTCCTGTCTTGTGATGGGGCAAGGAAAGGTGATTTTTGTTTCTAACTCTTTCTCTGAGAGGAGAATTGACGCTGTTGAAACTGAGTGTCTCTCCCCAGCTAAGGGAGGCAACATCAGAGATTGCTTCAGCCTGTTTCACAGCAAGTTGTCCTGCAGACCAAAGGATCCCCAGAGGCGACTGACAAAGAGCTGCCTTGTGCTGGTCCTCTGCTGCTGAGCTGGGCTGGGCTGGGCTCCTCGGAGGCAGGGAGCTGAGAGCAACCAGGCAGCGCTGCAGAGACAGCTGTGCCCAGGAGCAGCTCCTCTGCAAAGCCCAGCAGGGCTGAGGGCACTGCCTGCAGGCAGCGAGGGGAGAGGAGCAAGGCAGAGAGAGGTTAAAGGCAGCATGGGGTGGGAGGATGCCGAAAGCTCACTACAGGAGAAATGCTCACGACCCATGAAATGGTCAGTCCCTGTAGGCAGGGCAGTAAATCGGCAGCTGCTGGAGGGATCTCCAAAAGAGGATTGTCACAGCTTCTCAAGCCTAGAGGAGGAAGTCTGGTTCCAGAGAAGTTTTTTCCCTGCCGTACCATCAGAGGAGCAGGGCATGCTGACTGCTTTCTCTGGTAATTCCTGGTAGGACTTTAAGCCAGGTGTGCAGTCAGTGGTGCCCAGAGCTATCCTTCAGAGCAGGTCCCTTTACTGCAGGAGTCTGTGTGCCGGGGTCAGTGCTCAGCCTTCCCAGGGAGCTCCTGATGGTGCTGTGGGGAGAATCTGTGGGTGGAAGAAGCCATATGCCTCACCAGTGTCCCTCTCTTCTCCCTGAGTGCAGCAGAAATGCTGAAGGTGTCTGAACTCCAAGAAAACTCCCTAGGTAAGCTGGGGGAGCTTTATTAACCCTAAACCTCTCCAACTTTTCTCTGTTATTGCTGTTCCTTAGCACTGAGAGTGCAGAGGCTGGCAAGGTGATTTTCTGTGAGGAACGGTTTCATCTGACCAAGTCGGACACCATGACCGACCCCGGACACCACTGCTCCCATGAGCTCCTTGCTGCATAGCAGGGCAGACTCCTCGAGAGGCAGAGGACAAAGGTTCTGCTCCTTACAGTACCTTCAGCCAGCACCAACCAGACCTTGAACAAGGAAGCTGAAGAATGTTCTCATTGACAATGAATGGAAAATGCTCTGAAGTTTAGCAGGGTTAAAGTTCTAGGAGTATGGCTTTGCATTTCCAATGAGAATTCTCCCCTAACACTTTATTGATTCTTCCTCTAAGGACAGGATCCCATGCCCACAGGAAAAATCTGTCCAACGGCAGATCCATCATCTGCTTCCTCCTCCTGGCATTTGCAGACACCCGGGAGCTGCAGCTCTTGACCTTCTGGCTCTTCCTGGCCATCTACCTGGCTGCCCTCCTCAGCAATGGCCTCATCATCACCGCCATAGCCTGCAACCACCGCCTCCACACCCCCATGTACTTCTTCCTTCTCAACCTCTCTGTCCTCGACCTTACCTATATCTCCACCACTGTCCCCAAATCCATGGCCAATTCCCTCTGGGACAACAGGGACATCTCCTATGCAGGATGCGCTGCCCAGCTCTTTCTGTTTTCCTTCTTGGTAGTAGCAGAGTGTTGTCTTCTGACTGTCATGGCCTATGACTGCTACGTTGCCATCTGCAGACCCCTGCACTACGGGACCCTCCTGGGCAGCAGAGTTTGTGTCCACATGGCAGCAGCTGCCTGGGGCAATGCTTTTATCAATTCTCTCCTGCACAGTGCCAATACATTTTCCATACCCCTCTGCCACGGCAATGCTGTGGACCACTTCTTCTGTGAAATCCCCCAGATTCTCAAGCTCTCCTGCTCACATTCCTACCTCAGGGAAGTTGGGCTTCTTGGGGTTAGTGTTTCTTTAGCTTCAGGGTGTTTTGTTTTCATTGTGCTGTCCTATGTGCAGATCTTCAGGGCTGTGCTGAGGATCCCCTCTGAGCAGGGACAGCACAAATCCTTTTCCACGTGCCTCCCTCACCTGGTCGTGGTCTCCCAGTTTCTCAGCACTGTCATGATTTGCTATCTGAAGCCCTCATCCTTCTCTTCCCCATCCTTGGACATGTTGTTGGCCGTTCTGTACTCGGAGGTTCCATCAATATTGAACCCTCTCATCTATAGCATGAGGAATCAAGAGCTCAAAGATGCACTGAAGAAACTTATTCAGTCAGTAGTCTTTCAGCAACAATAAGCTGCCCATGTCTATTTATAACTGGTTTTCTTTGTATCTGGGAGTCTCTGTGGTCCTGCCACCACCCAGATCACTAGGACACAGGAGATTAAGATCCATTGTGTAGTTATATTATATACAAGTGCTGTGATGAGAGTATCAGGCACTCTTTGGTCACACCTAGATCATCTGCTGTTTGAATGACACACCAGGAGAAGTTCTGAGTGCTCTGGAAACAACTGCCACTGTGTTGTTATCTTGGTCACTAGAGCAGTAGCCTGGAGATGGGGTGGCCAGACACCCCCTGGTCACACTTTGGCCATCCGCTGCCTCATCTCTCTGCCAGAATGACTCAGCACGAATTCTGGCCAGAATGGCGAGTATTGACCAAAGAAAATCATCTCAAGATCCTGTAAACAGATATCCAAAGGTGAGACCCTTTGAGCTCTCTGGGTCCACAGCAGGCTGTGACCCAGTATCTCCCCATGAGCTGGGACATCTCTCAGGGTAGATTTAACAAGGATTAAATGATTGTCCGTCGATGATTTCACAAGGACTCAAAGGCCTGATTTGGCACACTTCACTGACTGTCCTGTGACGAATGCCAGCACATAAATTGGAGTATATCCATGAAAGTCACAAGAAGGGCAGTTTTAACCACAGGTTAACCTCTCGCTCTGCGTGTGGAACTGTGTACGTGATTTGGTTCAGAACCATTTCCCTGTCTGTGTGCAATATGGTTCAGAATTCTTTGTCTGCTCATAAGCGTGATTTAACTTTCATGTGTGTGTACAACCCTAAATCACTATTACAGCTGTGCTTTCATTGGATCACTCTGTTAATTTGGCTGATGATTAAGTGTTGTTAATAATTCTAGAATGTAATCTTGTGATCTACCTCAAAAATATGAATAAATCCTAAATTGCTGCTAAATCAAAGCGGTGTAACAAATTCCTATTCATAACAAACACCTGTGGATTGTTATTCAATCTTTGGTAATTCTGTTTATTTCAGGAATGTCAGCATGCACTCAGCTTTTCCAGAGGCATGAACACCGTCTGTTTGACTCAAAGGTCTTTGCCCATGTGTCTGGCACCACGGTACAGCTGGCCTTCCGTGTCACCTCTCTTTGATAAAAGGGCACATCCTCATTGCTGATGTCCAGAAGCTGGGCTATTCTGAAGCTGAGGTCAGGAACAGGCTGAAGAAATTGACCCCATGAAGCCTTACTTGGGTTCTCCATGGGATGAGGAGGGCATGGGACAATATGGTAAAGAATGGGACCGGAGTGAGCTTTCACTGGTGGCCTCCCTATTCGGCCAATTCCAGCACTGGCCACTCACCACCACAGGTTTTTGGGTGAGTTTTGCTGCGTGGCCATTTCCCTCCTCCTGCTACTGTGCCTCATGCCTGCAGGAAGGGAATGGCCATCCATGCTCAGCCTCTCTCTTTGTCCAGTCGCTGGTAGACCCCAAACAGGGATGTGTTAGAAACACCACATGGGATGCCGATAGAGCTGGGTAGGTTGCAGGACTAAGTGGAGGCTGTCTCCTGTAGGAGGAACAGCAAGGGCACAAAGCACAGAGGGTTGTCTTGGGGATCATGCAAGAGAAACTGTTCCGCTTACTGAATGCACATTTTCCCATACTGTGCCTGAACAGCGGGACTGGGGAACTGTGTGTTGTACAGAGGGCTGGGCTGGAACAGGCCAGGGCAGTGACAGGGATCACAAAGAAGCTCCCATGGAGTGGTCACCTGGAGTTATTGGCTGCAAGACAGGTAAAGAGCAAAGAGAAGAGCTTAAATTGCCGTGTTAGAAACCAAGGCTGAATAAGGGAAATGCAGGGCTCCTGCTGGATGGGGACGGGAAGTTAGTAACAGAAGACAACAATGGGGCTGATGGACTCAATGCCTTCTTTGCCTGAGTCTTTCCTGAAAAGGTCTCCCAGGCCTCTATGCTCACGGAAGGAGCTGAAGGACAAGAGAACCTATTGGCATGAAGCTCAGGAAATGCCAGCAGGATAAATGCCAGTTTCTGCCCCTGCAGGGGATTCACCTCAGCAATGCAATAGGCTGGGGGCTGCGTGGCTGGGGGCAGCCCTCTGGGAAATTTTGTGGTGGTCAGGGAGCTGGACAGGAAGCAGTCATGTGGCCTGGCAGCAAGGGAGGCCACCCAGATCCTGGGTTGCACAACCAGGAGCGTGGCCAGGAGATCCAGGGAAGGGATACTCTGCAATGCTCCATCCAGATTTCAGATCTCCAATTCAGGAGCAATTTTTGCAAGGTGGAGGGCCCTTAGGAGAGCTAGGGACTGGAGAACTTTGCCTTTGAGGAGGGTAGGCTGAGGGAACTGGGCTTGTCCAAAAGACATTGGGTGGAAGGTGAAAGAGGAGAGGTACAGCCAGGACAGAAGGAGAACTTTTTTCCCCACGATCTCAGCCCAGTACTGGAACAGGTCACCCAGAGAGGTCGGGCAGTCACCCTCCTTGGCGCTTTTCAAACCCAGGCTGAATCAAGCCTTGAATAAGTTGGTCTGACTGTGCTTCTGACAGGTTGCACTGCAGACTTCCTGAGGGCCCTTCAACCTCGGTTCCCTTGTGATCCTATGATGCTGAGCCCTGGGCATAGAGGATATTTGTGGGGCATGAATCCTCCTGTGCTGTAAGTGACCATCTAAACCAATATCTAATCGAGTGAAGTGGCAAGAAAGGAAAAGTAGTGCCTTGGGGTCTATGTGGACAACCTTACTCCTCACCTCCCCAAGCCCACCAGTTCCCTCATAAGTCTCCTGGGACTTGCATCACTTCTCCTCACATCAGACTTCTCCACTGAGCTCTGCAGCTGCATGGTACAGCTCCTTTGCACCAGCTGCCACCCGCTTTCCTTCAAGAACTGGGCTGCACACAGGCACAGAAAGGTTTCTCTTCCTTTCCAACAAACAAAAGTGAAACAGGATACAATTTAATCAACTTTAAAACTCTCTCCTCAGCTCTATGCTAAGTCCAAGCAGCATCTAATGTTGTCCATGTTTCACAAGGGATTTCCATGAAAGAACAGTTTTAGACAGAGACATAAGAAAGGAGAGATACAAAGGCAATGAAGGTCTTGACTGTTCATTAGCCTTAAGAAAGATGAGGCAACTGTCTCTCTGCCTGAACCTTGAAGCAGAAACCAGATAGTGGAGAGGCATCTGAGTGACCAAAGAACAAGCACAGGAGGAAACCTGAGTGTAATGGGTAGGGATATGTCCATTGGAGAGTGCTGGTACCCTTTCTCAATAGACTGAAAAAACAGCAAAAATACCCTTAAGAAGCAAACCTAGTTTTTTATTAAGTACTCATCGTACTCTTTTTCTTTACTTACCTCAAAGGCAGCTTAAATTAGCTGTACAAGGCGTGAAGTCTTGAAAATAGTGTAGGAAGAGAAAGGCACATGAGGGCTTTCTGCATTGTAAGGTCTCCCAAGGTGCATTCTGTGCTGAGTCCATGAATCTGAAATTCGAAGAGGATTTTTGCACAAACTTTTCCACAAGTCAAAATGAGAAGAAAAACCCAAGGTACCTTGAAGCCTCAATGTGTTCCACTGAGGGCCATTACTGACACAGGCTCTTCTTGGACATGTTAGAGCAGATAATTGGAAGTCATGATTCCACAGAGGGAAAGGCAAGTTTCAGGCGACCCGTACACTGAGATAACCCTTTGGCTTTTCAATGAAGGAAGATGGCCAAGCCCTGACACCGAGCTCAAAGGAAGGGAGATCCTGTCCCTCACTCGTGGCTCCAGGCTTTTCTTGGAGTTGTGGGGAGTGTGATGACAAGTGAAGGACAATGCTATGACACCTCCTGCTTTCCCCAGGGTGGATGCAAGGAGGCAATTAGGTCCCATTGCCATGAGGACCATTTCTCTCCTTCTAGACCTCGGCTGCAGAGAAACCTGCCAGAGTCAAGGAGACAAAGACCCCGGCTCTCTCATGGCCTTTCAGCCCTGCCAGTGCCATTGGCCATCTCCACTACATGTTGTTCTACACTGTCCCATTCCTGTACCTGTTTCTCTGAAGGCTGCAGACATACAATGCCCTTCCCCAGCTTGTTCTCACCTCACTGTGTCCCTGCCTGTACTAGTGTCTCTCCTTCCTTGCCAGAAGGTCCTTGAAACTTGAAAATCATGGGCTGATCCAAACTGCCTCTAAGTGACCTTTTGCACCACAGCACTGCCCTCAGAATGACATCTCTTTATCCTCAGGTCCTCTCGGGACCTCCAAAGCTGCACTTTCTAATGGCTGTCCATTCTCACACCGTTTCCCACTACCCATCAAAAAGTGCCATCATCTTGGGCAGAAATTTTCAATCTCTCTCGAACTCCTAGTATTTTTCCCTCAGCCTCCACTTTACCACAATAGAAAGCCCAGTTCTGTCAGCCTCTACACACAAGCCCTAACCCTGTCTTGGCAGACTTTCTCTGGCCATGTGACATGCTTCCTCCATGCTCAGGATCGGTGCATCCCTTCGAGAAAGAGTTCTAGCAAAGGAGGCAGGAGACCCACATGGATGAGCAAGGAGCTTCTAGCAGAGCTCAGGTGCGAGAGAAAGGTTTATGGAATGTGGAAAGAGAGACAGGCCACTTGGGAGGAGTACAGGAATGTTGTCAGAGTATGCAGGGATGCAATGAGGAAGGCTAAGGTTCGTCTGGAATTGAATCTGACAAGGGATGTCAAAGACAATAAGACGGGCTTCTTGAAGTACGTCAGCAGCAAACGGAAGACTAGGGACAATGTGGAGCCGTTGCTGAAAGAGGTGGGTGCCCTGGTGACGGAGGATGCGGAGAAGGCAGGGTGACTGAATGCCTTCTTTGCTTCAGTCTTCAGTGCCAAGGCAGGCCCTCAAGAATCCCAGGCCCTGGAGGTAAGAGAAGAAGCCTATAGAGAGGATGACTTTCCCTTGGTCAAGGAGGACTGTGTGAGGAATTGCTTAAGTGATCTGGACACTCAAAAATCCATGGGCCCCGATGGAATGCACCCACAAGTGCTGAGGGAGCTGGCGGATGTCATTGCTGAGTCACTCCCCACCATCTTTGAGAGGTCCTGGAGGAGAGGAGAGATGCCCGAGGACTGGAGAAAGGCCAATGTCACTCCAATCTTCCAAAAGGCAAGAAGGAGGACCCAGGGAACTACAGGCTGGTCAGCCTCACCTCCATCCTGGAAAGATGATGGAGCAGCTCATTCTAGAGGTCATCTTCAAGCAAGTGGAGGAAAAGAAGGTTATCAGGAGTAGTCAGCATGGATTCACCAAGGGGAAATCATGCCTGACCAATCTGATAGCTTTCTACGCTGGCATGACTGGCTGGGTAGATGAGGGGGAGAGCCGTGGATGTTGCCTACCTCGACTTCAGCAAGGTTTTCGACACCGTCTCCCATAACACCCTCCTAGGGAAGCTCAGGAAGTGTGGGCTGGATGAGTGGTTGGTGAGGTGGATTGAGAACTGGTTGAATGGCAGAACTCAGAGGGTTGTCGTCAGCGGCACTGAGTCTTGTTGGAGGCTGGCAACTAGTGGTGGTTCCCAGGGGTCAGTACTCAGGGCAGGTTTGTTCAGCTTATTCATCAATGACCTCTATGAATGAACAAAGCGTACCCTCAGCAAGTTTGCTGATGACATAAAACTTGGAGGAGCGGTGGGTACACCAGCAGGCTGTGCTGCCATTCAGCGAGACCTGGACAGGCTGGAGAGTTAGGCATAGAGAAACCTGATGAACTTCAACAAGGGCAAGTGCAGGGTCCTGCACCTGGGCCGGAACAACCCAATACACCAGTACAGGCTCAGGGCTGACCTGCTGGAGAGCAGCTCTGTGGAGACGGACCTGGATGTCCTGGTGGATGACAAGTTGACCATGAGCCAGCAGTGTGCCCGGGTTGCCAAGAAGGCTGATGGTGTCCTTGGGTGCCTTAAGAAGAGTTGTGGCCAGCAGGTCAAGGGAGGTTCTCCTCCCCCTCTACTCTGCCCAAGTGATGTCCCATTTGCAGTACTATGTCAAGTTCTAGGTTCCCCAGTTCAAGAAAGATGAGCAGCTACTGGAGAGAGTCCAGCACAGGACTACGATGATGACGAGGGGACCAGAGTACCTGTCCTATGAGGAGAGGCTGAAGGAGCTGGGCTTGTTCAGCCTGGAGAAGGCTGCGAGGGGACATTATAAATATCTTAAGGGTGTGTGTCAGCAGGGTGGAGCCGAACTCTTTTCAGTGGTGCCCAGCAACAGGACAAGGGGCAACGGGAACAAATTGAAGCACAGGAAGTTCCGTCTGAACATGAGGAAGAACTTCTTCCCTCTGAGGCAGACGGAGCCCTGGAACAGTTTGCCAGAGGGGTTGTGAATTCTCCTTGTCTGGAGATATTCAAGACCCGCCTAGACGAGGTCCTGTGCAGCCTGCTGTAGGTGACCCTGCTTCGGCAGGGGGGGTTGGACTAGATGATCCCCAGAGGTCCCTTCCAGGCTTTACTGTTCTGTGATTATGATTCTGGGTGTGGATCCAAATTGAGAATAATTGCAAGTTTGGGACTGGGACCTCTTAGGTGATTGAGGACCATTAGCAAAGCTATGAAAGAAGCTGGATGGGTTGTGGGGAACTCACAGGCAATGCCAAATCCTCAGAAGACCATAGCTTTGTGGTTACAGCAACACCACTTCGTACCAAATCCCCACCCTGAAACACAAACACACTCACACACACCATAGACAGAGCCCTGAGATACAGTTGAGAGAAAGGTTCTCCTTTACCAGGCTCTGGTACAGGAGTGGAGGGTCAGGGCTTGGCCATTCTGGTGATAAACAAACACCAAGGGCTTCCATGGCATCAGAGTCACCTCCACGTTGCCTTTGCCACCTGCAGCCAGTGTCTCCAAGTTTTTGCTTCAGCAGCCTCCAGGGACAGGCACCTCGACGGGTTGTTTGCTTCACAGCTTTGTGAGTGATGGCCCTTCGTGGAGTCTCAAACATCCTCAGAAACTTGGGGTTTGCTTCTGCTTTTCACTTCATTGGAGGTTTGTTTCATCTTTCAGTGTCTGCAGTTCAGGAACTCTGTCGCGGAAGATGAACCGGACTCGACATGAAGATCAACATGATCAGGTACAAGCCATTTATTAGTCCCAGATAGCTCACATTTATATTCCCCATTACATACGCGGCGATCTCCCATTGGCAATAATCAAATTAAGTCACACAGCAACCTGATTATGATTGGTGTACATTACTTGTTCACGCGCTGTGCTCGTGGCCTTCTTGCAGGTGGCAGGTTCCTGTTCAGAATCCGGGAGTTGTTTTTCTCTGCATTTTATTTCCTTGTTTCCACCGTTTTTCCTCTAGATGCCCTTGCGGCCTTATGCTAAGGCTCTGCGGCCTTATGCTAAGGCTTCATGGCCTCATAGAGAAATGCTGGATTGCTCACATGTCCCCAGTTCTTTAACGCTTCATCCTCCGCGAATCCCCCTTCTTTGTTTTGAGCAATCCAGGCCTGGTTGAGGACCTTAAGCATCAATTTCTTTATGCAGCTTAAAGCACAACCTACAATTCCTAAACACACAATAATTGTTACCAAAATAACAATACCTTGTTTAACTAATTCCTTTATCCACCCTGACAGACCCCAAGAAGACAGCCAACTGTCAAACGGTGATGTATTGTACGTAATATGCTCTGTTCTTTCCGGCAAGACAGCTAGCTGTTGGTGAATACTCTGAGAATGATCAGACAGATTCATGCAACACATCCCCTCAAACTCTTGGCACCCATGACCTTGCGCAAGAAATCAGAAATCAATAGCCGCTCAATTTTGTAAGACTGCATGGCGAACGCTATCTACATCCATTAATAACTGCGTTAATATCTCTGAAGTGGTATTAGACTGCTTCAAGCTCCAACAAGCTAATTTTTTAAGAATATTCCAATTCCTGGCGGCAGCGCCTCCAGGGAGGAAAAAGGATAACGCTACTGTTCCAGCTACAGATCCTAGCTGTACATTATTATCACACCCTGGATTAAAATGTCTAAGACTTCGCTTACTACGAGTTTTATTGAGACTCAAGAAATCTCTGATACGTGGGGTGAACAATGTTAGCTTTCCTATGTAGCACGGACCTCCTACCGGGTGAACGGGAATCCCTCCCCACGCACGATCTCCACAGATGAGGAAATATCCTGATGGCAACAGGAATCCCCCTGAGGTGTTAACCGAAAACCTTCCCATGTTGTTTAGCGAAAAATACCAATGCCTTGAATTCCCACTTACATTTTGATAACCTGTAGTAT
Organism: Opisthocomus hoazin; assembly: GCF_030867145.1. Taxonomy (NCBI): domain Eukaryota; kingdom Metazoa; phylum Chordata; class Aves; order Opisthocomiformes; family Opisthocomidae; genus Opisthocomus; species Opisthocomus hoazin. The sequence continues at coordinate 85,136 of NW_027448917.1, forward strand.
ACTGCCTTTCACCTTGGCTATGCAACCAAAGACGCCACGGATTTCCAAACTCAATCACTCCTGTGCCATTCCACGGCAACCACTGCGACTGCTGATGCAAATCGCTGCAATTTGGCTGGTTAGACACATTTGCCCATTGAGCGGGTGCCATGGAGCCTAGCAGCTCTAGCTCTTGCAGAGGAAGTGAACTAGAGTGATTTAAATGTGTCACAATCCACTGCTGTAAAAAGGCACTCTGCATCACTGGCACATCACTACTTCACGCACACTCACCTTTCTCTGACCCACTTTGCCTGGATTTGTTATACAACTCGTTCAAATCATTTATACTCTCATTCACAAAGTCCCCATTCATGATAGGATAGCCAATCAGGCATGTGCGAAAAGGATCTCCTGGAGTAGCTAAAGAAAGACAAAAATCCATCTGACCTGTTTGATTGGCCCAGGTTACCCACATATTCTGTCTCACATCAATGCGATGAATGGCTCCTGCATTCTCAACAAATAGGCAAAGGCATATCGTTATCCCTAGCGCCATGGCTGCTGGCATCCTCGTCTCTTTCACTGATCACACCAGCGTTGTACACGTGCTACTCTACACCACCACTGTTTCCCACAGACATAACAATTACATAAAATCCATGGATTACACGCCTCACAATAGTTACACTTAATTGTTCCAGTATGTGCTTCCACACCAGCGTCCATTAATCTTCCTTTTCTGAATCCTGGACATCTGCGCCGCTGTTATCTCTATCGGGACCTTTCCATGGACGGACCCACCGAGCAGGAACCCACCTTACTCCGTTTTCTGTAAGCAAGCACATACAACCTCTACCAGTTAATTTCACTTCGGCTGGTCCTTCCCATTGTCCTGTTTGCAAATTCTTGAACGGGACCAACACCTTTTCCTGCTTATGTTCCCCTTCCATCAACGCTCTGTGATGTATTAATGCTGGAGGTTCCTTTCTGTCCCCTGTCAAACGTAAAAAATTCAAGACGTACAATACTTTGTTCAGTCGTTCCTGTGGCATACTCCCAGTTTCCCCCCTTTTTTGTTTATGCAATAATTGTTTCAATGTGTGGTGTGCTCTTTCTATCATGGCTTGTCCTGTGGGACATATGTGGGATACGTGTGGTATGGTGGATGCCCCAGAGTACACAAAACTGAGCAAATTTTGTTGAGGTGTATGCCGGACCACTGTCTGCTTTTATCTCTGTGGGAATCCCTAGCACCGCAAAACTAGCATACAGATGCTTTGTTACATGCTGTGTGGTCTCTCCTGACTGTGCAGTTGCCCAAATGGCAATGGAAAATGTGTCAATCACTACAAGTACGTACTTTTGACGCCCAAACTCTGGTACATGAGTGACATCCATTTGCCATAGCTGTAAGGATCGTAGTCCTTTGGGGTTGACACCCACTCCGAGACCTGGACTTATATTTTGGCAGTCTGGACAAGACTTCACAATTCCTTGAGCATCATGCAAGGGAAAGTGAAATTGTCTCATTAATACCTTCGCGGACTGATGGAAAAATTCACGGGAGTTGCGCACCTGAGCAAAGCTATCTGTGGGTGGACCCATCCATGTCGGCATAACAAGCTGATCTGCACGTCGGTTTCCTTCTGCAAGGCCCCCTGTCATCAAATGGCTACGAATATGGGTTATTAAATACGGCACTGTTCTATTATTTAGCATAAATAACAACTGCTGTAACATTCTATACAAATGTCTATTGGATACTTCTTTGAGCATAGCGCGCTCTAAACGCGTCACTACTCCTACTACATACAAAGAATCAGAAACAATATTGACTGGCTGCATATTCCACTGTGCAAGAGCCCAAACAACCGCTTTGAGCTCTAACGTTTGTAACGAATCCTGCAAGTCTCCTTCGATTACCTGATGGTGCCGTATACCTGGAGGTCTCTCCCAGGTACACGCCGCCTTCTTGGAGCTTTTCCCTGCATCAGTAAATACTGTTATCCCTTCCAATGGTATATTGGACTGTATTGGCCATTCCTCGAAAATCATCCCTGACAACAATGGCATTAATTTGTGAGAAGGGTAATTATCGTCAACTGTCCCTGGGAAATTACTAATAAGAATCTGAAATTCTATAGACGTCCTTATCAGCCACTCCATATATTCCTGCATCAGAGGTACCAGGATGGTTTGTGGTTCACATCCTGCAATTTCTACACATCGGTTTCTCCCTCGGATTATCAACTGACTGAGCAGTTCCATCCGTGTGGTCACCATCTTTTTTGGCCTGATAGAAAGAAAAATCCATTCAAGAATCCTTAACGGATTTTCTCCAGGCACCCACTGCATTAATATAGCAAACGGATGTTGATGCGTATGAGCAGAGTTGATTAACATCAACGTTAAAGGCTGTTCTGACCTTATTCTGGATGCATGAGAACTAATGATTTTGTTCTGAATAACCTCTAAGGCTTGCTTTTGTCGGGGTCCCATGGTTCTTCTATCGTCGGCTCTCGATGTAGTGCCGAGAAGCTCAACCAAGGGTGCTAAATCATCGCTGGTTATGCCACATAATGCTCTGACCCATTGAATGTCACCCACCAATTTCTGCACATCATTCAATGTCTTAATTTCGGGATTTACCTGTATTTTTTGGGCTTTAATCGTACCTTGTAAAATTATCCACCCCAGATAATTCCAGGGCTCCTGTTTCTGTGTTTTTTCTGGAGCAATTTTTAATCCTCTGTACTCTACCTCTCTAACAATTTCTTGAAGCACGAATTCCCTGTTCATATCTTTTCCTGCAATTAAGATATCATCCATATAATGATATATTAACAACTGTGGCATCTTTTTACGAATTGGTTGCAAAGCCCATGCTACAAAAATTTGGCACATGGTTGGTGAATTTTTCATACCCTGAGGTAGGACTATCCAATGAAATCTACGGGCAGGTTCTGCCTTGTTTATTGATGGTACAGAAAAAGCAAACCTTTCAGCATCTTCGGGGTGCAAAGGAATAGTAAAAAAACAATCCTTCAAATCTATAACTAGGACTGTCCATTTCTCTGGGATCAAGACCAGTGATGGCAGACCTGGCTGTAGCGCCCCCATGTCTTCCATGACATTGTTAACTGCTCTCGAATCATGTAGTAGATGCCATTCCCCACTCTTTTTCGGAATAGTAAATATTAGTGTGTTCCAAGGGCTAGTAGATGGCTGAATATGTCCAGCTTGTAACTGTTCTTCTACCAGCTCATTGACTTTTTGCAGCCGTTCGGCAGTAAGTGGCCATTGATCAACCCAAACTGGGTTATTCGTTTTCCATTTTATCTTCAAAACCGGCTGCTGTTCAATGGCCGCCCCGAAAAGGCTGGGTAACGATAGTAGTATGCAATTGACCGAGTACATCTCTTCCTATTAACATGATTGGATTTGCATAATATAAGGTCGTGTTGACACTACCGCACCGTCTGAAAAATGAAAAGCCACGAGATCCCGACTAATGCGTGTGGATTGTGCCCCTCCGACACCGTACACTCCCGTGAATGATTCAACCGTTGGCCAATGTGAAGGCCAATGCCGAGCAGATATGATAGTTACATCTGCTCCAGTATCAATCATCATTTTTAATTTTATCATCTCCTGGTGTTTTGATTTCACCATAACTTCAATTTCTGGCTTGTTTTTCATGATGTCTAATGCTAGGTATACATACGGTTGTCCTGAGGACCCAAAGCCCTCATCTCCACGGTGGTGTGGTGTGGCATGTGGTACACAAGCTCGAAACGGTACCAGCTGGGCAATCCTGCTGCCGGCGGGAATGGACAACGGAGGAGCCAAGGTATACACCATTACCTTTACCACTCCAGTAAAATCAGCGTCGATGACCCCTGGTAAAACAAAAATGCCTTGTTTAGATGTTGACAATCGTCCTAATAATAGGGCACTCAGCCCGTGGCCTAAAGGCCCTTTTACACTGGTGTCAATACACACCACTTCCGTTGTTACCAGGGTTTTATCTACTGCTGTTTCCACGTCCACTCTGGCACTCCCACAAGTGGCGGCCCAGAGGAAGTCGAGGGCTCTGGTGCCACTGTCCATGCCCCCTGCACTTGTGTCGTAGCGCGCGGGACCCTCGCGCTCCCCCCCCGGTTTTCCGACTTACGACATTCGGAGGTGTTACGATTATCTCTACAACAAGTGACACACCACTTGTTTGGGGGGCGCGATCCTGAGTCCCCCAACCCTTGGGATGATCTTGTCTGCATCTTACATTGCGCCTTAGAATGCCCTATTTTCCCGCATTTAAAATACCGCTTTTCCGAATTTCTCTTTTCCCGATTTTCGTGTAGCAATGGTGCAATAGCCCCTTGTACCGCTGCAGCAACACACGCAGTGTACTTGGTCTGTTGGGTTCATTCCATCAACTCAACCATGTCCGCTACTTGCGCAGATTGCGGCAACGAGCCTAGTATTTGTTTACTCCTTTCATTGGCATTGTCAAAAGCTAGTAACTGAAACATTTCGGTCTTCATATCCCCTGTTAGGTCCGGGTGCGTCTCGATAGCTTTGTAAAGTCGGTCAACAAACTGCGTAAACTGCTCATTTTGTCCCTGCTTAATATGTGCAAAAGCATGAGGTTGACCCGGCTCCTGCACGGAAAAAATTGCTTGCAATGCAAGATGCTGCGACAACTGTATCACCTGCGGTATAAAACCTAATTGCATATCTCCATCCGCAAAAGGACCCTGTCCAGTAAGCGTTTGTGGTTGGATGCCATACAATGGATCATTTTGATCCCGAGGCTGTGCAGCCTCTTGATCACACAGTCACGACCACGCCCTGTGGAATAAAAGTTGTTGTGAGGGAGTTAGCACAATCTCAGCAATTTCTAAAATATCCATAGGAAGTAACTGATCAGCAGTAAAAATATACTTTAGCATTTGTTGGGTTACCGGTGATCTTAACCCATTCTGCATTACGGAAGTCTTAACTTTCTCCAATAACTTCCAATCAAATGCCTCCCATTTCGACCCCCCGCCCACTTGTGTCACCACCGGGTACGCTGCAACCAACGTGATGATTTGTCCCTCCACCACCGCATCTCGAAAGACTCCTTTCCATCGCTCTCCAGGATGCATCTCTCCAGCAGGTGGCAGCACAGGATTAAGTAAGTGGCTGGGTAAGGGTGCAGCAGGCGGCAACTGTAAGGGTGGTGCTGGCGGTAACAATGGAACCGGGGGGGGGTGGCAGCTCAGGATTCCAGTCCGACCGGAATGGATTCCCCTTCGTCGGCTCTGCCTGCACCGATGGTCCAAGCGCTTCACCAGTCCCCGGCGAAGGTGACCGCAACGACAAATCTTTTAACTGCTGGCTGATCTCCTTCAATACCTGTTTAAGCAAACCGTCCTCCCCCGCCCCCGACTCCTATTCCCCATCTGGGGACCCTGGTCGGGTCGGCGATAGTTGTGGGTATATTTTTTCAGGCGGAATTTCCTTCCTAGCCCTTTCAGCTAAGTCCCCATCACGTGTCTCTGCCACCGTTGTTTCTTTGACCGCCCATAGAGGTGGCATCCGTATGCTATTCTCAAACAAATTCCGCGCTTCGTTGGAAAGCATCATAGCATTTCCCGACACTGGCAGCGTTGCAGGGGTCAGGGCAACAAAAGCAGACATGGCGGCAGCTCTTTCGCTTTTCATCTCTCTCAAAGTCTCTTTTACTAACCGCCACAGCGTAGAATAACAGCCTGCGGTCTTATCCTCGCTACTGAACTCGTCCCATAGGCTTTGTCCTATGGCTTCCCAGGTGGGTAACTCAAACGTGGCTCCAACCCCGGAGATTAAGTTACGCTCTCGTGCCCACATCAGTAGCTCTTTCAGTACTTTTGCATCGTAAGAGACCGCTCTCTTAGAAAGCATATGATGGAGGAGCTTCACCACTGCACTTTCTTCCTTTGTCAGTGTGGACCCCATCTCCTCCCCAGCCGCTCACCTGTTCCTGGTGAGATCCCCACGGGGATAACCGTCCCACCTCAATCAGCACGCGTGTCTTCTTCCCAGTCCGATGGGCACTTCGAACCAAAGCCGCCGGGGCAGCAGCTGCTTTTGCAGGCTTCTCCGCCTTTGGTCGCCTCCTTCTACCTCCAGACGGATTCCATCGTCTGAAGTCTTCGGGGCACACAAGGGTCCCTGTTCGGGCGCCAGATGTCACGGAGGAATCCCACCTCTTGTGGGTTTGTGTTGTACATGAGAGGGAGCTGAGTCCTCTTCTAACCCCAGGACTTCAAACCCAGGATGAGATGTCTCGAATGACTAGGCTGAATCCCTTCCTTCATTAGGGATAAAGGAGATGCCTCCCTGCCACTTACTGGTTTTCCTGTCTAATGATGGGACAAGCAAAGTGGTTTTTTCTTTCTCACTCTTTGTCTGAGAAGAGAAATGACACTAAAGAAAAGAGGAGTTTCTCCCCAGCGGAGGAATCATCAGTGATGACTTCATCCTGTTTCACAGCCGGTTCCCCTGGAGACAAAAAGACACCTTAAGTGAGCCCAGAGGGAGAAGAATCAGAGACACATTGAGCTTGTCCTCTGCTGCTGAGCTGAGGCTGAGCTTCTGGGACAAATGGACGTCATGGCAAGTGGGCAGCACTGCAGAGAGACAGCTGTGCCCAGGAGCAGCTCCTCTGCAAAGCACAGCAGGGCTGAGGGCACTGCCTGCAGGCAGCGAGGGGAGAGGAGAGAGGCAGAGAGAGGTTAACGGCAGTCTGGGGTTGGAGGATGCTGAGAGCTCACTGGGGGAGAAATTTTTTCAGCCATTGACACGGTAAGTCTCTGCATGAAGGACAATGTCTTTGAATTTTGTGAAAAGATCTACTAAAGCTGGCACACCGCACAACCTAAAGGATGGACCATGAGCAGTATCACAGTTTCTCTTTTGTAGAAGGTGAGGACGTGCTGCAAAGCAGGGACTGCCTGCTGCACCCTCAGAGGGACAGGCCATGACAGCTGCCTTCTCCCAGGGACGGCTGAAGGGTTGGGAAGGTGGATGTGCAGCCCGGGCTGCCCCAAGCTGTCCTTCAGAGCAGGGTCTGTGCACCCCAGGGGCTGTGTGCTGGGGCAGGAACTCTGCTGCCTGCCAGGGTCAGCACTCTGCCTGGCCAAGGAGCTCACCATGACGCTAGAGGGAGAAGCTGTAGGTGGAAGGAACCACCCTTGGCAGGACAGGGTGCTTCTGCTGCATGGGTCAGGGCTGCTCACAGCTCCCTATCACCCCCATGGCATTTCCAAGGGAATTATTCAAGATGGAGCTTTATGAAAGGGAAGCTGACTGTCTGCTGAGGTTTCTCGTCTTTGTGTGCTGCATGGGCAGTGGGAGATTTCCAAAGGAACTTTTCATTTGGAAAGTTGAAGGAGGGATGACTGTAGAGAGGAGAAGCTTTCCTGAGTCTGCATTTTCCCTTTCCAGCTCTGGGGACTACAGGCAGCACCAGCATCCCCTGGCCACTTTCATCAGGGTTTGTGTGAGCTGCCCTTTAGTCCCTGCACACACAGAGAGGCTGCAGGGCAGAGCTGGGCACACAGGGGCTGGGCTGGGGTCTGTGAGCACTGGCAGGGAGGAGATGTGGGTCCAGAGCAAGAGCTCCTGGCAGGGACAGCTCCAGGCAGTCGAGATGGGCAGGAAGGGAGGGAACTGCTCATGGAAACCCTGTTGCAGAGGAGATATGGGCACCTCCTGGCCATGGCCTGCAGTGCAGATGCCTTCCCTGAGCAGCCCCCTTCCTCTCTTCTCTGCCTCTCCCCTTGCCTCTCTCAGCCAAATCCTCACTATATTCTTCCTTGTTTCTCCTCTTTTCTCCTTTGAATTTATCTTTTTGTTGCTGTCACTCTCTGGGGATGGGAGTCTGAGCTGCAGACTCAAACTGTGATCTTGTTTGTCCGTTCATGCAGATGTGACCACGGCAACAAGTGTCCCACCTTCCCTCTAACCTGTGGGGCTGTGGCCAATGCAGCCTGTGGGGCTGGAGACTGAGTCAATTTTCACTCAATGAGATGACATCATTAGGACAATTGGTTAGCTCCTTGGGGTGTCCTTCTAAGCTGTCAGCTGCCCTCCAGGAAGCAAACGTGACCCATAGCAACTCTGTTTTATCTTAGAGCTGCATGGAGAAGTGCAGAGAAGCTACAACCGAGGACATGCTCTTGGGCTGGTGAAATGAGCCATGTGTATTCTTGGCTAGAAGTGGCGTGCTGAGACCCACAGAATGTGTGAGACCTTTAGTGGTCTCTGTTGTCGGTAGTATCTCCATCTCTTCATCAGTCCATCAGTCCATCAGGGTGTAAGCCCAGGGCATTTCAGAAATAGAAGGATGGACAGGCCAGCTGCCATATCTCTGCATTAAACCACAGTCATTCCTCTTGCCTCACAGGACTTGCCCTGTTCACCCTGCAGTCAACAGAAACATGGAGAGTTTCCATCATCTAATGACAACAACCGCAAGGGGAAATCAGGGAAGCTGTGAAAACCCAAAATTTCTAAGTCTGACCTCTGCAGTTTTGATGCTGAAAATTCCTACTGTGACAGGAGGAGGTTCGTCTGACAAAGTTGTACAACGGGTCTGGACCTTGCCCCACCATGCCCATGCACCCACTGTCCGCAGAGCAGAGCTGGCTTTTTAGCAGCCGGAAGGAAGAGGTCCTGCTGCTCCCGGTACACTCAGGAACAACCAACCAGAGCTGCAGCCACAGAGCTGAAGGAAGGGCTCCTGGAAAACGAATGATGAATGTGTGTAACAGGGTGAGGGTCTTGGAGAGAGGCTTTGATTTTGCTCTGAGAAGTCTGCCCTAAATCTTCATTGGTTCTTCCTCTAAGAACAGAATCCCTTGCCCAGATGAAGCAAATGACCAACAGCAGCTCCATCATCCAGTTCCTCCTCCTGGCATTTGCAGACACACGGGAGCTGCAGCTCTTGCACTTCTGGCTCTTCCTGGGCATCTACCTGGCTGCCCTCCTGGGAAATGCCCTCATCATCACTGCCATAGCCTGTGACCACCGCCTCCGCAGCCCCATGTACTTTTTCCTCCTCAACCTCTCTTTTCTTGACCTGGGCTCCGTCTCCACCACTCTCTCCAAAGCCATGGCCAATTCCCTCTGGAATACTAGGGCCATCTCCTATGCAGGGTGTGCTGTCCAGCTCTTTTTCTTTGTCTTCTTGATTGTGGGGGAGTATTGTCTTCTCATCGTCATGGCCTATGACCGTTACATGGCCATCTGCAAACCTCTGCACTATGAACTGATGATGGGCAGCAGAGGTTGTGTCCACATGGCAGCAGCTGCTTGGGGTAGTGCTTTGCTCAATTCTCTCCTGCACACTGTCAATACATTTTCAATTCCTCTCTGCCAAGGCAGTGCCCTGGACCACTTCTTCTGTGAAATACCCCAGATCCTCAAGCTCTCCTGCTCACATTCCTACCTCAGGGAAGTTGGGCTTCTTGGGGTTAGTGTTTCTTTGGCTTTTGGGTGTTTTGGTTTCATTGTCGTGTCCTATGTGCAGATCATCAGGGCTGTGCTGAGGATCCCCTCTGAGCAGGGAGAGCACAAAGCCTTTTCCACATGCCTCCCTCATCTGATTGTTTTGTCTGTTTTTATCAGCACTGGCATGATTTCTTATATGAAGCCCCTCTCCATCTCCTCCCCATACCTGGATCTGGTTTTGTCATTTCTCTACTCGGTGGTTCCTCCAGCAGTGAACCCCCTCATTTACAGCATGAGGAACCAGGAGCTCAAAGATGCATTGAAGCAGCTCATTCTGTTATTAGTCTTTCAGCAGCTATAATGTGCCCATTTCTTTTCACAAGTGATTTCTACTGCTTATGGGGAACCTCCTGTGCTCTGGTCATTTTATCTGTGATAATTCTGTTTCTCCAGGAATGTCTGTATGAACTCCACTTCTCCAGAGTCATAAATTGAGCCTGTCTAACCCTGAGGTCTTTACACATGTGTCTGTCACAAGGTTACAGCTGGCCTCCAGTGTAAAATCTCTCTAATAAAAGTGGATTTCCTCAGTGGCATTGGCTAGAGGTTGGGCTTTCCTTGCATGGCTGAGGTCAGGAGCAGGCTGAAGAAATTGACCCTGTGAGTACAGTTTTCTGTGCTGGGGTTCTCCATGGAATGGGGGGAGGAAGACATGGGGTGATGTATTAGGGAATGGGACTCCAGTGAACTTTCACTGGTGGCCTCGCTTTTTGGCCTCTTCCAGCACTGACCTCTCACCACAGGTTTATGTGTGAGCTTTGTTGCATGGCCACTTCCCTCTTCCTGCTGGGCTCAGTGACTGCACAGGTGGAAAGGCAAGCCCTGCTCCACTTCTCTCCTTGTCCAAACCCTGGCAAAACCCAGAGTGAGGACATCTGCGAAACCCCACATGGGGTGTGGATAAGACTGCCTAGTTATCAGGACTTATGGGAGGTTGTCTCAGGTACGAGAAACTGAAGGGGGACAGGGCACAAAGGAATGTCTTGGGGATCACCTACGAGAAACTGTTCCTCACACCACATACACCCTTTCCAGTGCTGAGCTGGAACAGTGGGTCCATCTGTGGGACAGTGTGGCTGGGCTGGGCACAGGCCGGGGCACTGGCAGCGGTCACAAAGGAACTGCCATGGGGTGACCACCTGGATTTGGTGGCTGCAAGAAAAGTTAAGAGTAAAGAGAAGGGATCCAAAATTCAGATGCCCAGTTTAGGAATGATATTGGCAAGCTGTCGTGGGTTTAGCAAAGGGCTGCAGGACAGCAAGGGACTGGAGCACTTGGCCTGTGAGGAGAGGCTGAGGGAGCTGGGCTTGTCCAGTCTTGAGAAGGGAAGGCTGAGCAGGACATCATCCCAGCCTGCCAGCACCCACAAGAAGGTTATGGAGAACAGAGAGCACGTCTCTTCACCCTATTGCATGGCAGGAGGACAAAAGACCATGGGAGGAAAGTGAACGAAAAATGTTTCAGCCAGGAGAGAAGGACAACATTTTTCCCCAGGAGCTCAACCAAGTGCTGGAACAGGTCACCCATGGAGGCTGGGTAGTCTCTGTCCTTGGGAAGTCTCAAACTCAAACGGAATCAAGCCTTGAACCATTTGGTCTGACCCTGTTTTGGACAGGTTGCACTGCAGACTTCCGGATGTCTCATCCAGGCACTGTTCCTTTAAGATCCTGTTGCGCCCTTTTTGTAACTGGAGCAGAGCAGATGTTTGTGGGGCTTGAATCCTCCTGTGCTGTAAGGGACTGTTTAAACAAACATTTAAAACCATGAAGAGAGGTTGACACCTCAATGTGACTTGCTCTGGGTATCGACTAAAGAGCCCTGGTCAGGGAAGCTTTTAGGGAGTGAGGTTCTGTGCAAGACACCAAAAGATCCTGTTCTAATGCCTGTAGGCCTGTCAGACGTCATTTAAATAGCAATGAAAATGGAAGTAAGAAGAGCTGAAGACAAAGACCCAAAGCAAAGACACATCTCAATGGACTTTTCAGGTTTTTCTAAGACTTTCAAGGATATCCTTTTTTGAGAAGTGTTGTCCAGAATAGGGAATGGATGTAGGACACACGTATCTTCAGCTACATTGACACAGAAACCTGGTGCCAGTGGAGATGATCTAGCAAACCCTCCCCAGCCTCCTCCTGCAGCTTCCAAGGAGCTCTGGTCTCCCACAGGTCCTCTGAGATAGAAGCCAGTCCCAGCACAGCACTCCAGGTACACTGCGGCCCCTAACAGTGGCATTGCCTGTTTATGGTCAGATACCTGATGTCTGTTTTAAAAAGTATACAATTTTATTATTTCTTATATTTTAGAAAAATCTACAAGCACATTTACATCAGCTGAATCACTGGAGTCCTTTCTTAGAAATGGAAATGTCCCTTTGGTCATCTGCACTCAGCTGTCCAAGATTTGTTCTGTCCTATCTTCTGGGGCACCCCCAGCCTACTTGCTCATAGGGCAGCATTAGGAGCCAAAAAGTTCTTGATGCTGCACAAACATTGCTCAGCTGTAACTAAAACATAGATGCATTCCCAGGTGTCTCTTGAGTCCCTGGAGCCATTGCAGTGACAAGGAGAGAGCCCTACCTGACTTAGGGCTGGGGCTGGTATGGGGTAATGGGGTATGGGATGATGTTTCTGGGGCAGTTTCTTCTGTCTGTTTGTCACTGTTTAGAGCAGGGCAGCAATAAATGAGTGGTAGATGCGTGATATTAGCACACACCCCCCCCACCCCCTACTAGGGGAAGGGAAAAAGGAGGAAAAGGGAGAGGGACTTACAAACTGGAAATTAAAATAACTTTACTAATAACACCAAAAATAGAGCAATAACGCAAAATACATAAATTCTATTGAGTTTCCCAGAGTTGTGGGGGCTGATGTTGTTCCAGTGGCTGCTGGGCAGACACTAGGAAGTCCTGTCACACCCAGCCACATCCTGGGAAGCAAGGATTCAGGACACGTAGTGGTTCCTTAGGAAGACAAATGTCTGACTAAGCAATATCATCTCTTTGCATCCCTCCTTTACCTCAGTATCAATGCTGAGCATGATGTCATAACGTACGGAATATCCCATTGTTCAATTCAGGTAAGCTGTCACATCTATGTCACCTCCCAACCACTGGACCACCCTGAGCCAGCCAGCTTTGGGGGGGTTGGAGAGACAGCCTTCATGTGGTCTGAGCACTGCTCAGTAATAGCCAAAACACTGGTGCGTGATCAACACCGTTCCAGCCATGAGTCTGAAGCACAGCAACATGTGCGCTGCTCTGGCAAAAGTGACCCAGTACCAGCCAGACCCAGTACCGTGGTGCTCAGGGGTCTTTTCCAGCCTGTGTTATTCTGTGATTCAATGAATATTTTCCTTGGAGAGCTCTTGGAAGACAGAATCAGAGAATCACAGAATCACAGAATGCTTGGGGATGGAAGGGACCTCTGTGGGTCACCCAGTCCAACCCTCTTGCCGAAGCAGGGTCACCCAGAGCAGGCTGCACAGCACCGCGTCCAGGCGGGTCTTGAATATCTCCAGAGAAGGAGACTCCACAACCTCCCTGGGCAGCCTGTTCCAGTGCTCCGTCACCCTCAGAGGGAAGAAGTTCTTCCTCACGTTCAGACGGAACTTCCTGTGCTTCAGTTTGTGCCCATTGCCCCTTGTGCCCATTGCTGGGCACTACTGAAAAGAACTTGGCGCCATCCTCCTGACACCCACCCTGCAGAAATTATAGGCATTTATTAGGTCCTCTTTCAGCCTTCTCTTCTTCAGGCTGAACAAGCCCAGCTCCCTCAGCCTCTCCTCATAGGAGAGATGCTCCAGTCCCCTCACCATCCTTGTAGCCCTCCGCTGGACTCTCTCCAGTAGCTCCTCATCTTTCTTGAAGTGGGGAGCCCAGAACTGCACACAGTACTCCAGATGAGGCCTCACCAGGGCACTCTAGACGGGAAGGAGAACCTCCCTCATCCTGCTGGCCACACTCCTCCCAATGCACCCCAGAATGCCATTGGCCTTCTTGGCAGCCAGGGCACACTGCTGGCTTATGGGTCCACCAGGTCACCCAGGTCCCTCTCTGCAGAGCTGCTCTCCAGCAGGTCTGCCCCAAGCCTGTACTGATGCATGGGCTTGTTCCTCCCCACGTGCAGGACGCTGCATTTGCCCTTGTTGAACCTCATCGGGTTCCTCTCTGCCCAACTTCCCTGCCTGTCCAGGTCACGCTGAATGGCAGCACAGCCTGCTGGTGCATCTATCACTCCTCCCAGAACAGAAAGAGAAACAAGAAAAAGCACAAAGGAAGCAGTAGAGACATAAAATTCACAAGTACAAATACAGCAGTTCCTCCAAGGAACATTCCTCCACTCAAACCATTAGCAAGGAATCTATTAGATAAATTTAATGAAACAGGCTAAATTTTATCTGCTCAGGTGCTGGGCCCCAAAGAGGGTAATTGTTGGTTATGGTACCATGTGCTCAGTTGCATGTCGGCAACTTACAATCCTGTACAAAGTCAGAGGCTGTGAAGGGGGCTGTGAGATCACTTCTGGCTCTGGAGGTCATTTGTCAACTGCAGTTACGCACCTGAGAAAGGGACCATAAAGTCACTTTTCTCTGAAGCCGCTGACAGGGCAGCCTTTGACTCATAGTGGGGATATGTGCTTTTCAGCTCCCCTCTGCCAGTGTCTGTGACAGGCCAGCAGCAGGCACCTGACTGGCACAGACACTGGGAGATCCCCTCTGCCGAAGGACCCAGGCTCACTGCAGGAAGGGGGCTGGTATTTTGGGTGCCGTGTCTCTTGCGCCCGAGCACATGATGGGACAGCAGTGACCGAGAGGCTTTGTGTAAATGTGGGGTATCTTATTGTATCTATGTGAAATCAATGAAACTGGAGAAATATTTGTGTCTGAGATGCACCCTCAGAGTATAAGAAATGAATGGGAAACGAAACACCTTGCTGGCTGCCCCAGCTCTTGGAAGGCTGGTCTGTGCCTGGAGCAGTCAGAGCTCTTGAGAACCAGAATAGCCAGGGCTTTTGTGCTGGTCTGGCGAGACAGGATGGCATGGAGGGGCTGCAAAGCTCTCAGGATCTCCGGGGAGCAGAGCAGGGGACACAGGGTGCCTCCTTTGCTTTCTGCCATGCATGATCCCTCATCTCTGGGGCTGACTCCTCTCTGTCCCCCAGCAGCTGCTGTGCCCTTGAGAGGGGCTGAGGCTGTGGAGCGACTGCCCAGAGCACCCTGCGGTGGGCACAGCTGTTAGGCCAACCCAGACTGAGCTGTGCTGGGGAGAGGGCATTGTCAGTGGAAAGAGGGCAGGGGAGGTGGGAGAGCTTGGAGGGGAGATGGACTGGACTGGGAGATACCTGGGAGAGAAAAACATCAGTGTATAACTCATGAAGGGTGAAGGGTGAAGACTCACACCAGGCGGTTTGTTGTGCAGAGCCATGGCTGACAGAAGGGCTTGATGACATGTAGGTATAGGAGAAGGAGGCTGGTCTGTGCCCTTGGTGGCATGGATAGACCAGGAAGCTGGCCCAGGGCCTTTGTCACCACTCCGCCGTTGGCCATTTCTCATCGGCCTTTTCCAGACCCTGGTATTTTGGCCCAGACCCTGGCAGACCCTGGAGCAGGGCTGTCTGTGAAGCCCCATATGTGACATGGCCTCTCCAGGACCTTGGAGCAGCTGCCTGACAGGAAGGCCATGAGATCACAAAGCACTAAGAAATGCTGTGGGCACCATGTCAGAGTAACCATTCCTCACTCTGAACACACCCTGTCCTGTGCTGTGCCCTCGCAGCAGGGCCATGGGAACATACTTGAGGCAGTGGGGCTGTGACAATGCAGGAGAGGGCACAGATATGAAGCAGCTGCCAGGGGGTGACAGCAAGGACAGGCACAGACAAGGAATTTATGTACATTGCCTCTGTTGAGCAAGGAAGAAGGAAGGATTCTGTGAAATACTCTGTGATTCAAGAAAAAGGATTCTGTGAAACATTCTGTCCAGATTTCAGATACTCACGTTAAAGATAAAGGCAAGCTGGTGTGGTCTTAGCAAAGGGCCCTCAGGACAGCCAGGCACTGGACCGCTTTTCCTGTGAGGAGAGGCTGAGGGAGCTGGGCTTGTCCAGACTCGAGAAGGGAAGGCCGAAGGGGACCTCATCCGAGCCTGCCAGTACCAATGAAGACATCATGGAGAATGCAGTCAGTCTCTTCATCCCGATGCATGGCAGGAGGACAAAAGACAATGGGAGAAAGGTGAAATGGGAGAGGTTCAACCAAAAAATAAAGACAACTTTTTCCCTGAGGAGCTCAGCCAAGTGCTGGAACAGCTCACACAGAGAGGTTGGGCAGTCTCTGTCCTTGGGACTGTGTAAGGCAAAACAGGCAGGATGCAGAAACAACAACAAAACCACACATGAAATGTAAAGAGTAGATTTATTTTCATTATCTCACAAAGCAGGGGATCTCTGATACAGCACCTGGGCAGAGGCACCGAAGCCAAGCAGGAGTGCAGACACCACAGAGCTTAGTCCCTGCTAGACAAAGAGTGCCAGCTACTGAACTTGTTTCTTTCACATTGGTATATCAGGGATTCACTCAGACAGAACTTTCCACTGTGCCTGGATCCTTCCCGCAGCAGGGCAGGAATCTCAAGCATGTTCGACAGATTGCCTTGGAGTAAATCACAGGCCTATGTTATCTAAACACAGATGTCGTACTTCTTCAGCACACAAGACTAATCATTGTTTAGTATGCTACATGTGTTTTCCGACACCCCAGCTGCAAGTCACTTGAGTGTGTTGACAATCCTCCTTGCCAATCTTCCATTGTCATCCCACATGCCGCAGGTGACAATCCAACAGCACACACCGTCTCTCCTGCCTGAAAGATTGTTATGGACGGATGGAGAACAAAGTCATGGGCTAAGTGAACTCAATGCACATTTTAGAGGGATGGCCCATATGGTAAGGAAGACAGGAAAAGAAGAGGTAATTTATGGGGAAGTGTGGGATCTGAGTGTGATGTAGATGGTATAAAATAAGGGGTGGGCACTGTCCTGGTTTCAGCTGTGTCTCACTCATGATATCTTCCCCTTGACCATCCTTGTACCCTCCCATGCAAACAGCCCATCTCTCTTTACCTTTCCTCCCTGTTCCTAGTTTGGCTTCCTTTGCACCTTCATTCGGCATTTCCAAGCTTGTCACCATGGCAGTTCCTCCCTTGGTCAGCAATTCCATTGAACAGGTACCTCCTTCTTCTACCATTAGTGTCCCGCAATTCCTCATGCTGCTGTCTTGTCAGAGACACCACAGATCTCGTATGCACACATCAAAAGCTGTCAAAACAGAGCTTCACTCCAGGGGGAACTCTGAGAATCTTTTAGATTTGGCAGTGGAAGCCTGATGAAGCTTGACAAGAAGTTACAAGTCATTCAGTAGGGGAGAATAACTCAAAATACTGTGGGCAGGCTGGGACCTGAACAGCTCAGGAGTGACCCTGAGGAGACGAGCCTGGGCGTTCCAAAGGATGCCATATAATAAGGCCAACAGCATACAGGTCTGCATTAGGAGGAGTGTGGCCAGCCAGACCAGAGAGTTATCACCCCCTTGACTCAGCAGTGGTGTAGCCGCATCTGGACCAGTGTGTCTGTGAGGCATGTGAGGCTCCCCAGTCTGGAAGAACGAGGAGGAACCAGGAAGGTTCTAGAGGAGATCTGCCAGGATGGGTTATACGGCGTGTGTGGAGAGGCTGAGGGACCTGGGCTTCTTTAATCGTGTGGAGGCTGAGGGCACTGAAGTAGTAGCCTGCATCTGCCTGAAGGGTTGTTTCAGAGATGATGGAGCTTTTCTTGGTAGTGAGAAGGCAAGGAAACCTTCACAAAGTGCTGCTTGGAAGGTGCAGACTAGAGGTGAAGAAAAAGAAGACTCACTCAAAGGGTATCCTTGTTGTGTAAGAGGTCACCCAGAGGGACTCTGGATCAGCCCATAGATTTGAATGTCAAGGAAAAGTCAGTGAGGGTGGAGAGACATCAATTAATGTACGGAAATGCTGGGGTGAGCGCTGGGTAGGAAGTAAAGATGTGTGACTACAGGCTGAAGGGAAAGAAGTGCAGGCATGGGACAGTGTAGGACAGCCTGCAGTACAAATTGCAAAGGACTCTGGCAGAGCTGAAAGATTCAACAGGACTGAGGGCTTTGTCCCCTTGGCTATGGCAGCTGCCTCTAACACCGACTCCTACCAGGAGAAACTTACTTTTGAGGCTCTAGACTTTGTTTCATCCTCGCATCTTCTTTGGGAGGCTGGGAGGTATCACAGAATTTACACTTGTCATTGCTCACCCTCACATCCAGCTGTCCCCAAGAAGAGCCCTGAGCCATGTGTGAGGGACAGAATCTGCCTTCCCAGGGCCTGGGGCTCAGCCCTTGGCCTTGCTGCTACATAAAGCAGACCAAGGGTTTTCTCAGCATTGCAGCCACCTGCACAGTGCCTCTGCCTACCTGCAATCGTGGCCTCCAATTGTCTGCTCTAAGGAGTCCCTGGGGAGGCTTTGTCAGTAATGTCCCTCAGTGGGGCCAATCAATGCTTCCAGGTACTTTGAATTTTCCTTCTGCCTTCTTGAGCAGTTTTTTCTGTCTCCTCTCAGTATCTGAGGTTCATGGACTCAGCACCAAATACCCCATGGGGCTCATTAAAATGCAGCAAGTGCTAAGCTAACAAGCTCCTGTAAATTTCTTCAGTTCTTCAAGACTTGTACAGCTAATTGGAGAATTTTCATAGTGTAGACAAGGAGTAAGATATTATACTGTGCCTAATAAAATGTATTTTTTTTATTTTTAGGAATATTTTAAATTGCTTTTCAGCTTACAGCAGAAGTGGTAGAATCATTCTTAAAGTGATCCAGATCCAGGGTGTCTCCTCAGGAGGGCTGGACAGGTAGGAAAAGCAGTCCCTCTTGGTCTGACACTCTATGGATATCTTTGCTCCTCACCTCCCCAACCTCAACATTTCTCTCATCGGCCAGCTGGGACTTGTGTCACTGTTCCTTGCATCAGACTTCTCCACTGATCTCTGCAGCTGGATGTTACAGCTCCATTGCACCGTCTCCCACCTCCTCTCCACAGAGAGCTGCCTGCACACAGGCACAGAAGGAGTTTTCCTATTTGTAAGAAAGGAGTAATTAAAGCACAAAAAAGTTCCATAAATAAAACACACTGTGAAAACATACAGTAATTACAACCTACCTCTAATGAGGCTGCCTTCTTTTAAGGCATAAATTATGAGAAATATTGTAGCTAGGTAGAGGAAAAAAAATAGTTACAAACATAGTTAAAGAGTTGGCTAAGGAGACGATTAGACTACTGAAAGGGAAGCAAACCTTTAACTCCCTGATGTCAAAACAGCAGTCCGGTAGGTGACAGGAATCTGAATGAACAAAGAGTAAAGGGAGGAGAAAACTGGACAATGATGCAAAGGGCCTCTGTCTAGGCAGCCTGCATCTTTAAAAAATTACTTTGGAAATAGTCAAGACAGCTGAAAATATATGAAAAATTAGAGATATTCAATATACTGTTTAACAGGCAGGATAGCACTGGAACAAGCTGCCCAGGGAGGTTGTGGAGTCTCCTTCTCCGGAGATATTCAAGACCCCCCTGGACAAGGTCCTGTGCAGCCTGCTCTGGGTGACCCTGCTTCGGCAGGGAGGTTGGACTGGGTGACCCACAGAGGTGCCTTGCAAACCCAACCATTCTGTGATTCAGTTTTGAAGTTATAGGGAGAGATCCATATTTCTTTGGAATATCCCTTTCAAAATTTCATGGCATTGGTCGAGGGCTCTTGTGAGTGAGGACAAGGCAAGGTTGCGCCTGTTGTTGAAAAAGGTCAGAAAGACAACCCAGGGAACCCCAGGCTGTACAAGGTCACTTTGGCATTTCTGTGCACCTACGTAAGAAGAACATGTCTGATAGCGGTCAGCATGGATTGATGATGGGTCAGTCATGCCTCTCAAACGTGCTTGCCGCCATGACGAAGTATCAGCATTTGTGGATGAGTAAAGAACAGTGGATGCCATTTTTGACCCTTCTGACATGGTCTCCCTCAATGTCCTTTTTCCCAGGTTAGGCCATTACTGTCTGTATGAGCTGACAAAGAAATGGATAAAAAAACAGTTGGACCATCAGGCTGAGAGAGCAGTGGTGAAGGAGTCATGTCCTACCTGGAGGTAACTGGGACATACTGGGGCATTGTGGGGCAGTAGAAAAATAGAAAATTCAAAAAGTAGAAAATTCAATGCTTGGAACACACCAGTGTCTTGGCTATTGTTTATCCATGTTTGCCCAGTGTCAAGGCCTGCTCTGTTTCTTATTCTGCTCCTGCCCAGTGAGTAAGTGGGCGGTGGGAAAGAAGCCGAGAGGGGACAATGCCAGGACATCTGATCCAAACTCCCCAGAGGGATATTCCATACCAAAGGACCTCATGCTCAGGAATAAAAGCATGTGACAGAGGAAGAAGGATGTGGACATATTTATTGTCCAATTTATCTGCTGCTTGGAAAGTGACTGGGCATCAGACTGCTTGTGGGAGGTGGTGAAGGATGGTCTTTGTTTCACTCGGTGAGACCTTATTAGTCTCTTTTCTTCACCTATTAATCTGTTATTATCTTGAGCTGAAACTTTTCACACTTTATTTCTCCCTGTGTTCTGCCCTGTCCCACTGGGGAAGGGGAGGAATGAGTGCCTGGCTGCTGGACTAGTGGCCAGATTTAACCCAACACAGCAGGGAAGTTCTTGATAACTGGGAGTGAGTTCAGTGCAGGGCTGCCAAGATGCTCAGGGGCTGAAGCACTTGCCTGGCAGGAGAAACAGAGGGCAAGGGTCTTGTTTAGCCTGGAGAGTGGAAGATCTCAAGAACCTCATAGCAGCCTGTCTGTCCCTATGGGGAATTTTTCATGAAGATGGAGCCATTCTTGTCACCGTGGTGCCTGGGAGGAGGGTAATAAACAGCAGCAAGATGTGGAAATAAGAATGATTCAGAACAGAGAGAAGGAAAATCTTTCCCTCCATGAGGGCATCCAAGCATTGCAGCAGGTCTTCCAGAGATGTTGTGCCATCTCTGTCCCTGGAAGCTTTCCAGCCACCACTAGAGCAAGACTTGAGCAACGTGGTCAGGCTGTACAGATATTCCTGATGTGAATGTGAGGCCAGAGCAGAGACCTCCTCAAGTCCAATTAAAGATACAGGAAACTCAAGTGTTGCTGGGGTTTCTTCCCCTCTTGGTCTTCCCTTGAGCACAGCAGGAAAAATTCTCAGGTTCCCGTGACCATGGAACTAAGTCAGATGTTAGGGTAGTCAGACCAGCTGCAGATTTCCTGTCCTGCTCCAGGCAGCGTTACTTAGATGGCAGGCTGCTTGGCAAGCATCCCCAAACAGTCCCCATCATTTTCTTTGCATCCCCTTTCATTCCCTTTTCACTCTTCCCTCCTCTCCAGTCCTACGCTTTAACAATCCTTGTGACCTCCTATGCTAAAAAAAAGCCAAGTCTTCTTCACCATTTCCCCACTGGGCCTGCGTTTGCTCTCTTTGTACCCTTCTTTCTTAGACGATTGCCACGGTGCTTTCTACCTTGATTGGAAACTCCATGAACATGAGTAATCTTTTCTTATCTTAATTGATGGTTGTATTAGAAGCACCATGGCACAGGATGACCATGAGCACACGTACTTTAAAAGCTGGACACTTGGAGGTTTTGTTCATGGGGACCTTGAGACACGTGTGGATTTCACCAGCAGAAGCCTGAAGATATAAAAGGAAAAGTTGCAGAACAACTCCATGCAGCAGCATGGGAAGGGATCTGACCAGCGAAGCGGTGCCCTGAGGAGATGGGCCTGGGCATCATAATGGCAGATGCCATAGGAGCCAGTGGGCCTCCCATTTCAAAAGGAAAGTGAAGAAAGTGGAGAGGGTCCAGAGGAGGTCTGCCAAGAGTCTGCAGCAATGTGGAAGTCTTGCGGAAGGGAGCTGGAGGCGCCTGAGGTATCAGGTGCCAACAAGAAAATACCCATGAAACACCTCAAGGGAAAAAAGGGGTGCTCTGCTATGAAGGTAACAAGGCCGACAGCTCAGATGAAATGCCTCTATACAAACGCACGCAGCATGGGAAACAAACGGGAGGAGCTGGAAGCAATCGTGCTGCTGGAAATCTACGACCTGATTGCCATCACGGAAACTTGGTGGGATGAATCCCACGACTGGAATGTCTCTCTTGATGGCTACAGACTGTTCAGAAGGGACAGGCGAGGAAGGAGGGCCGCGGGCGTTGCCCTTTACATCAAGAAAACACTACAGAGTGAAGAGCTGTCCCTTAAGAATAACCACGAGCAGGTCGAAAGCTTATGGGTAAGAATCAGAGAGAGAGGCAACAAAGGGAACCTAGTGGTTGGTGTCTACTACAGGCCGCCAGATCAAGAGAAGCTGATAGACAAAGTGTTCTTCCTCCAACTCCAGGAGGCTTCGCGCTCGCAGGCTCTCATCCTACTCGGGGACTTCAACTACCCCGACATCTGCTGGAAAAGCAACATGGCAAGCTGTAGGCAATCCAGCAGGTTCCTAGAATGCGTTGAGGACAACTTCTTAAGCCAGGTAATAAGCACCCCTACCCGAGGGGATGCGATACTAGACCTGGTGGTCACCAATGCGAGTGAGCTCGTTGGGGATGTCAAGATCGGAGGTAGCCTGGGCTGCAGTGACCACGCGCTGGTGGAACTAACGCTACTGAGGGAAATGGGAATAATGAAGAGCATAGTCAGGACCCTAAATTTTAGGAGGGCAAATTTCCAGCTCTTCAAGGAGATAGTCAGAAGGACTCCCTGGGAAACGGTCCTCAGGGACAGGGGAACAGAACAGTGCTGGCAGGTCTTTAAGGATGTATTCCAGAGAGCGCAAGAGCTCTCGATCCCCAAGTGTAAGAAGTCGGGCAGAGAAGGGAAGAGACCAGCATGGCTGAGGCAAGAGATGCTGGTCAAACTAAGGAACAAGAGGGAACTGCACAGGCAGTGGAAGCAGGGACTGGCTTCCTGGGAAGAGTATAGGGAAGCTGCCCGGTTGTGTAGGGATGAGGTCAGGAAGGCCAAGGCACAGCTAGAGCTGAGCTTGGCAAGGGATGCAAAAAATAACAAGAAGGGCTCCTACAGGTATGTCAGCCGGAAAAAGATGGTCAAAGAAAGCGTACCCCCGCTCATGAGCGAGACCGGCGAACTGGCAACAGCAGATGAGGAGAAAGCTGAGGTACTCAACAACTTTTTTGCCTCAGTCTTCACTGGCAACCTCTCTCCTCACCCCTTCTGAGTCGATGAATGGCATGAAGGAGACCAGGAGGGTAAAATCCTTGCAGCTGTAAGTGAAGACCAGGTTCGGGACCTCCCGAAGAACCTAAACGTACAGAAGTCCATGGGACCTGATGAGATGCATCCCACAGTCCTGAGGGAACTGGCTGATGTAGTTGCCAAGCCACTCTCCATGATATTTGAAAAGTCATGGCAGTCAGGGGAAGTCCCCGGTGACTGGAAAAAGGGAAACATTGTGTCCCTTTTCAGAAAGGGTAGAAAGGAAGACCCTGGGAACTACTGACCTGTCAGCCTCACCTCTGTGCCTGGGAAGATCATGGAACAGATCCTCCTAGAAGATATGCTAAGGCACATGGAGGCCAGGGAGGGGATTCGAGACAGCCAGCATGGCTTCACCAAGGGCAAGTCCTGCCTCACCAACCTAGTGGCTTTCTATGATGGTGTAACAACAAGGGTGGACAAGGGAAAACCAATGGATGTCATCCATCTGGATTTTTGTAAAGCCTTTGACACGGTCCCCCACAACATCCTTCTTTATAAATTGGAGAGCCATGGATTTGATGGGTAGACCGTTTGGTGGATAAGGAATTGGTTGGATGGTCACAGCCAAAGGGTAGTGGTCAACGACTCAATGTCTGGATGGAGACCAGTGGCGAGTGGAGTCCCTCAGGGGTCTGTACTGGGACCGGTGTTGTTCAATATATTTATCAATGACATGGGCAGCGACATTGAGTGTACCCTCAGCAAGTTTGCAGATGACAGCAAACTGAGTGGTACGGTCGAGACACCAGAAGGACGGGATGCCATCCAGAGGGACCTGGACAAGCTGGACAGGTGGGCCTGTGTGAACCTCATGAGGTTCAACAAGGCCAAGTGCAAGGTCCTACACCTGGGTCGGGGTAATCCCCGCTATCAATACAGGCTGGGGGATGAAAGGATCGAGAGTAGCTCTGCTGAGAGGGACTTGGGGGTACTGATAGACCAAAGGCTGGACATGAGCCAGCAATGTGCGCTGGCAGCCCAGAGGGCCAACCGTGTCCTGGGCTGCATCAAGAGAAGCGTGGCCAGCAGGTCGAGAGAGGTGATTCTGCCCCTCTCCTCTGCTCTGGTGAGACCTCACCTGGAATACTGCATTCAGCTCTAGTGCCCTCAGCACAAGAAGGACATGGAACTGTTGGAGCGGGTCCAAAGGAGGGCTACAAAAATGATGCGAGGGCTGGAGCACCTCTCCTATGAGGACAGGCTGAGAGAGTTGGGCTTGTTCAGCCTGGAGAAGAGAAGGCTGCGGGGAGACCTGATTGCAGCCTTTCAGTACTTAAAGGGAGCCTATAGGAAAGATGGGGACAATCTTTTTAGTAGAGACAGCAGTGACAGGACGAGGGGTAATGGTTTTAAACTAAAACAGGGTAGGTGTAGGGTAGATATAAGGAAGAAATTCTTTACAGTGAGTGTGGTGAAACACTGGAACGGGTTGCCCAGAGAGGTAGTGGAGGCCCCGTCCCTGGAAACATTCAAGACCAGGTTGGACAGGGCTCTGAGCAACCTGATCTAGTTAGTGGTGTCCCTGCTTGCTGCAGGGGGGTTGGACTAGATGACATCTAGGGGTCCCTTCCAACCCTAAACTTTCTATGATTCTAAGATGGAGTGAGGGGGCCTGAAGTGTGAACTGTGAGGAGAGTGTGAGGGAACTGGGCCTTCCTGGCCTGCTGAAGGGAATGTGCGGATAGGGTCGTGTCTGAGTACATGTTGGGACAGCAGCAGGCACACAGCTTGGGCATGTCTATCCAAGAAGCTGAAAGGCTAGCAGACTTGCGAGATGATGGGGAGGCTGCTTCTCAGTGGTCTGGTGAAAGGCTTCAAGAAGGCTGGTGGGTGGGAGATTTCCCTGGAGGTAGGAAACAGCAGGATATAGCAACACCGTCACGGAGAACAGCTTGGCAGGCGGAGAATGAACTTGAGGCCGAAGAAATGTCATGCAAAGGGTAGTGCTGTGGTGCAAGAAGTCATCCAGAAGGAGGATGAGACCAGCCCATCTCTTTGTGTTTCAAGGAACAGAAGTTTGAGTGGAGATATGTTCTTTGGAGGAACTCTGTATTTATGCTTCCGCATTTTATATCTCTAATTTTGCCTTTTTTTTTTAATTCCTTTTTCTGTGCAGTGTCAGGACCCGGAGAGCATCCATAGGCCTTCATGGCCCTGACCAGCCATGCCTGGGGCCTCCACCCACACCTCTGTTCCTTGGGCCCAGGAGACCCTTTTAGCCCAGGCCTGAGCTGCAGCCCCAGCTTCATCTTTGCTGTACACGTACTGGTCTCCAAACACAGCTGTAGACACAGCTTTGCCTGTTCATGGACTTTGATGACTTGGGCATTCAGACTCACTTCCCATCTTCATCTTTGTCAGATATACAAGGAAATGACACTGTGGACCTCCAAGTGCCAGACTCCAGCTGACTCACAGAGGCCACAGGCCTTTCTGCTTCCTTTCTTTCCGCCACTTGTTGAGGTTTTGGGAGGAGAGGAACAGGTGACGTTTGTGGGGGCCAAGGATTGGATGTCAGGAGCAGAGTCGTCACATGTGGAGTGATCTGAAGGCTGTCCTAGTTCCAAACTGTTATCTTCAGCTCCTTCCTCAAAGGCCTGAAATCTCCTACAAGAGCCCCTTCCACCTTGGTCTCTTTTAGCAATTAATTTGAGAGTACCCAAGTCAGAGCCTTGCTTTCAGTTCTGTTTACAGCCTAAAGCACCCCATGGTGGGAAGACATCCCAGGAAGCTTGTAGAAGGTGAATGTTCCCAGGAATCTCAGGAGGCCTGGCATACCAATAGCTGTCGTCAGGCAGCTGGCCAAATGCACTGTCTCCATTTGTGTAATCGGGGCTTAGATGCCTGGTTTATGTGTAAACTCTCTCTGTGGATGCTGACATTTGCTGCACAACCTGGTCTGACCTCAGGGCTGGCCTTGCTTTGAGCTGGGCATTGGACTTGAGACCTTCTGAGCTCCGTTCCACTCTGAGTTGTTCTATGATGTAGAGGACCTCACCTCCAGCTTAATCTCTTCTTGTAGAACATGTAGGGAAGCACAGGCTCATAGAAGTGTTGGTGGGGAAGAGACTGTTGGGGGTGTCTCGTCCAGCCTCCAGAATGGCTGTGATGTTTTGGAGCTGAAATGTGAAGAGCTCCAGAGGTAGATATGACAGCAGTCACCTCCTAGTCCATTTTATTTTCCATAAGGCTCAGCTGCAAGCTCCTAAGAGGCACTTTGTGGCTGTTACCTCTATCATATCACTAGCCACTGCAGAGGAGAGCTTGGCTCTGTCATATCTCCAGGTAGCAGTAGGCTTTTACTAGGGCAATCCATGCCTCTCCTTCAGGAGGCCAGATAGACCCAGTTTCCTCGGAATCTCCTCACATTTCATGCTTTAGGCCGCTCCCTCTATTTTGGAAGACCTCCTCTGGACACTGTCACTTTCCTATTGAAATATGAGGCCCACTGGCTCCTATGGCATCTGCCGTCATGATGCCCTGGTCCTCCTTATCAAGGCACTCCTTTGCTAGTCAGATCCCTTCCCATGCTGCTGTTTGGACTTATTCTGCAGCTTTTCCTTCTCAACATTCAGGTTCCTGTTGGCCAAATCCCCAGGTGTCTCAAGGTCCCCATGGTCAGAACCTCCAACCATCCAGCTTGGAAAGTATGTGTACTTATTGTCATCCTGTGCCATGGTGCTAATATGACCATGAATTAGGTAGTTACAGATAAGCAAAGAGTGCCAGTATTCATCAAGTTGCTAAGCGAGGTAGTAAGCACCTTGGCAATCATCTAAGAAATGTGTGTACAAAGTGAGCAAACGCAGGTCCAGTGGGGAAATGGAAAAGAAGACTTGGCTTTTTTTTTTTTTTTTTTTTTGCATAGCAGTGGATAAGGACGGTTAAAGAACAGGATTGGAGAGGTGGGAAGAGTGAAAACACAAATAGAAGGGGAAGCAAAGGAAATGTCTGAGATGAGTGTTTTGAGGATACCTGTCAAGCAGCCTTGCATCTGAGCAATGCTGCCTGGAGCAGGACAAGAAAGCTGCAGCTGTTCTGACTGTACTAACATCTGACTTAGTTCCATGCTTGTGGGGAACCTGAGAACTTTCCCTACTGTCCTCAAGGGAAGACCAAGAGGGGAAAGGAACCCCAGCATCATTTAAGTTTCCCATCTCCTTAATGGCACTTGAGGAGGTCTCTGCTCTTACCTCGTGCTCATGTTAGGACCAGCTTTGGAGCCAGACCACATTGCTCAAGGTGTAATCCAGTGGTGGCTGGAGAGCTGCCAAGAACAGAGATGGCACAACATCTCTAGAAGACCTGCTGCAATGCTTGGATGTCCTCATGGAGAAAAATATTTTTTTCCTTATCTCTGTCCTGATCCTTCCTTATTTCAACATCTCACTATTGTCTATTGTCCTCCTGCCAGGCACCACGCTGACAAGACTGGCTCCATCTTCATGAAAACTTCTCCGTAGGGAATGACAGGTTGCTACAAGGTTCTTGAGACCTTCCACTCTCCTGGCTAAACAAGGCCCTTGCCCTCAGTTTCTCCTGCCAGAAAAGTGCTTCAGCCTCTGAGCAGGCGGGCCTGCACTGAACTCACTCCCAGTTATCAAGAGCTTCCTTGCTGTTGTGTGTTGACTCTGGCCAGTAGCCCACCTGCTACTCACTCTTTCCTCCCCTTCCCCAGTGGGACAGGGAAGAGAACAAGAAGAAATGAAGTGTGAAAAGTTTCTGCTCTAGATAATAATAAGAGTTTAATAGATGAAGAAAAGAGATTAAAAAAAGACCTCACCAAGTGAAACAAAGACCATCCTTCACCAACTCCCACAAGCAGACTGATGCTCTGCCACTTTCCAGCCTTCAAATTCCTTAAATGATAAAATCCTCCACATCCTTTTCCTCTGTCCCAAGCTTTTATTTCTTAGCATGAGTTCATATGGTACGGAATATTCCTGTGGTCAGTTTGGATCAGCTGTCTTGGCTGTGTCCTCTCACAACTTCTTTCCCACTGCCCACTTACTCACTGGAAGGGAGTAAGTGGAAACAGAGCAGGCCTTGACGCTGGTCAGACATGGATGAGCAGTAGCCAAGACACTGGTCTGTTACAAGCATTGAGTTTTCTTGACTCCCACAGGCACAGGAAACACCTACCCTGCAGGATGTCTGGTGGTCTAGTCCAGAAGAGAAGCCGTGCAGGGCTGTCGTTTCTCCCTTAGGACAGTGAGACCCGCAGCCCATGGAAGACCGTTGTGGAGCAGGCTCCTGGCAGGAACTGCTGCCCATGGAGAGAACCGACACAGGAGCAGGTTTTCTGGCAGGACCTGTGGCCTGTGGGGGTGGACCCATGCTGGAGCAGTCCACTCCTGAAGGAATATACCCCAATTGGTTGCTACTAATACATGTGAGAGTTGCTTCCTCTGTACAAAGGATACAGGTCTTACATTGCTTTGGGCCCAGGAGAGTTCCCAGCACTGCCCCACTATGCCCCAGTATGTCCCAGTCACCTCCAGGTAGTGTATGACCCCTTCACCACTGTCCTCTGAGCCTCATCTTCCGACTCGTGTTTTGCCCGTCTGTCTCCCCATCCAGACTGTAATGGCCTATCCTGGGTACAAGGATATGGAGGGAGACCACTTCGAATATCTCGCTGAAGCAGAGAGAAACAACAGACACTGCTCTCCCCTCATTCACAAATGCTGTTATTCCATCATGAAGGCAATCAGGTCAGTGAGGCATGATTGACCCTTGGTAAGTACATGCTGATGATTCTTGGACACAGTCTTCTATTTCAGCTGCCCAGAAATGTCACCCCAGAGGACCCTACTTGAGGGCTCGCTCCTCACCAATGTGACCTTGTACAGCCTGGGGTTCCCTGGGTTGCCGTTTCAACCTCTTTCAACGATGGGCACAACATTGGTCTGTCCTCACTCACAAGAGCCCTCTGCAATCCCATGACCTTTGAAAAGGGATATTGCAAAGAAACTTCGATCTTCCCCTATAAGATGAGTACCACTATTCTGCCTCTTCTGCAGTGTATTTAGTTTCTCTACTCTTTCATATATTCTCACCTGTCCTGAAACAATGACCTTTTCTAACGTCATCTTGTCAAACACAGACTGCCTAGACAAAGGCCATTTCCATTGCTCTCCAATTTCATCTTCCTACTTCTTTTTCGTTCAGATACCTCTCACTTATACCGCTGTTTTGAGCTTCAGGTAGTTGAAAGCTCATCTATATTTCAGTAGTCTAATTGTCTCTTTTGGCACCTCTTTATGTTCACTTCTATCTTCTTTTATCTATTATCTCCAACATTTCTGAGAATTTTATCCCTTACAGAGAAGCAACCTCACTAGAGGCAGCTTCTAGTTAGCATATGGTTACAGAGTGTATTTTGTTCCTTATGAAAATTGGTCATGCTTTAATTTTCCTTCCTTACAAATAGGAAAACTCATTTTGTGTCTGTGAGCAGGCAGTTCTCTAAGGACAGTAGATGGGAGATGGTGCAATGGAGTTGTAGCATCCAGCTGCAGAGATCACTGGAGAAGTCTGATGCAAGGAACAGTGACACAAGCTCCAGGTGGCCGATGAGAGAAACATTGGGGTTGGGGAGGTGAGGAGCAAAGTTGTCGGACCTGAAGGGACTGTTTTTCCTGTCTGCCCAGACATCGTGAGGAGACACACTGGACTACTAGCACTTGGAGAATGCTTCTACCACTTCTTCTGTAAGCTGAAAAGCAATTAAAAATATCCCTTAAACTGAAAAAAAAAAAAAATTTATTAGGTGCAGTAGGACATCTTCCTCCTTAACTACACTATGAAAAAACTCCAATTAGCTGCATAAGTTGCAGACTCAAAGAAAATTACACATTAGCTTGTTAGCGCTTCCTGTATTTTAATGAGCCCCATGGGGTATTTGGTGTTGAGTCCCTGAAGCTCAGATACTGAGAGGGGATAGAAAAAACTGTTCAAGAAGTCAGCAGGAAAACTGAAAGTACCTGGAAGCATTGATTGGCCCCACTGAGGGCCATTACTGACAAAGCCTCCCCAGGGACTCCTTAGAGCAGAGAATTGGAGGCCACGATTGCAGGTAGGCAGAGGCACTGTGCAGGTGGCTGCAATGCTGAGAAAACCCTTGGCCTGCTTTATGTAGCAGCAAGGCCAAGGGCTGAGCCCCAGGCCCTGGGAATCTAGACCCTGTCCCTCACGTGTGGCTCAGGGCTCTTCTTGGGAGTAGTGGGGTGTTAGGGTGCTCTGTCCCACTCAGTGGGTTAAGGACAGGGTTTTATTTATTTCTCTTTGCGATACCCAGAAGTCATAACAATGATCAAGAGGCTTGACTAAAACCGATGCTTTACTTGAAATTCAGTAAGATTACAAAGTATGATTACTTAGTAACTTCATAACATTCATTTGAGCACTGTGGGATTAGAACAGATATTGACTTGGCAAGGCTTACCACAACACTATGTCTGATTTTATGAAACCACAGAACACAGCAGACTGACAAACCTACAACAACATTACCTTTATGTGCCTAGAATGTCAGAGGTAGAGAAAGAGAGGAAAACAAAAGGAAGAAATAAATGAAAAGGTCTCATCACCATTGGATCCAGTGGCAGTCTCTACTGGTGGTCAGTGTCCTCCGGTAGTGGGTGTGTGTCACAAAGACCTGGCCTCCTCTGCTTTTATAGCCTTCATTTACCTGTTTCACAGCTTCCTGAAAGTTTTCAAAAATAAATCTGTGTGCGTGGGGAGGGGTGCCTTGGCGTTTTCACAGCCCCCCCCCCGCAAGACTCGTTGTTGCCATGCACAAGTGCTTAACACTTTGCCTGCCTGACGTCTCAGAGGGAGGTGGGTTTCACAAGCCAGCTGTCGTGAATGACTTCATGGACCCCAATCTTGTGCTCAATCAGAGTCATTTTATTGCTCAAGTGAATACCATATATACTAATACAATAGTTACTGGAGCCAATCATCTTTGGATTTGTGGCTTTGCGAAGTTCACGGTTGCTATTTTCCAGGATCTTTTGCAGCTGGATGTGTGAAAACAGCTGATCTCCTGAGAACAGCAAAGGGAGGCACAGGATGCGCTGCTCCTTCAGGGTCATGAGACAGTGCTGTTCTGTCTCAAGTTGTACGGTTTCCCACAGCCAGCACCCTGCCTCCACAGGGTTTCCCTTGTATTCCACACTCACTTATCAAGTTGACGATGTTCTCAAAGCACAAAGCCTGATTTAGGAGTTTGCTTAATTTGTGCATCTTGGTGTCGGTGTCTCATGATGGATGTTTGTGAGAATTGCTAACTTTGGCCTGGGGCTGTACAGAGGGTGAGCAATGCCCAGTGTAGTAAAATTCCACGAAGCCTCCCAGCCTCCAAAAGAAGGGATGAGGATGAAACAAAGTCCAGAGCCTCAAATAATGTTTCTTCTGGTAGGCCTTGATGGCAGAGGCAACTGCCATAGCCAAGGCGACAAAGCCCTCGGTCCTGTTGAGCCTTTCTGCCCTGCCGCAGTACTTAGCCATCTCCACTGCAGGCTGTCCTACACCATCCCATGCCTGCATCTCTTTACCTTCAGCCTGTAGACACCCATCTTTATTTCCTACCTAACTCTCACCCTGGCATTTCTATGCCTTCCATTGACGTCTCCGTACACTCACTGGCTGTTCCTTGAAACACAAAGCCGTGGGTTGATCCAGGTTCCATCTGAGATGTCACTGAAAGAGTAGCAAGGTCACTCTTGTACCACAATGCTACTCTTTCAGTGACATCTCTTTTTCTGCACATGCCATTGGAACCTTCCAAACAGCATTTTATTGAGCTTTCCTTCTCTTCTGACTACCAAGAAATGCTTCATCATCAGTTAAACTACCCTTCAAGCAGGGGCATGCTACTACTATAGTTGCCTGAGCTTCCACTTCATCAGGCTAAAGCAGCCCAGGTCCCCCAGCCTCTCCACAGAGACCCCAAACCTCACCCTGGCAGATTTCCTCTGCACCCTCTCCAGTTCTTCCCGCTCCTGCAGGCCGCAAAGCCCCACACTCAGACACAGTTGTCCAGATGCAGCCACACCAGTGCTGAGTCAAGGGGGATGGTAACCCCCTTGTTTGGGTGGCCACGCTCATCCTACTGCAGCCCTGTACGTAGCTGCCGTCTTCACTCTTGGTTGGTAGTGTTTGCTCTGTCAAATGGCCTTTGAAATGATACTTCACAGAGTCTATGCACCTTTCTTCATGGGCACATAACAATCCAGAACCTCTAGGTACAAAACTACAACCCAGTAACGTGCCTGCTTCTGGCTGTCAGGTTCTCAGGCAGAAGTGATGTCATAGTCAGCACCCCAGCCATGTGTCTGCTGGTGGCTAGTCACCTAAGAAGATTGGAGACTGAAGTGACCTCTCACTCACCTTCATGATCATGTGTTTCCTACTCATCTATGAGCTTCTCAGACACAGTTGATGTCATAATGATATTGCAACCCGTCAGCCTTCTTGCGGCCTATAAACTGACCAGAGGAAAGCAAACACCATAATCTTCCAAGCCAGCTTCTCAGGCAGACACAACCAAGCCATGGGCCTGCTGCTGTCCCATGAGGTACCCAGGTGGAAGGGCTGTGACAACCCATATGCAAGTCTTCTTCCTGGATGGCCCTACCAGGTACCCAAGGAAAGGGATTCACACAATTCCCTTGACAACCCCAGGCCTTCTGCTGGCCTGTTTGGGGTGCTGGCAGATGTGAGCCAAAAAGCTCATAACCCAGCCATGAGTCAAGGGCTGACCGACCAGCTACTGCAGAGAGAGGTGACCTCACCAGCCCTTTCCCAGCCATGCTCCTGCTGCTGCCTTTTCAACTCTAAAGATAGAAGTGACCTCACAGCCACCTTCACAGCCATGTGCCTCCTGCTGGACTGTGAGAACCTGAGACACAGCTGACCTCACCATAACATTCCTATCCATCTCCTCTTGTGACCTATGAGCTGATCAGACACAGGTCACCTCACAGTCCTCTTTCAACGCCATGTGACTCTTCTGGGGCCTCATGATCCCTGCCCTAGCCCAAGAGGCCAAAGAGCATAAGTTAGGATTAAGAAGGCGTCTGACACCATATATTAAGACAGTTGCCTCAAAGCTCTGTTGCAAAGCTTGCTGCAGGACCTCCTGGCAGGCCAGTAAATCTTGTTTGCAGCCCAGCTGAACCTCCTGGTGGGCCAGCCAAATAGAAATCAGCCACCCGAAACCAGCTTTGAAGGGAGTTGGAGGACAGGTACCTCGTTGTGGAAAATGTGTCTAGGCACCGACCCCCTCCCCGACCTGCTGGAGCCAGGACTGAGAAAAAAGCACATGCACGGGACTGGGGGAAGGTAGGGTATGCGCCATCGCCTAGGGAACAATTTCCCCAAACACATTGGAAAAGGTCGTGTGACCAAACAACAGGGGGACCCTCACCACTGATACAAAAGGAAATTATGGACCAACGGGACGCCACTGGATCCATGGTGGTGACTGTCTCTTGCAATTCTGTCATCCCGACTGCTTGCTAGGTTTCTTTCTTTCTTGTCTTTTCCTCTCTTTCCTGTCACTGGTTCCTCGTGTCTTCATTTTAATAGTTGATCAATAAACCTCTTTAACTGGTGGCATTTGACCTCGTTTGTGTCTTAATCTCACTCTGGGAATAAGAAAGAAACTTTATGTCTCGGGTCTTCCCGGACCGTAAGAGAAGGGTTGAAGGGGAGCGAGTTAGAGCTGAGGAATGAGGGCTTTGGAGAGTTGGATGTTCAGCTGAGGTCTCGGGGATCAGAGCTCACCTTTCAGCGTTGCGGGTTAGGCAAAGGCATCAGGGGAGGGGTTGGTGTTCTTCTGAGGGTGCCTGCTTAGTGTTAAGGCTGTGGGCTATCTTGGTGGTTTAGGGTTTGGTTTAGGGCTGGGGTGAGGGCAACAATTAATGCTCGCAATTAAAGCTAAGGATAGAGGCTAGGGGTTAGGGTCAGCAATAAGGTAAGAGTAAGGGTAAGGAGCTGAGGGTTTGGGATATGTCTTTGATGTAAGGTCTGAGGTCAGTGATAGGCTAAGCTCAGCTAGGTTAGTAACTGTGGATTACTGCCAGGATGAGGAGTAGCATTTAGGGTAGGGTTAAGGATTGAGGTTACTGGTTACTGATAGCGTAAGGGCTAAACATGAATGTTTTCACTGTCTGGGTTTTCACAGCAACATCACCATAACACCTTTCACATTTTCTTTAGTGTTTGTTGGCCAAGCCTCCCTTCCTTCCCACAGATCTAGTGACAGGACAAGAGGCAATGGCCTCAAGTTGTGTCAGGGGAGATTCAGATTGGATATTAGGAAAAATTTCTTTACTGAAAGAGTGGTCAGGCATTGGAACAGGCTGCCCGGTGCAGTGGTGGAGTCACCATCCCTGGAGGTGTTCAAAAATCCTGTAGATGTGACACTTCGGGATATGGTTCAGTAGGCCTGGTGGCTTTGGGTTGACAGTTGGACAATGATCTTAGAGGTCTTTTCCAACCTGAATGGCTCTATGATTGAGGCCATTTCCTCTTGTCCTATCGCTAGTTGCTTGGGAGAAGAGACCAACACCTGCCTCACTACAACCTCCTTTCAGGTAGTTGTGATAAGGTCTCCCCTCAGCCTCCTCTTCTCCAGAGTAAACAACCCCAGTTCCCTCAGCAGAGGTGACCTCTGTGCGAACAACTGAATCAAGCCCAGAATCTAAATTTAAAAAAAATTTGAAACCTATGCAGAAAAAGAACTTTAGAGAGCAGCTGAAAAAAGTCTTGATATCCAGCATTGCTAGGTTATTAATGTTTTTTAATGAAATTTTGCTGATCACTGAGGGGTGCTGAAAGTATCTGGTCCCTCAGAGAACTTTGTACCACAGATGGCATTTTTTCGTGATCACCCAGCCATCTTCCCACCCAAACGCATCATCCACTTTTTCAGCCCAGATATAAATAATTTGCTCTAAGGACACTATATCCCAGAACTTGCAAAAGTCCAGGAACACAACACGCCCTTCTTTCCCCTCCCACATGGGAGAAATCCCTTTCTTGTCCTCCAAGTGCCTGGGGATGCTTGCAAGAGCATTTGCCTCATCACCTTCCCAGGGACTAAGGTGAAGCTGACCAGCCTCTAACTCTCCCAGTCCTCCTTCTTGCCCTTCTTGAAGCTGGGTTTTCTATTTGCCTTTTCTGAGGACCCTGGAACTTCCCTGATCTCTCTGGATTCTCCAAGGTGTTGAAGAGAGGTCTCCCAATGACACCAACTAACTCTGACATCACCTCTCTGCCCCTTCCCACACCAAAAGCCTTCTCCATACTACACACTTCCAGGGGAGTGCCTGGGACACAGCAAACACCTCTTCAAGTCCTCAAGGGCTTTTCAGAAGAACAACAGAAGTAATTTCTTCCATCAGGGCCAAGACTCCGGTGGGATCTCTGTACAGCTCACAGCTTTCCTGGGCATTTTTTCAGCATCTGCCTCTCTGCAACCTTTCTGGTCCTCGGGTTGTGGATGAGGGGATGGTGCAGGAGAGTGAGGATAAAGTAAAAAAAGAGTTTTGTCATACTATTTCAGGAAGGCTGTTCTAGGCATCACACAGACAGGAAAGAGGGTGTCATAGAAAGCAGTGCCACCAGTGAGTTGAGAAGAGGAGCTGGAAAAGGCCTTCTCCCTGCCCACACAGATATGATGCCCACAGAATATAACCACACAAACAGGAAAAAGAGGATGCGTTCTAAAATGCAAGTTAGGAAAGGAAAGAGTATGAGTGTCATGGTGTCATGGCGCGAGAGCTCCAGCAACGAGGTGAAATCATAGAAGAAGCGGTCCTCTCCACTGGGGCCACAGCACTGTATCTGAGTCACCACCAAAACCATTTCTGTAGATGACAGAAATCCCCCTAGATAGAGTGCAGCTGCCCTCTGGAGACAGATGCCCCAGTTCATGGGTCTCGCAGATGGCAGGGTGTGGCACACAGCGTGCTACTGGTCACCAGTAATAAATGCTCTGTACAAGCAATAGGTGCAGGAAACAGTGGTAACACCATGATGAGCAGAGATGGTGCTGTTCCCAACCACAAAGCTGGCCATAGACTGGGTCAGGGTGATGGGTATGCAGGTCTCCAGGGAGAATAAATGTCCTAAAAGAAGCCCGTGGGGATGTGCAAATGCTGGTTTGCCACCACCTGCACAATGATGAGGATTTTCCCAAGCGCAAACACCATTCAGGTCATGAGAGAGAGGAGGGAGAGATTTGTCTAACATTCTGAGTCCCTAGTAGGGGGAAGTTCATGACCACACCATTGCCTTTTCTCCATGGAAGGCTCTACGGTCTGCTTTTCTCCTCTAACATGGCAGGGAACTTACGAGTAAGAACACTGGTTCATTTTTAGCTGCTTGGGGGTCAGACAGACAAATCACTGCAAGCACATTTATTTCCTTTAAAGATGGTATATAGCTCCTTGTTCACACAGTCAGTTGTGAGGTCACACTACTGAGGCAGAAAATAAAATAGAACTGAGGTGTCCACATTTCTTTGTGGCAATGATATTACAAGAAGAAAAAGAAAAAACAAGAAAAATCCCAGCCAACAGCAAGGACAACAAAAACAGCCAAATAAAGACAGACTGGGCCTGTAAGGAGTTACATTATGAGTCATACGTTGAAGATGATAGGCACTCTATACCTTTCGGAAAGCATTCAGTCACCAGTTTCCACACTGCATTCCTGAGCTCCTGGTTCCTCACGCTGTAAATAAGGGGGTTCACTGCTGGAGGCAACACCAAGTACAGCCCAGCCACCACTAGATTCAGGGATGGCAAGGA
Source organism: Opisthocomus hoazin (assembly GCF_030867145.1). Classification (NCBI taxonomy): domain Eukaryota; kingdom Metazoa; phylum Chordata; class Aves; order Opisthocomiformes; family Opisthocomidae; genus Opisthocomus; species Opisthocomus hoazin. Next base: position 121,841 of record NW_027448917.1, read on the forward strand.
GATGGAGGGGGGCTTCAGGCAAGCAAATATGGCGGTGATCAAAAACAGAGAGACCACTGCCAGGTGAGGAAGGCACGTGGAAAAGGCTTTGTGCCGTCGCTGCTGAGAGGGGATCTGCAGTACGGCCCTGAAGATCTGCACATAGGACAGCACAATGAAAACAAAACACCCCAAAAAGACAAATGTACTAATCAGAAGCAGCCGAAATTCCCTGAGGTAGGCATCTGAGCAGGAGAGCCTGAGAATCTGGGGAAGTTCACAGAAGAACTGGTCGACAGCATTGCCTTGACAGAGCGGTAGTGAAAATGTATTGGCAGTGTGCAGCACAGCGTAGAGGAAACCACTGCCCCAGGCAGCTGCTGCCATGCGGACACCAGCTCTGCTGCCCAGGAGGGTCCCATAGTGAAGGGGTTTGCAGATGGCAACATAGCGGTCATAGGCCATCACGATGAGTAGAAAATATTCTGCTGAAATGAGAAATACAAACAGAAAGACCTGGGCAGCACATCCTGCGTAAGAGATAGTCCAGGTGTCCCATAGGAAGTTGGCCATGGCTTTGGGCAGAGCGGTGGAGATGGAGCCCACGTCAATGAGGGAGAGGTTGAGGAGGAAGAAGTACATGGGGGTGTGGAGGTGGTGGTTGCAGGCTATGGCGGTTATGATGAGGCCGTTGCTGAGGAGGGCAGCCAGGTAGATGGCCAGGAAGAGGCAGAAATGCCAGAGCTGCATCTCCTGGGTGTCTGCGAATGCCAGGAGGAGGAACTGTGTGATGGAGCTGCTGTTGGACATCTGCTGCCTCTGGGCATGGAGCATTGTCCAAAGAGGAAACAGCAGTGTCAAGTAAGGGGAGAAGTTTCTGGGAACAGTCAAAGCCATTCCCAATACCCCCTCCCTGAGACACACAGTTTTTCTTTTTCTAGGATACCTTCATTTATCTCTGTGGCTGGACTCCCTGTTGGTGCTGGCTGAACATGCTGTGAGGAGCAGGACCTCTGCCCACTGGCTGCTGAGGAGTTTACAGGTTAACAGGCAAGGTGTGGGCAGAGGTCAGTCCTGGTGTTCGACTTTGTCAGCTGAAACTGCTCTTTACTGAAAAGAACTCGGCAGCACCTGCACTCCCAGCGCTAAGGAACCGGGAGAGCAGCAGACAGTTTTAAAGCTCTTGTGTTTTTTGAGCTCTCCTCCTCTCACCTGGGGAGTGTTCTGGGATGTCAGAAACCCTCAGCATTTCTGCTGTGCTCAGGGAGAACAGAGCTACCCAGCTGCCCTGGGCTTGCACCATTCTGAGATGGAGATTGATCGCACTCCCATGTTATCCTGAAAAGCCGTCAGACACTGCTGAGAGGAGAGGGATCCACAGGAGTCCACTAAACATCCCACCCTTTGCCGAGGCCTCAGCATCCCACTTCTAGTCAAGGACACATGTGGTTCATTTCACTGACCCAAGAGCACTTCCTCGGTCGGGCACAGCATCTCTGCACTTCTCCTTTGAGGCATGCAGATTACATAATTCTGTTATGCGAAAGGTTTGCATTGTTGAGGGCAGCTCACAGCTTGGAAGGACACCTCATAAAGATAGCCAAGTGTCCTAATGATGGCATCTGATTAAGGGAAAACCAGCTTGTTCTCTGGGCTCACAGTCTTCACTGCCCACAGCCCTACAGCTTAGACAAAACTGGAACACCTCATTCCCATGGACACACTGCACGGGAGGACCCACAAGATCAGTGTCTGACTCTGCAGCTGAAACTTCTCTCCCCAGAAAGCCTGACTGAGAGAACATGGGTACTACTTCAGTAACACAGACGAGTGGAGCAATAAGGAGAAACACAGTGAGGTTCTACGTGAAAGAGGGAGAGTCAGCCAGGCACTCAGGACACTGCTACAGTTCTCCAGCTGCACACATCCCAGACTCCAACATTGCCAGGCAGTTGCTCTCTGCCCCTGTCCTTCTCAGAGGCAAATGGACATGTGGCTGGAGAGCTTGATAGTCATCCCTCCTTTGACCTTCCCCTTCACATACTCCCTTAGGAAAATATCCTGAGGTGATCTGAATCTGTGAGCAGCCCTGAACCATTCGGTTCTTTCTCAACAGCAGAAGGACCCTGCCCTGTCCTGCCAAGGGTCACTACTTCCACCCACAGCTACTCCTCGCGATGCCGTGCGCTCCCCAGGCAGGCTTAGTGCTGACCCTGGCAGGCAGCAGAGTCCCTGCCCCAGCACACAGCCTGTGGGGTGTACAGACCCTGCTCTGAAGGACAGCTTGGGGAAGCCCAGGCTGCACATCCACCTTCACAACACTGCAGCCGTCCTTGGGAGAAGGCAGCTGTCATGGCCTGTCCCTCTGAGGGTGCAGCAGGCAATCACTCCTTTGCAGCACGTCCTCATCTTCAATAAGACACAAACTGTGATATTCCTCATGGTACATCATGCCGTACGCTTTGGGGTGTTCCAGCTTGAGGAGATCTTTCCACAAAGTGCAGACACATTGTCCTTCATGCAGAGACTTACTGTGTGAAAGGCTGAAAAGATTCCTGCCTGCAGTGAGCTCTCAGCATCCTTCCACTTCACAGTGCTTTTAACCTCTCTCTGCCTCGCTCCTCTCCCCTCGCTGCCTGCAGGCAGTGCCCTCAGCCCTGCTGTGCTTTGTAGAGGAGCTGCTCCTGGGCAAGAGCTCACTGTCTGCAACCCTCCTCACCTGCTGTGATCTCCCTCCATCCCAGGAGCCCAGCCCAGCTCAGCAGCACAGGACCAGCCCAAGGCACCACTTCTCCCTACTCTGGGCTCCCTTGAGATGTCTTTTGGTCTCCAGGACAACTTGCTTTGAAACTAGTCAAAGCAATTACTAATGTTTCCTCCATCAACTACGGAGAGAGAGGAAATCTTTTAATTTCCAAAGTGGTGTTTCTCCTGTCACCAAAAGAGCTAGCTCCAAGGATCATCTTTCCTTGTCCCATCTTTAGGCAGGACAGCCAGTGCAGGACAGGCAGGGATGTCCTTCACCCCTGCTGAGGGAAGGGAATCAGATGAGTCAAATGAGACATCCCATCTTGCGTCTGTAGCCCTGGGACTCAAAGGGGATTCCGCTCCCCCAGTGCCTGCCACAACCCCACAGGAGGTGGGATTCCTCTTGCTTCTTTTCAGGTGGGCATTAAATGCACAACTCCCATGCTAATTAATGGAGATGGAGGCCAGGACGGAGGGGTTCAGGTGCAAATGTCTGGTGGCATGTGAGATACCAGAGGTGGTCTAAGATATGTGCAGGTACAAATGGAGCAGTTTGTCGAGACAGGGCAACATCTGGGGGCATCCTCTTAGAGGCTGCTGGCTATTTCCTTTGGCCAACAGAAATGACAGCTGATGCCCAAAATAAGGGCAACCGAACCTGTCCCTACTCATTATGTTCAGGGTGACCGACACAGGCATTCACCTGAATGATTCAGGTCGTGGGCCATAGGAAGAGCTCAGTCTCTCTCTTCACCTTTGTCTCTATTTACTAGGTCTCTATTGACTACATTGGCAGTTTCGTGTTCTTCCCCTGGTTGCTTTAAAGAATTCAGGGCAGCTCCTCAATTTCATGTTCAAATCCAGGCCCACAGAGCTACCTGAGATGCCAGGGCTTGCAGGGACAGCAGAGGACCTGCTGAAAACCAATTCTCATATTGGGCGGGGTATGTGTGAAAGGTCACCCCAGATGCCATCACAATGAGTGTGATTTGGTGCCTCAGTGACATTGACTGATGCCTTCAGTCAGAGGCATCGGTCATCAGATGTCATCAGAGAGGCAAGGTCTGTCCCTCGCCTATCCAGTAGCTGCAGGCATTGCGCACAGCCATGATGACACAGTCAAGGAACAGAACAATCCTTTTCACAGTGTGCCTGGATACAGCTTGTCCTCAAGGACAGCCTCCTCCAGGCCCAGCTAAAATCCTTATTATTTAAGCATTAATCCTTAACTGAATTGAAACTGAAAAGGTAATGCAACGGGCACCAAAATGAGCTGTGCTACATTAGGAACAGTTAAAGAAGAAAGAGAGAGAGAGGGTGGGACCACTGCTGAATTTAATAAGAGGAGGTCTAGATAGATCTCACATAGTCTATGACCGCTTTGCCTCAGTTACTGCCAGCAAGGTCTCCCAGGACTTTAAGCTTTGAGGCAGGAGTCTGGAGAACAGACAGCGGTGGATGGGGATCAGGCCAGTGGTTACTTTTGCAGACTACAGCCTTACCAGTCCGTGGGAGCAGAGGCACTGCATCTATGTATGCCTCGAGAGTTTTTTACCGGGAGGTGCTTGTCAGTTAGGATGCCAATTAAGAAAGATACTCTGATTCTGTGAGGTAATGTGCTGTTAGGATGAAGATTGTAAGGAGAGAATAGTATAGGCAGTCTTTCTTCCTTTTAGGTGGTTGTACGCCTGGGTGATGTGGCATCAACAGGTACCCCCACCCACACGCAGCATGCCTTGCAGACCCCCTCCATAGAAAAGATTGTCTCATTTCAGTCATTCAACCTCTTCTTGTATTTCTTTGCAAGGTAACTGCTCTATTCATCGTCTCTAAACCCAACAGAAAGGATGTTCTCATGAGAACTTCTTGCTACACCGTTAGATAGAGACAAGGCCACTCAGGTGGTGGAATGGTCAGTACCGAGTGGGAGCTGCCTGCAGGCTCCACTGTGACAATGAGCTGCTGAGGTTGTCCTGCTGCTGAGCGATCTATGCAGCACAGCACGAACTGCTCAATCTACAGTGGTCTTCTGGTCAGGAGCAGAGCTCAGCTTTCCCTGTGAGCAGCCTGCGCTCTACCTTGGTGCGACAGCTGAGATGTTGCAACCCGAATGTGCATGGCCAGGAGGAGCTGGAGCACGGGCAGGAGGAGCTGAAGCCCAATGACTTGTCACAGCACTACCAAGTTTTTGGATTACTTGAGATGTGGTGGGACAATTATCTGAGCTAGGGTGATGCAACAGAAAGATACAGGCTCAGCCGCAGGAAGTAACAGAGAGGATGACTACCAGGGGGATGCTCTGTGTGTGAGGGATCAGCTTGGATATATGGAGCTCCTCTAGAAGCTGAGTAACGTGTTTGGTTAGCTTTTGTGTGTGAGGTTGAGAGGAGAAGTCAGCAAGAGTGACATTGTGTTGGAAGTTACAAACTACTTGATCAGGGTGAGGAAGCAGAAGAAGTCTTCTGTGTGCAACCCGAGGAAGTCTCAGGTCAATGAGCAGGTTCCCATGGGGGACAGTAACTGCCCTGGCATTCCTCAGCCAGGCAAGTAAACAGGGTGCCAGCAGTCGGGAGGATCTTGGGACAACTTGTTAACACAGCTGCCAAGTGGGCTGAGAAGGGCGATGCTCACCAGGACCTGGCCCCGGCCAACAAGGAAGAGCTGACTGGGGATGTGATCATCAGCGTGTGCCTTGGTTGTAGTGACCAGAGAATGGTGAGGTCCCAGGTGCCAGGAGTGAGGAAGGCCAGCAGTGGAGTACAGACGGGTGAAGTCCAGAGAAGAAGACTTTGACATACCTGGGAGACTGATACCGGTGGTGTGGTGGGAAGCAGCTCTGCAGGGGGAAGGAGCTCAGGAAATCTGATAAGGCTTACAGCCTCCTCGGAGGACAAGAATGCTCTATCTGAACACCCATGAAGAGAAGCATTCTTCTCAGGAGGATGAGGACGTGAGCTGTTTGAGTTCCAGAGCAGAAAGGCAGAACACAGGAGTTGGAAACAGGGGAAGATGCAAAGGAGGAATTTAGAAACCTCGTCCGTGGATGTGAGAATGACGACAAAGCCAAAGCTCCCGTAGTCTTGATACTTGCAGAGGATGGTAAGGGCTGCAAGATGAGCTGATACTGCTTCATTAAAAGAATGTAGAGGTGTAATGTGAGCCTGCTGCTGAGCTTCATTAGAGTAGGAGCAGGTAGGGCTGAGGTACTCAATGGCTTCTTTGACTCTGTGTTCTCCCAGGCCTTTGTGGCTGGAGGCAGGACCCTGGAGGAGAAAAACCTGCAGTGGATGGTTAGACTTCATGCCACTGATTGCCACTCTCTAGGCCTGCAAGTTTTCAGTCCACCTCTCTTTCTTCTCATCCAGTCCAGATTTTAACAGCTTCTATATGACGATATCATAGGGGGACAGTGCTGAAAGATTTTCTGAAATACAGGCAAATCACCACTCCTCTCTCTTCATCTACCAAGCCAGTCATGTCATTGGAGAAGGTTATAAGGTCAGCTAAAAATGACTTCCCCTTCGTGAAGCCAGACTGCTTCTGATGACTCTCTTGTCCTTCCTGTACCTGGAAATGGTTGACAGGATTAGCTGCTCCTTCACCTTAGTGGAGGCTGAGGTGAGGCTGACCAACCTGTCTTTCCCTGAGTCCTCCTTTAATTCCTTCTTGAAAATAGGAGTCATTTTGTTTTACTTGGGTGTGACTTGGGCCTCTTGACACCCCTGTGCTCCGGGCCTCACTTGGGGTCTGGCACTTGGAGGCCCATAGTGATATGCCATTGTGCACCTAAAGTCTTCATTTGGGGGTTGATTCAGTTGCCCACACAGAGGTGGGCACTGCCTCCAAGACACCCTGAGGTAGCTGAAGACCCCACGTGGGACTGGGAAATGTGACCCAGGTCCTATAGGAGCATACGTGGAGGAGGAGCTGGAGGCCAGGCAGGGAAGCCCAAGGCATCTCCGTTAAGAGAGCTGATTTTTTTCTCTTGACTAGAAAGGGAAGCCTGGGCAATTGAGTGCAAGGTGTCCAACACCAGATGAGATAACTCTGTTCTCTGCCTTCCCCTACTTTGGAGACACATGTAGTTTACCCTGCAGAAAATAAAGAAATGAGTGGTGGTAGATGCTGCAGGGTACACTTGGTAAAGTCCCTGTAACCTCAAAATATTGGGATTAGTGCAGATTTGGCTGTGCAAAAGAGAGCACTTCTCCTTTCTTCGCCCTATGAATCGAGGGAGCTAGTGACTTTAGTGGGCAGCTTGTTGTGTGCAAAGAAGAAATATCGACAGAGTCTGGGACAGGGGACAGTGTTCGGGGGGATCTTGGGGTCTGTGCTTGACACAGAAGGTGTTTTCTGTTGGTCTAAGGTTATCTGTTGTGGAAAGTGCACTTCAGTAGGGGTAAAGCGGATTTAATATAAAGCAGAGGAATGATTTTTTTTTTTCTTTAAATCATGCCTTTTTCTTTTTATTTGTTGACCATTAAGAAAAAGCCTTCTGTGTCTACACGCAGCTCGTTCTCCAAGTAAAACAGGTGGGAGTTTGTGCCAACAGGCTGAGACGTGTATCTACAGCCTTAAGGGGAGGAAGCTGAGATTGGAACAAGGCTTCTTGAAGTCCCAGGTGTTTGATGAGGGAGATGGTGGGGTTGGGGGAAGGGACAAAGACTACTTGATTGTCGTAAACAAAGGGCCTTTATTTTCATATATATTCAGACTGCTTTAGGAGAAGCTCAGGATTATTATGAGGTGGAGATTGCTGACACCAAGTAACGTGTAAAGAATCCAAAAAAAGGGGGGAAAATCTTTTCTTATTGTTGTTTTTTCACTTTGACTTTCGCTCCTGAAAGCTCTTTAGTTAACCACAGAAAAATTGAGAACTTTAAGCGAAGTTCTTCCCAGAGAACAAGTCTCTAGAGAAGTAAAATTCATCAGCAGACGTTCAAGTTTCTAAGGATGTCGGCATGCCCCACTGAGGACCATCATTGCAAAGGGATCGTGGAGGGAATTACAAGAAGATGTGACCATCCCTGATGCATCCCCCAGGGTGAAGCAAGAAGTCAGAGGCACCGGTTACAGGTGGAAAATCAGATGTGGAGTGTGGCTGTGGAAGGCCTTGATGTCTTTTGCAAAGCAGGACAGCCAAGCCCTGATCCCCATCCCCTGGGAATGGGGGTCTGTTGCCTCACAGCCTGTTCGTGGCTCTTCTTTGGAGCAGTGTGATGTGGGGTGTGGAATGTTCAGTGCAGGAGAGCAATGGGAAACCTCCCAGGCTCTGTAGGGGTGAGTGAGGAGTCAACAATGCCCTCGGGTTGTAAGGCACTGGTCTCTTCTCATGGGCCTCAGTGGAAGGGAGAGCAGCCATAGCCAAACTGAAGAAGACCTCATTTGTGTTGTCAGGGGGTGGTCCCAGCCACACCAAGGCCCTTGGTCATCCCCACCACAGGCTGTGTTACACTGTCCTATGCCTGTGCTTGTTTCCTTGCAGACTTTAGCTACTGCCCCATTTCCCCACCTCACTCTGACCCTCAGATCTCCCAAGCTTTACTGATGTCCCTCTGTCCTCATTCACTGTTGCTTCAAACAAAAAGCTGTGTTTACCTGGGGGTATGCCAATGTCTCTTGGTTTCCCAGCAACTGCTTTTTTCCAACACCCTGTTAATGCTTCTCTAGCACGCAAGATGTCACAGCCACAGACTTGCTTGGATCTGCTATTGCTCTCCGCATCCCAGCACTGGAATGCACGTCCTCCTTCTGCTGCCTCGAATTCGAAACTCAAGCTATTCCACAATAATTCAGGTCTTCTTCCTGCCTTTAGCACAATCACAGAATAGTAGGGGTTGGAAGGGACCTCTGTGGGACATCTAGTCCAACCCCCCTGCCGAAGCAAGGACACCCAGAGATGGCTGCACAGGACCACGTCCAGGAGGGTCTTGAATATCTCCAGAGAAGGAGACTCCACAACCTCCCTGGGCAGCCTGTTCCAGTGCTCCGTCACCCTCAGAGGGAAGAAGTTCTTCCTCATGTTCAGATGCAACTTCCTGTGCCTCAGTTTGTGCCCGTTGCCCCTAGTCCTGTCGCTGGGCACCACTGAAAAGAGTCTGGTCCCATCCTCCTGACACCTACCCTGCAGATATTTAGTGGCATTTCTAATGTCCCCTCTCAACCTTCTCTTCTTCAGGCTGAACAAGCCCAGCTCCCTCAGCCTCTCCTTGCAGGAGAGATGTTCCAGTCCCCTCACCATCCTCTTAGCCCTCCGCTGGACTCTCTCCATTAGCAGGGGAGGAGAACGTCCCTTGACCTGCTGGTCACACTCTTCTTAATGCACCCCAGGATCCCATTGGCCTTCTTGGCAGCCAGGGCACACTGCTGGCTCATGCTCAACTTGTTGTCCATCAAGACACCCATGTCCCTCTCCACAGAGCTGCCTTGCAGCAGGTCAGCTCCTACTCTGTACTGATGTAAGTCTGCTGAGAAGATATGCTTAGACATGGCCATTGGATCTGGAGTGGTAGCAACTCCTGAATGATGAGGGAGATGAAATAAGAGACACAGTATTGGTAATAGAAGTAAGTCACAAAATACACCTAAAGACTGAAAAAAAGCTGAGAAGTGTTGACATATTTCTTGCTTTAGATCTTTGTTTTCAGTTAATCTTGCAGAAATTTTCATTGTCATTAAATGACATCTGAAAAACCTAAAGGTATTAAAAATAGATCATTTGGTGTCTTGCAAAGAGCCCTATGTGTCCCAAAACTTCTTTGCCTGGCACTTCTCAGTCTTTGCCCAGAGCAAGTCACACTCTGGTGTCAGCCTCTCTACCCCTGTTTAGATGTTGGTGTAAATGGTCCCTTACAGCACAGAAGGACTCAAGTCCCACAGACCTCTGCTCTGCTCCTGTTAGAAACAGGGCCCATAGTCGCAGGAATTGAAGACAACTGCAGCTGGATGGGACATAAGGAAATCTTCAATGCAACCTGTCTGAAAATTGGTCAGACCAAGTAGTTCAATGCTTGCTTCAGTCCAAGTTTGAAACTCCTAGGGACAGAGACTGCCCAGCTTCTCTGGGTGACCTGTTCCTGCACTTGGATGAGCTCCTGGGGAAAAATCTTGTCCTTCTGTCCTGGCTGAACCTCTCCTCTTTCACCTTCCTCCCACTGAATTTTGTCTTCTCACCATGAATCTTGTTGAAGAGATGGGTCTGTATTCTCCATGATCTCCTTGTAAGTACTGGCAGGCTGGGATGATGTCAGCCTCAGCCATCCCTTCTCTGGGCTTGACAAGCCCAGCTCCCTCAGCCTCTCCTAACAGGCAATGCTCTCCAGTCCATGGCTGTCCTGGGGAACCTTTGCTAAACCCACTCCAGCTCGTCAGTACTATTCCTGGAGATGTGAAATCTGAATCTCTTCCCTTTGCTCTTGACTCCTTGCAGCCACAAATTCCAGGTGGTCACCCCGTGGCAAGTGGTGCTTAGTGGCCCCTGTCAGTTCCCTGGCCTGTCCCAGCCCAGCCCTGCTGTCCCACACATGGTCCGATGGCTGCAGTGTTCAGGTGCAGCATGGGGAAGGGTGTATTTGGTGTGAGGAGCAGCTTGCCTCTCATAATCTGCAGTACATCTCTTTGTACCCTGTTCCCCTTCTGTTCCTCCTACTTGAAACAGCCTCCCACAGGCTGTGGAACCTATCCAGCCCTATCTGCATCCCAGGTGGGGTTTAGCAGACATCCCTGCTCTGAAGTCTGCCAGGGTCTGTACAAGGAGAGAGGTCGAGAAGGGCTGGTTGTTCCCCCTGTGCAGGCACTGAACCCAGCGGGAGGAGCAAAGAGGCTGTGCAGAAAAGCTCACACATAAACCTTTGGTGAGTGGCTGGTGCTGGATAGGGCTGAACAGGGAGGACACCAGTGAAAGCTCACTCTAGTCCTATTCCCTAACATATCACCCCATATACTCCTCCCCTCAGTGCATGGAGAACCCCAGCACAGCAGCACAGCCTCATGGGGAGAATATTTTCAGCTTTTTCCTGACCTCAGCTTTGGGAAGAGAGCAAAGCCTGGAGACACTGGCATTTAGAAAATCCTGGTTTATTACAGAGACATGGCATGGGAGGGCACCTTTTCCACTGTGCCAGACACATATGCAAAGGTAACTCTGTCAGACAAGCTGGGTTCACGGTTCTTGAGAAGCAGAATTGTCACAGGTAAAATGTCCAAAGCACAGGAGGTTCCCTAGATATGTTGGAAACCACTTGTGAAGAGATGTGGCACCTTATTGCTGTTGAAATACTACAGATTGAATTTGCTTCTTCAGGGCGTCTTTGAGCTCCTGGTTCCTCATGCTGTAAACGAAGGGGTTCATTGCTGGAGGAACCACTGAGTACAGCACTGTAATCACCAGATCAAGCAATGGGGAAGAGATGGAGGGAGGCTTCAGGTAGGCAAACACTGCAGTGCTGAAAAACAGGGAGACCACAGCCAGGTGAGGGAGGCACTTGGAAAAGGCTTTGTACCGTCCCTGTGCAGAGGGGATCCTCAGCACGGCCCTGAAGATCTGCACATAGGACAGCACAATGAAAACAAAACACCCAAAAGATAAAGAAACACTAAACCCAAGAAGCCCAACTTCTCTGAGGTAGGAGTGTGAGCAGGAGAGCTTGAGGATCTGGGGGATTTCACAGAAGAACTGATCCACAGCATTGCCGTGGCAGAGAGGAATTGAAAATGTATTGACAGTGTGCAGCAGAGAATTGAGAAAGCCACTGCTCCAGGCAGCTACTGCCATGTGGACACAAGCTCTGCTGCCCAGGAGGGTCCTGTAGTGCAGGGGTTTGCAGATGGCAATGTATCGGTCATAGGCCATGATGGTCAGAAGACAATGCTCTGCTACTACTAAGAAGGAAACCAAAAAGAGCTGGGCAGCACATCCTGCATAGGAGATGGTCCTGGTGTCCCAGAGCAAATTGGCCATGGCTTTGGGGACAGTCATAGAGATGGATGCCAGGTCAAGGAGGGAGAGGTTGAGGAGGAAAAAGTACATGGGAGTTTGGAGGTGGTTGTCACAGGCTACAGAGGTGATGATGAGGGTCTTTCCAAGGAGGGCAGCCAGGTAGATGCCCAGGAAGAGCCAGAAGTGCAAGAGCTGCAGCTCCAGTGTGTCTGCGAATGCCAGGAGGAGGAACTGGGTGATGGAGCTGCTGTTGGACAGGTGTTTCCTTTGGGCATGGGATCCTGTCATTAGAGGAAGAATCAATAAAGTGTTAGAGGAGAATTGTCATTGGAAATGCAAAGCCATACTCCTAGAACTTTAATACTGCTGAACTTCTGAGCATTTTCCATTCATTTTCAATGAGAACTTCCTTCAGCTTCCTTGTTCGAGGTCTGGTTGGTGCTGGCTGAAGGTACTGTAAGGAGCAGGACCTCTGTCCTCCGCCTTTTGAGGAGTCTGCCCTGCTATGCAGCAAGGAGCTCATGGGAGTAGTGGTGTCAGGGGTCTATCCTGGTGTCTGACTTGGTCAGATGAAACCGCTCCTCACAGAAAATCACCTTGTCAGCCTCTGCACTCTCAGTGCTAGGAACGGCAATAACAGAGAAAAGTTGGAGAAGTTTGGGGTTCATAAAGCTCCCCCAGCTTACCTGGGGAGTTTTCTTGGAGTTCAGACACCTTCAGCATTTCTGCTGCACTCAGGGAGAAGAGAGGGACACTGGTGAGGCATATGAAATTGCTTCTGGCTTAATGCAGAGTGAGGGCAGCTGGTCTGTCCCTCTGACTTCTTCTGACCTGCCCTGGGCTTGTTCTTTGTGAGATGGAAGGTGATCACACTGCTGCATTACCCTGAAAAATAACCAGACGTTACTGAAAACAGAGGGATTCAGTGCAGACTGCTAAATGTCTCACTCTTTCTAAAGGTCTCAGCACCTCACTTCTAGCCAAGGACACTCATGGCTCCTTTCACCAACCCAACAGCATTTCCTCCATTGTAGCATCTCTGTGCTTCTCCGTGGGGCTTTTAGATAATAAAAGGTTGTGAGGAGAGAAGTTCACTTTGTAGAGGGCAGCTCAGAGCTTGGAAGTACACCTCAAGGAGACAGCCAAGTGTCCTAACAATAGCATCTGATGAAGTGAAAAGCAGCTGATCCTCCAGCCCCACAGACTGCATTGACCACAGCCCCACAGGGGAGATGAAAGTTGGGGCACTTGTTCCCACGGACACGCCTGCAGGAAAGGACCCACAAGATCAGTCTGTGACCCTACAGCTGAAACTCCAGCTCCCTAACGAAGCTGACGACAACAATGAAACAACAATAGGAATAACACAGACAAGAGGAGAAACAAGCAAATATCCAGCAATAGGGTGTCTGAGAAAAGCCAGGGCAGAGGCAGCCACGCCCTCAGCACAGCGTTACCCATACCCAGCTGGGCACGTCCCCTCCCAGACACCAACATTGCCGGGCAGTTGAGCTCTGAGCCCCTGTCATCTGCAGCAGAGAAATGGAGATGTGGCTGGAGAGCTGCCCCCTGGCTCTGCTGGAGCTCTGCTGCAGAGGAGGTGGTTCATGGTTTGGAGACCTCAGCCCTGAGGGCAGAGGCTGTGCTGGGTGGGAGAGAAGGCAAGGGGGCTTACTCAGAGGAAGGGCTCTGCACTGGAGGGGATGATGCAGAGTTTTATGATTTCTCCCTCCCATCATATCTGGTTTTCTGTTCTGCTCCTTCCCTGATGATATATCTGCTGCCTGGAAATTTTCCTCCTGAAAGATGTTTCACTCTCCCATGTCTTTTCCATTACAGCACTCACAGACCCCATCCCAACCCCTGTGCACTCACCCTGGCCCTACAGAAACCTGCCTGTTTGCAGGGCACTGCCTGGGTGTGTGTTCCTGTTTGCAGGTGGAAAATGAAAGGTCAGGCTAAGCCTGGTAGGTCCAGGAAAGGTGATGCTGGTGCTGTCCATAGGCAGAGGAATGGCTGAGGGTGCTTTAGGAGGCTCCTATCAGAGTTACTGATCACTGGCTCAGGAATCTCAGTGACTGCTTCAAGGCTGAAAGCTCCTGTTCCATTTATCCCTTTTACACCGCCCTCCCTCTTCCAAAAGGGAAACTGATAACACAAATTGAGGAAGTTTTTGTTATCTTTACAGTAATCCTGCGCATGGAGCATCTCCCCTACGAGGAGAGGTTGAGGGAACTGGGCTTGTTCAGCCTGAAGAAGAGAAGGCTGCGAGGGGACCTTATAAATGCCTACAAATATCTGAAGGGTGGGTGTCAGGAGGATGGGGCCAAGCTCTTTTCAGTGGTGCCCAGTGACAGGACAAGGGGCAATGGGCACAAACTGAGGCACAGGAAGTTCCGTCTGAACATGAGGAGGAACTTCTTCCCTCTGAGGGTGACGGAGCACTGGAACAGGCTGCCCAGGGAGGTTGTGGAGTCTCCTTCTCTGGAGATATTCAAGACCCGCCTGGACAAGGTCCTGTGCAGCCTGCTGTAGGTGACCCTGCTTCGGCGGGGGGGTTGGACTAGATGACCCACAGAGGTCCCTTCCAACCCCTACTATTCTGTGATTCTGTGATTCTATGACCTTCTTCTTGAGTCAGCCTTAGGAAATATTCTGGGGGTGAACTGGAGCTGTGAGCAGCTGACCCATGCAGCAGTCTCCTGGTAGGAGAAAAACACTGCCCTACTGGGGGTCCCTTCTTCCACCCACAGATTCTCCCCACAGCACGATCTGGAGCTCCCCGGGCAGGCTGAGCACTGACCCCAGCATACAGACTTCTGCAGTAAAGGGACCCTGCTCTGGAGGACCGTCCTGGGCACACTTGGCTACACACCTGGCGTAACATCCTACCAGTAATCTCCGGAGAAGGCAGTCAGCATGCCCTGCTCCTCTGATGGCAGGGCAGGGAAAAACTTCTCTGGAAGGTGTCTTCCCCCTCTAGGCTTGAGAAGCTGTGACAATCCTCCACAAAGATCCTGTAGGCTGTAGGATGTGCCAGCTTTTGGAGATCCCTCCAGCAGCAGCAGATTCACTGCCCTGCTTCCAGGGACTTACCATTTCATGGGTTGTGAAAATTTCTCCCTCAGTGAGCTCTCAGCGTCTTCCCACCCCGCACTGCCTTTAACCTATGTCCACCTCGCACCTCTCCCCTCGCTGCCTGCAGGCAGTGCCCTCAGCCCTGCTGGGCTTTGCAGAGGAGCTGCTCCTGGGCACAGCTGTTTCTCTGCAAGTGCTGCCCACTTGCCAGGAGTTCCCTCCATCCCAGGAGCCCAGCCCAGATCAGCAGCACAGGACCAGCACAAGGCAGCAATATCCTTACCCACTCTGGGCTCCCTCGAGGTGTCTTTTGGTCTCCAGGACAACTTGCTGTGAAACAGGCTGAAGTAATCAGTCCTGTTGCCTCCCTCAGCTGGGGAGAGACACTCAGTTTCAACAGCGTCAATTCTCCTCTCAGAGAAAGAGTTAGAAACAAAAATCACCTTTCCTTGCCCCATCACAAGACAGGACAACCAGAAAGTGACAGGAAGGAATCTCATTTGCCCCTGCTGAGGGAAGGGATTGAGCCTAGTCATTGGAGGCATCTCATCCTGAGTTTGAAGTCCTGAGGACTCAGGTCTCTCTCATGCTCACCACAAAACCCACAGGAGGTGGGACTCCTCTTGCCTCAAATGAGATTGGCACAAAACAGCCTCCTGCATGGCAGATCCTTTTCTCAGCTCCCTTGGTAATTAATGGAGGTGGAGAGCAGGAGGAAGATGTTCAGACGCAGACACTTGGTGACAGGTTTAGTTCCAGAGATGACCAAGATGCTTGCTGGTAACTACAAGCTCTGATGGAGCAGTTTAAAGAGACAGGGCAGCGTCTGAGGGCACCTTCCTGGAGGCTGGTGGGAAAACCTTTTGGCCAACTTCAATGACAGAAAGTGCCCACCTTGAAGACAAATCAACCTTTAAATGTTCCTTATGTCCAGGGCTGCTGATGGATGTAATCATCCTGACCAAATGGAGTCCTGTGGCACAGGGAGAACAAAGTCTCTCCCTTTCTGTTCTCCGTCAGCTGTTTTGTCCACGTGGCCTTAACAGTATGATGGGGTTTGTCTCATATGCATCCCTTCATTGCCTAACCTCATTCAGGGCAGCTGAATCTTCATTTATTTCACATTTACAGACACCTATGACTGTGGAATGTGCCAGGGCTCTCCAGGACAACTGCATGCATCTGACATGGACAGTACAAGTCCCATGCAGGAACCCCATCCTCTTTCAGAGTCATTGTGTGACAGGCACCACCCAGGGCATCTCACACAGATTTCGTGCCTTTGTGCAGTCACTGAGTCCCACCACTGCAGTGATGCAAGGTCTGTCCCTTCTCTACCCAGTGGATGCATGGCAGTGCATGAACACCAAGCACGTCACAGCAGGGTCTCCACTTGAGGGCATTCCCTCTCAAACTCTGCTGGATCTTCTCTCACCCATCATTTAACCATCCCTTTGATGGTACAGTCATGGATCAGGCTGGTAGTGATGTCCTAGCTGACAGGGGAAGTCCCAGAGGACTGGAGGATCGCCATTGTAACACTCATCTACAAGAAGGGCTGGAAGGAATGATCCTGGGAGCTACAGGCTTGTCAGCCTGACCTCAGTGCTGGGCAAAATTATGGAGTGATTCATTGTGAGTGCGCTCACAGGACATGTGAGGGACAACCATGGGATCAGCCCCAGCCAGCATGGATACCTGAAAGGCAGGTTCTGCTTCACCAACTTGATCTCCTTCTATGACCAGGTGACCCGCCTAGTGGACAAGGGAAAGGCTGTGGATATTATTTGCCTGGACTTTCGTAAGGTCTTTGACACTGTTCCCCACAGCATCCTCCTGGAGAAACTAGCTGCCCATGGTTTGGATGGGTGTACTCTCTGCTGGATAAAGAACTGGATGAATGGCTGAGTGCAGAGAGTGTTGGTGAATAGTGCCAAATCCAGGTGGTGGTCAGTCACAAGTGGTGTCCCCCAGGGCTCAGTTTTGGGTCCAGCCTTGTTTAACATCATTATCAATGATCTGGATGAGAAGACAGAGCTCTCCCTCAGTAAGATTGCAGATGACACCAAGCTGGGTGGGAGTGTCGATCTGCTCAAGGGTAGGAAAGATATGCAGAGGCATGTGGACAGGCTGGATCATGGGTTGAGGCCAACTGTATGAGGTTCAACAAGACCAAGTGCCGCGTCCTGCACTTGGGTCACAACAACCCCATGCAACGCTACAGGCTTGGGGAGGAGTGGCTGGAGAGCTGCCCAGTGGAAAAGGACCTTGGGGTGTTGGTCGGCAGTTGGCTGACTACGAGCCAGCAGTGTGCCCAGGTGGCCAAGAAGGCCAATGGCATCCTGGCTTGTGTCAGGAATAGTGTGGCCAGCAGGAGTAGGGAGGGGATCGTGGCCCTCTGCTCGGCACTGGTGAGGCTGCACCTCGAGTGCTGTGTTCAGTTTTGGGCCCCTCACTACAAGAAGGACATTGAGGTGCTGGAGCGTGTCCAGAGAAGAGCAACAAGGCTGGTGAGGGGTCTAGAGAAGAAGTCTTACGAGGAGCGACTGAGGGAGCTGGGCCTGTTTAGTCTGGAGAAGAGGAGGCTGAGGGGCGACCTTCTTGCTCTCTACAACTACCTGAAAGGCGGTTGTAGTGAGGTGGGTGTTGGTCTCTTCTCCCAGGTACCTAGTTACAGGATGAGAGGCAATGGTCTCAAGTTGCATCAGGGGAGGTTTAGGTTAGATATTAGGAAAAGTTTCTTTCCTGAAAGAGTGGTCAGGCGTTGGAATAGGCTGCACAGAGAGGTGATTGAGTCACCATCCCTGGACATGTTCAAAAAATATGTGAATATTGCACTTTGGGACATGGTTTAGTAGGCATGGTGGTGTTGGGTTGATGGTTGGACCTGATGATCTTAGAGGTCTATTACAACCTATGATTCTATGATTTTCATGGTGTGCCTGGATCACAGGATGTCCACACCCAAGGACATTTTCAACATCATCTCTTCCTTCCTGACATCAGCTTCACCTCCACCACAGGCCCCCAGGGCTGCAGAGACATAGCAGACAGCATACCCCTCTCCTGGCCTTGCCCAAAGCAGGGTTTGCTCTCTTTGTGGGCACCTCATTTCTCCTTTACATTGCCACCTGTCGTCCCCTCCAGCATGTCTCAGCTCTGAAGCAAAGCCTTTGCACACACAAGGCCTTGGGCGCTTGGTAACAGGTTTCTTTCTGTAAGTCTGCTCTCCGCCCCGATAGGCCACAGCTGAGGTGCTGCAGCCCAGACATGCACCAGTGGCCTCAGCCTGGGGCACAGGGAGGAGGAGCTGGAGGCCCCAAGCTATCTCTTCATCCCACCTGGAGTGAAGAACGACTGAGGCATGCTGAGACAGCTGACATGATTGGGGTGCTGTGATGGGTGGATACAGATGAGAAGGAGAGACAGGCCAGAAAGATCAGGAGGGAGGTGTCCTCAGTGTGAAGGAGCTGCTTAGATGTGTGGAGCTTCTCTATGGGATGAACTATTTGGGTAAGCCCTTATGGATCAGGTTCAGAGGAGAAACTGGTAAAGGTGACATTGTGGTGGGAGATAAAGAATGAATTAATGTCCCTTTGCTGACTTTAATCACCTTGGCATTTCCTGGAAGGGGACCGCAACAGCATGAAAATTGTCCTGGAGGTCTCTGGAGGGTCTTGGTCAAGACCCAGCTTGGGACACTGGTCTTTACAGCTCAGCTGTGAGATTGATCAACAATGGTGATGTTGATATGCATCTACAACTCACAAAGAAGGGAGAGTTAATCATGGAGGTTAAAACCTGTGTCAGCCTTGACTGCCATGACCATGAAATAATGGAGTCTCACCTCCCAAGGGGAATGACAATAAAAGAGAGTAGATGTTAGACCTCAAATTGTTCTCCCAAAAGTGTGGTCATTTACCCAGTGCACAGTACGCCAATACACACACAGAGCAGAGGTGTTGTCTTTCTTGCAGATTTGTGTAGATGTTGGTGCTAGGTGATAATTCCACAAAGCTAGCACAATGTTTAGCAGAGTCACAAGTTCTATATACTCTTACCAAAACAAAGCAATTACTCATTGCATTCTGACTGGTTCACCACGTTACACGCTTGTCATAGAAGTTTACTCCTTCCTTGCTTAACTATGCATACTCGCAAGCTGGGGAGGTGCAGACTTTTTGGTTCTGAATTGAGTCGGTGGTTGCAATCTCCCCCTGCCGCCTTTACCTTTTTCCTAGTTTTCCTCAGTCTTTGTTAACTTCATGCTTCTTTGGCAATCGTCCAGCTTTCAGTGCCTTCTGGGCTGGATGTTCCCCTTTTATCAGTCTGTTAGCTCCTCTTCAAGGACACAATAGTTAGTAAGGCATGCATTGATTATACAAAGTAGTCAAGCCTAAAATTAAACAATGTCAGAAGGACAGAAGCATTTCTGCCCTGTGTCATAACAATGTGAGCATCACTATGCTCAGAATATCACTGCCCGATATGAAGATAAGCAGACTTTGGCCTAGTCCTGCAACTTTTAATGAGGGAGCCCACGCGAGCAGTACACAAAGGCAGCACAGCTCAAGACATCTGGCCTTTGAAGATGGTGTCTTTCAAGCAGGAGGCTGTGCATGTCAATAGTCAGGAAAACAAGCAGAGCTATTGGGAGAGAAACTTGGGGAAACGGGAAACTCATGTGGGAGCTCTATGTAAAAAAAGAAGGATACAAGAGTTGGATGCAAGGGTGGAAACAGAGGAGGAATTCAGAAATGTGCTTGGGTTTAGAAAAGCCAGCGCTCCGCTGGAGTTGACACTTGCAAGGGAGTTCAAGGCCACAGCAACGGGCTGGTACTCCTTTAGCACAGTTAAAGCAGAAACAAAGATGGTGTGTGGCCACTGCTGAATTCAGCAAGAGCGGAGGTAGATATGTCTGAGATTGTATGTGTCCTCTTTGCCTCAGTCTTCTTCAGCAAGATCTCCCCATTCCAGGTGCCTAAGAGGAAGAACTCTAAGCGAAACCCAGCAATGGATGGAGATTAAGTCACGGGTCCCTTGGATAAGGTCAACTCTTAATAGTGCATTGGACCACAGAATCACAGAATCACAGAATGGTAGGGGTTGGAAGGGACCTCTGTGGGACATCTAGTCCAACCCCCCTGCCCAAACAGGGTCACCTACAGCAGGCTGCACAGGACCACGTCCAGGTGGGTCTTGAATATCTCCAGAGAAGGAGACTCCACAGCCTCCCTGGGCAGCCTGTTCCAGTGCTCTGTCACCCTCAGAGGGAAGAAGTTCTTCCTCATGTTCAGACGGAACTTCCTCTGCTTTAGTTGGTGCCCATTGCCCCTAGTCCTGTCACTGGGCACCACTGAAAAGAGTTTGTCCCCATCCTCCTGACACTCACCTTCCAGATATTTATAAGCATTTATTAGGTCCCCTTTCAGCCTTCTCTTCTTCAGGCTGAACAAGCCCAGCTCCCTCAGCCTCTCCTTGCAGGAGAGATGTTCCAGTCCCCTCATCGTCTTTGTAGTCCTCTGCTGGACTCTCTCCAGTAGTTCCTCATCTTTCTTGAATTGGGGAGCCCAGAACTGCACACCGTACTCCAGATGAGGCCTCACCAGGGCACTGTAGAGGGGAAGGAGATCCTCCCTCGACTTGCTGGCCACACTCTTTTTAATGCATCCCAGGATGCCATTGGCCTTCTTGGCAGCCAGGGCACACTGCTGGCTCATGGTTAACCTGTCGTCCACCAGGACACTCACGTCCGTCTCCGCAGAACTGCGCTCCAGCAGGTGCACCCCAAGCCTGTACTGGTGCATGAGGTTGTTCCTCCCCAGGTGCAGGACCCTGCATTTGCCCTTGTTGAACCTCATTAGGTTCCTCTCTGCCCAACTTTCCAGCCTATCTAGGTCTCGCTGAACGGCAGCACAGACTGCTGGTGTATCTACCACACCTCCCAGTTTGGTGTCGTCAGCAAACTTGTTGAGGGTACATTCTAACTCTTCATCCAGGTAGTTGATAAAGAAGTTAAATAAAACTGGGCCCAGTACTGACCCCTGAGGGACACCACTTGTTACCGGCCTCCAACTAGACTCAGCGCCGCTGATGACAACCCTCTGAGTTCTGCCATTCAGCCAGTTCTCAATCCAGCTTTTGCCAACTTGCCCTGCACTTTTTGTCCACGAGCTCCTCAGCTCTCACAGTGTGGATGTGCTCCTGGCAGGCAGGAGGGAAACTAGAGAGCCTTATCCAGCTGGGAAACCTCTCAAGGGTAGACCCAGCTCCTCTGCAGATATTCATTCAGTCAAGTACCTGGACCCAGAGTCCCGTGGTATCCCCATTGCTAGCACCCAGATGCTGATATTAGCAGCCCTGCTGCAGTTGGTGCTATACACACCCTGTGTCCTGCTCATCAGCTTGAAGTTCACTACCATTCGCACATGTCCACTATGAAGGGAGAAGTCAGTGCAGGGCAGCGTACTCAAGAGAAACCTGGCAAAAATTCAACCAGACCCTTTTATATCCTTTCCCTATGTTTTCCCATTTTAAACCCCAACAACAACTTGCTTGCTGATTGTCTTTTCCTTTAAAATCAAAAGGAATCTTCATGAGCAAAATCACCAAGACCTGGTCTGAGTGTCTTAATCTCATCATTACAAGCCATATGCAGACTGCATGCTGCAGGCATCCTAGTCAAGGGAAGGTTGAAAGGGAAATTGGATGAAGACCACTGCATTGGCTCTGTGGGTCTATGGAAGAGATGTTTCCAAAGAGGGTGTGGAGAAGTTGCTGTGGACACAAGTAGATGGAGATGTGCTCTGGAAAGACAGAGCAGCCAGCGGCTGAACCTGTGAGGAGCTGTGGCCTGTGGGAGACCCAGAGCAAGTCAGGGACATCCCTGAAGGACTGCAGGCCCTGGACTTGGTCATGGGAGGGATTTCATAGTGGGGGCTGGTCAGTGGTCTTGTCATGCCTGGGCTCAGCCACATCAGCTGACTCCAGTGCAGCTGAGCCGCTAAACTTGTATCCTCTCCTGCATAAACAGTGGCAGAAGAGATCATCTATATTCAAGGCAGAATTCAATCCAGACTTCTTCAGCCATTCCCCTATTTATGGAAATATCCTGTGTGGAAAATGTCAAATCACCCATCCTTCCACAAGACTAGCCTCTCCCTGCCCTGCCTCCCAATCCCTCTGCCCAATTTTGGAGTGGACATAAACTCACTGAGAGTTTCTCTTCAAGTGGGGCTGAGACTGTTGCAAGGTGGAGAAAAAGCCTCCTTCACTGTCAAAGTGATAGGGACACTCAAGAAGAGGGATTGAACCCTCCAAGACAGTACGACTGTTCCATCGTGCTCTGCCCCAGTTCCTCTCAATCACAGCACACAGATCTCGAGATGAAAGATGTGAAATTCAAGGACAGATTTTGGGAGGGAGCAGTGATGACAAGGATCCAGAGCTGCATGCAAACTCTAGCCACCCCAATGGGAAAGATACGCAAACCCTATGGAGACTGGGTGCCTTTTCCTATTGTAGTGTGTCTCTGGAGAGGTTAGGGCTCTCTAAAGCTTTCTCCCTGTGTGTCCTGGGTTTGGCCAGGACAGGGTTAATTTTCACCGGACTCCAGGAAGGGGCACAGCTGGGGGGTGGGGCCTGACCCCACCTGGCCAAACAGAGCCCGGTATTCCATACCATGTGACGTCACGCTGGGTTCCGGTGGGGGGGGGCGGCGTGGCGGGAACTCACTCATGGCTTGGGGGGACGCGGCGCCGGTGCTGTGCGGGAGAGCAGCTGCCTGGGTCGTGCAGTTCGTTGTTGTGTTTTCTCCTTATTTGTATCGTTGTTGTTCCTGTTTCCCTCTGTTTGCTGTTCTGTTAAACTGCCCTCATCCCGACCCACCAGTTTCTGCCTCTTTCTTTTCATTCTCCTCCGCACCGCAGCGGGGGGAGGGGCGGCGGCGTGGCACTTTTGTTGCCGGCGGCAGCCGAAACCAAAACACTGTGCTCACCTGGGGTTTGTGGCCTAGCTCTTGTTGATCACGTCCTTTCTTATCTGAAGATGCCCTTCTTGCAACTTTAATCCCAAAAATAGGATGTCTTGAGCAGGTCCCTTGACTTTGCTTCCATTTATGGCACAACTGGCTTTCAGAAGGATTTGTATTATTTTCTCTCCTTTCTCAAAAAATTCTTCTGCTGTATTGCCCCATATGCTGATGTCATTGACGTACAGCAGATGTTCTAGAGCTTCACTCCTTTCCAACACAGTCTGGATTAGTCAATGTCAGGGCAGCTGATTCCAGGTGTCCTGAACACCCCTCCAAGGGAAAGCAAACTGTGGCCTGCACTCTGCTGCCAAAGGGATGGAGAAGAATGCATTAGCGATGTCAATTGTAGCGTACCACTTGGCTGCCTTTGACTCCAGCTGATATTGAAGTTCTAGCATGTCTGGCACGGCAGCACTCAGCAGTGCTGTGACTTCATTCAGGCCACGGTAGTCTATTGTCAGCCTCCACTCTCCAGGAGATTTTCTCACTGGCCTTATGGGACTATTAAAGCGTGAGTGAGTTTTGCTGATCACTCCTTGACTCTCCAGCTGGCGGATCAGCTGATGAATGGGTTTAAGGGAGTCTTGGTTGGTGTGGTATTTTCGCCGGTGCACTGTTGTTGTAGTGATTGGCACCTGTTGTTCTTCAACCCTCAGCAACCCCACAACGGAAGGACCCTCCGAGAGACCAGGCAAAATGGACAGCTGTTGAATTTCTTCCGTCTCCAAAGCAGCTATGCCAAAAGCCCAGCGATAACCACTTGGGTCCTTGAAATACCCTCTCCTAAGATAGTCTATCCCAAGGATGCACGGAGCCTCGGGGCCAGTTACGATGGGGTGCTTCTACCACTCCTGCCCAGTGAGGCTCACTTCAGCCTCCAGTACACTCAGCTCTTGGGACCCCCCTGTCACTCCAGAAATGCAAATGGACTCTGACCCTTGGAAATCTGATGGCATTAAAATACACTGTGCACCAGTGTCCACTAGAGCTTTCTACTCTTGTGGATCTGATGTGCCAGGCCACCAAATCCACACCATCCAATAAATGCGGTTGTCGCTTTCCTCCACCTGGCTTGAGGCAGGGCCCCTCTAATCCTGGCAAGAGAAGTTTCTGCACACCTCCTGTAAAAATGACTTAGAAGTCCCTTCAAACGAACTGGAAGCACGATCTAACTGTCTACCTTGTCTGGATGGCTGCCCGCTGGAAACTGGAGTGGCATTTTTCCTAGAAGAATTGTAGTTTGTGATTTTTTTTTCCTTGCAACTCACGTATGATCGCTGTTGCAGTATGACATAAGGGTATGGTACTGTAGCTTTATGCTGTCATAGCTGTACAGTAATAATATTACAGAAGAAGCCAGGTGAAGAAGTCTAGGCTGAATCTCACAATGAACAGGACAAGTGCAGGGGCGATCCAACCTGATTTGATTTTGGTACCCAGCAATCCAAAAAAACCTTGCTCAATAGCCCCTGGAGTGATCCACAGCCACTGCTGGTTGTTCTCCTCCAGAATCCGGCTTCAGGGCACCAAGGGTTGGGAGAACTTGTGGGTGAAGACAGAGTCAAAGAGGACAAAGAGTTCCTCAGACAGATCTACACCTGCTCTTCATCACTTTGATGCCCTTGGACTCCCTTGCAAATGTTAACTCCTGGGGAGCTTTTGCTTTCCTAAAACCCTCCTTATGTCTACATTCCTCCTTGGAAGTGAGATCCTCTGTCCACACCCTCTCTGCTTCCCTTTTTCCATGGAGCTTCCTGACATGTTGCCTGTTTAGCGTAGCTGGTGTCCTGAGAGGTCCCCTTGGTTGCTGGAGTATCAGCTTGTACCCTTTATGGGTTTAGAGAATGTTGTCCTTGAAAGCAGTTGCACTGAATTCTGCTGCCCTTCAGTGACACTGCCCATTGGAAGTTCCCGGTCTTGGCCAAAGTCTGCCACTCTGAGACCTGGCATATGCACTCTGCTGCTCTCCTTCTGCACTCCCTTTGGGAGCTGAGACTCCACTATGGCTTTGCTAGTGGAGCCAAGGCTGACCAGGATGACACAGGTTTTCAGATCCCGGTGAACATCCCGTTTGTTGGTCCATGTGTGCTAAAAAGCTGATGCAAAGAGCCTCCAGACACATAAAGGAGCATTTGCACTCTGCTGTCCTGTGAATGTCATGGGAGTCAGCTGACTCTTGGCTGCCAGCTCCCTACCAAACCTCTCTCTCACTCCCCCTCCTTCTTTGCTCACCTTGGTGTCTGCAGGGTTGTTTCTCTCATTCTTCTCTTTTACAGCTGCTGCCCACTCTCTTTTGTCCTTTCTCCAGTAGGCTATCAGAGAAGGGCCACTACATTTGCTTACTGGCTCAGGTTTGGGCAGTGGCTGGTGCATTTTGGAGGCAACAGAAACCTGCTATGTCCAACAAGCAGCTGTTGCTCTCTTCTCACCTAAACCACCTCTGCAGCTCCCCTCACCACTACCAAAGCCTTGCCATGGAAACCCAATACACAGGGTCATTAAAGTCCCCAGTAAGATGTGAGGCCTTTGATCGCAAGACTTCCTCAGGCTGGCTAAATAAGAATTAGGACCCTCCCTCACCCTATTATAGGTTCTTTATGTCAGAGCAGAGGTGTGCTGGACTTCAGCCATGGCACCAGGAGCAGGCTCAGACATGAAACAATGAAAGGTGTTCCCAAGTGCCCAAGGTCCCATGCAAGCAAAGCTTTGCTTTAGTGCATGCTGGTGTGGAGGTCAGATGGCGACGTAAAGAGGAAATGAGGACTCCCTAACGAGAGAAAAACCTGATGATCCCTCAGGAGCAGAGAGATGCAGGGCTGGACTCTGCATCCCTGCCAGGAGAGGCTTTTGCTGTCTCTGGTGTCCCTGCAGCCTTGGGGGGCCTATGGTGCAGGTGAAGCTGATCACCAGGAAGGACAAGGTGTTTCTGAAAATGTGCTTGGCTATGGAAAAGCCTGGGATAATTATTGATCTGTTCTTTGAATGTATCGTCAAAGACATAACTAAAGGATGTGGGAGAAGCACTGCCTACATCTACTGGATAAAGATGGGACAGACCTCTCCCTGTGCCACAGGACTCAGGCTGATTACATCCATCAACAGTGCTGGACACAGAAATAATTGCAGGTTCAGTTGTCTTAAATGTGATAAGGAGAAGTGACATTGCTAGAAAGAAGTTGTTCTCCCCAGCAGAGGGAGGGAGAGTGATGTCAGTGATGACTTCAGCCTGTTTCACAGCAGTATCTCTGGAGACCCAGAGACACCACAAGGGAGCCCAGAGTGGGCAGAGAAAGAGCCACCTTGAGCTGGTCCTCTGCTGCTGAGCTGGGCTGGGCTCCTGGGATGGAGGGAGCTCATGGCAACAGGGAACACTTCAAAGAGACAGCTGTGCCCAGGAGTAGCTCCTCTGCAAAGCACAGTAGGGCTGAGGGCACTGCCTGCAGGCAGCGAGGGCAGAGGAGTGAGGCAGAGAGGGGTTAAAGGCAGCGTGGCATGGGAGGATGCTGAGAGCTCACTGGGAGAGAAATCTTCACAACCTGTGAAATGAAGTCCCTGGAAGCAGGGCAGTGAATCTGCAGCTGCTGGAGGGATCTTCAAAAGCTGGCACATCCTACAGCCTACAGGATCTTTGTGGAGGATTGTCACAGCTTCTAAGGCATAGAGGAGGAAGACATGTTCCTGAGACGTTTTGCCCTGCCCTGCCATCAGAGGAGTAGGGCATGCTGACTGGATGCCCCCCTTCTCCAGGGATTACTGGTAGGATGTTAAGCTGGATGTGCAGCCAGGGGTGCCCAGGATGGTCCTGCAGAGCAGGGCCCCTTTACCACAGGAGTCTGTATGCTGGGGTCAGTGCTCAGCCTTCCCAGGGAGCTCGTCATGGTGCTGTGGGGAGAATCTGTGGGTCGAAGAAGTGATCCCTGGTAGGGCAGGTTTTTTCTCCTACCAGGAGACTGCTCCATGGGTCAGGGCTGCTCACAGCTCCAGTTCACCCACAGGCTTTTTCTGAAGGGCTCATTCAAGGAGAAGGTCATGGCACGGATTGCATAAAATTAATGAAAATTTCCTGAATTTGTGTTTTCAGTTTCCTGTTTTAGGAGGGGGGGCAGTGGAAAAGGGATAAATGGAAAAGGAGCTGTCAGCTTTGAAGCAGTCACTGAGACTCCTTAGCGAGTGATCAGTAACTCTGATAGGAGCCTCCTAAAGCACCCTCTGCCTATGGACAGCACCAGCATCACCTTTCCTGGACCCATCAGGCTGAATCTCACCTGTCCTGCTTTCAACCTGCAAACAGGAACGGGCTCCCAGACAGCGCCCTGCAAACAGGCAGGTTTCTGTAGGGCCAGGGTGAGTGCACAGGGGGTGGGATGTGAGCACTGACAGGTAAAGACAGGGGACAGGGAAATACCTCCCAGGAGGAAAATCTCCAGGTAGCAGGATTATGATCAGGAAAAGACAGGAAAGGAAAAGCAGAAATGTTGTGGGAGGGAGATGTGAGAAAAATCTGCATCATCCCCTCCGGTGCAGAGTCCTTCCTCTGAGCAAGCCCCCTTGCCTCCTCTCACAGCCACCAAAGCCTCTTCCCTCAGGGCTGTGGGCTCCAAGCCATGAACCACCTCTCCTCTGCAGCAGAGCTCCAGCAGAGCCATGGGACAGCTCTCCAGTCACGTGTCCATTTCTCTTCTGCAGGTCATAGGGGCTCAGAGCTCAACTGCCCAGCAATGTTGGTGTCTGGGAGGCGGCGTGCACAGCTGGGTACGGGTAACGCTGTGCTGAGGGCCCGGTTGCTTCTGCCCTGGCTTCTCTCAGCCAGACCCTCCCTGCATATTTGGTTGTTTCTCCACTTGCCTGTGTTATTGCTGTTCTAATTTCATTGTTTCTGTCAGCTTCTTTAGGGAGCTGGAGATTCACCTGCAGCATCACAGGCTGATCTTTTGGCTCCATTCCTGCAGGTGACTCCATGGGAACAAATGCCCCAGCTTTCATCTCCCCTGTGGGGCTGTGGGCACCGCAGTCTGTGGGGCTGGAGGATCAGCTAATTTTCCCTTCACCATATGCTATCCTTAGAACACTTGGCTATCTCCTTGATGTGTCCTTCCAAGCTGTGAGCTGCCCTCCACAATGCCAACCTGTCCTCTCACACCCTTTTGTTATGTGCAAGCCCCATGGAGAAGCTCGGAGATGCTACAGGGGAGGAAATCCTGTCGGGTTGGTAAAATGAGCCATGTCCTTGGCTAGAAGTGAGGTGCTGAGACCCTGAAAAAGGGTGAGACATTTAGCAGTCTGCACTGGATCCCTCTCTTCTCTGTAGCATCTGGTTGTTTTCCTGGATAACACAGGAGTGTGCTCATTATCCACCTCATGAAGAATAAGCCCAGGGCAGCTCAGAACAACTCAGAGGGACAGACCAGCTGCCCTCCTTCTGCACTAAGCCACAAGCAATTTTTACACCTCACAAGACTCCCTCTCTTCTCCAGAAGTGCAGTAGGAATGCTGAGAGTTTCTGACATCAAAACACACCCCTAAGGTGACATGAGGGAAGCTGTAGGAACCCAAAACCTCTGAGACTGCCTTCTGCCATCCCCATTCCTTAGCACTGGCCGTGCAGATGCTGAAAATCCCTTCTGCAATAAGAGCAGATTCCTCTGGCAAAGTCTCACACCAGGTCTGGACCTTGGCCCACAATGGCCATGAACCCTTGTGCCACCATGCCCATGAACCCACCGCTGCAGAGCAGAGCTGGCTCCTTGGCAGCCCATGGGAAGAGATCCTGCTCCTCCTGGTATACTCTGCCAGCATCAACCAGAGCTGCAGCCACAGAGCTGAAGGAAGGGCTTTGTGAAAAGGAATGGGGTGTGTAGGAAGCAGGGTGAGATTCTAGGAGAATAGCTTTGATTTTCCTCCGAGAAGTCTGCCCTAACTCTTCACTGATTATTCCTCTAGAAACAGGATCTCATGCATAGAGGAAGCAAATGACCAACGACAGCTCCATCACCCAGTTCCTCCTCCTGGCATTCGCAGACACACGGGAGCTGCAGCTCTTGCACTTCTGGCTCTTACTGGTCATCTACCTGGCTGCCGTCCTGGGCAATGGACTCATCATCACTGCCATAGCCTGCGACCACCATCTCCACACCCCCATGTACTTCTTCCTCCTCAACCTCTCCCTCATCGACCTGGGTTCCACCTCCACGACTCTGCCCAATGCGATAACCAATTCCCTCTGGAATACCAGGGCCATCTCCTACTGGGGGTGTGCTGCCCAAGTCTTTCTATTTGTCTTTTTCATTTCATCAGAGTTTTATCTGCTTACGGTCATGGCCTATGACCGCTACATTGCCATCTGCAAACCCCTGCACTACGGGACCCTCCTGGGAAGCAGAGCTTGTGTCCACATGGCAGCAGCTGCCTGGGGCAGTGGGATTCTTGATGCTGTGCTGCACACGGCCAGTACATTTTCAGTACCACTCTGCCAAGGCAATTCTGTGGAGCAATTCTTCTGTGAAATCCCCCAGCTCCTCAAGCTTGCCTGCTCAGAATCCTACCTCAGGGAACTTGGGGTCCTTGTGCTTAGTGCCTGTTTATCTTTTGGGTGTTTTGTTTTCATTGTGCTATCCTATGTGCAGATCTTCAAGGCCGTGATGAGCATTCCCTCTCAGCACGGACGATGCAAAGCCTTTTCCACATGCCTCCCTCACCTGGCTGTGGTGTCTCTGTTTATGAGTATCGGTACATTTGCCTACCTGAAGACTCCCTCCGTCTCCTCCCCGTCCCTGGACCTGGTGGTGGCAGTGCTGTACTCGGTGGTTCCTCCTGTCATGAACCCCCTCATCTACAGCATGAGGAACCAGGAGCTCAAGGATGCAGTGTGGAAACTAATGGTTGGATACTTTTAAGACGCAAAAAACTGCCCACCTTCTTCTGCATATCATTTACGTAGTTGGTTTTCTTTGATTTGGTTTGGTTTTCAGCTTTTCTAAACTGTAACAATATTGTCCATAAAGAAATTTCATTGTGCATACCATTCCTAAATTAGTATCTACCTGTCTTGTGTCATCCAGAGACTGCATAATGATGAGCCATGCTCTGTGTTTTACAACAAAATACAGGACCTCACAGTCAATATTTGTCCAAGATCCTTTTGTCTGAGAGCTTTTCTGGGGCTGCAGGGGCAGTGCCTGCGTGCAGAGGTGGCGGGGAGAAGAGTCCCAGCACAGCAAATGCTGCCAGGGAGCACCAGCACTTGGTCTTTCCCAAGGTGGTCTCTTTCAACTGCCACGCTTTCCTTCCAAGCCTTTGTGTTACTGAGAGGCGTGAGAGCACTGGCAGCTTGGTCATAGACCTGCGGCACGACAGTCCTTTGCCAGAGGCAGGAACAAGCAATGGGCACCTCTGTGACAGAGCTGATATTTACAACAGCATTTCCATCAGGAAAGGGGTTCTCCTAAGGGCAGTGCCTGAAGGTTTAGGTCTGCTTCTAATGTTTTTCTCAAGAAAATGCAGCAGAGAGAAAACACCAGCGAAGAGATGAAGTGTGTGAGTGTGCATGGTGGAGGCACATGGCTGTGTCCTATCACAGCTGGGCTTCCTGGGAGAGGCACGAAGGACCAGCAGAACAGGGTACGTTCTCAGCCCGTGTTTGCTGAGCACCTGGGCGAATCTGTCCCAGAGCAATCATCACCGAACAGCCAATAACAACCACCATTTCCAACACTGGACTCTCACCTAAGTTTGGAGATGTTGTTTGTCCCTCCACGGAGGGACACCAAATGACTAGGTCAGAAGTCTTTATTTGCCTTGGCATATGAGACACAAGCATGCACAGAACCTGAGTGGGAACAAATGCTTTCAGCTATTCCTGGGGGCATGTGGAGGGGCACCAGGTGCCCACCAAACCACACTATCAATCCCTCTCCTCAGCTGGACAGGGGGATAAAAGTAAAAAAAGGCCTTATGGGTCAAGATAAGGACAGGCAGATCACTCAGCAGTTACCGTCATGGGCAAAACAGACTCTACTTGGTGAAATTTATTTCATTTCTTACCAATCAAGTCAGAGTAAGGTAAAGAGAAATAAGAACCAATCTAAAAAGCACCTTCCCCTCACCCCTTCCTTCTACCTGGGCTCAGCTTCACTCCCAGGGTCTCTACTTCCTTCCCCCAAGCAGTGCAGGGGAACAGGGAGTGGAGTTGCAGTCAGTTCAGCACATGTTGTCTCTGCCGCTCCTTCCTCCTCAGGGGGAGGACTCCTCACACTCTTCCCTACTCCAGCATGAGGACCCTCTCATGGGAGACAGTCTTCCATGAACTTCTGAAATGTGGGTCCTTCCCACAGGCTGCAGTTCTTCACGAACTGCTCCAGTGTGGGTCCCTTCCATGGGGTGCAGTCCTTCAAAAACAGGCTGCTCCAGCGTGGGCCCCCCCATAGGGTCACAAGTCCTGCCAGAAAATCCACTCTGGCATGGGCTCTTCTTTCCATGAGGCCACAGGTCCTGCCACAAGCCTGCTCCAGCACAGGCTCTCCACGGGGTCACAGCCTCCTGCTCCAGGGTGAGGTCCTCCCTGGCTGCAGATGATTATCTGCTCCACTGTGGACCACTGTGGACTACAGAGGGGACAGCCTGCATCACCATGCTCTTCACCATGGGACTCAGGGGTATCACAGAATAATTAAGGCTGGAAAAGACCTCTAAGATCAAGTGCAACTGTCAACTCAACACCACCATGGCTACTAAATCATATCACAAAGTGCCACATCCAGACATTTTTTGAACACCTCCAGGGACGGGGACTCCACCACTTCTCTGGGCAGTCTGTTCCACTGCCTGACCACTCTTTCAGTAAAGAAATTTTTGACTAATATCCAATCTAAACCTCCCCTGATGTAACTTAAGTCCATTGCCTCTCATCCTATTGCAAGTTACTTGGGAGAAGAGACGAACATCAGCCTCACTACAACCTCGTTTCAGGTAGTTGTGGAGAGCCATAAGGTCTCCCCTCAGCTTCCTCTTCTCCAGAATAAACAACCTCAGTTCCCTCAGCCGCTCCTCATAACCAACGCACGTAGCATGGGCAATAAACAGGAGGAACTGGAAGCCATTATACAGCAGGACGGATACGTGCTGACAGCTAAGACCTGGTGGCCATCACAGGAAAATGCTGGGACGACGTGCCTGACTGGCATGCTGTCGTGGATGGCTATGGACTCTTTAGAGAAGACAGGCCAACAAGGAGAGGTGGTGGAGTTGCTTTGTATGTGAGGGAGAAACTGGAATGTATTGAGCTTTGCCTGGGGACAGATGAAGAAGGAGTTGAGAGCTTATGCGTTAGAATTAAGGGACAGGCTCATATCGGTAACGTTATTGTGGGTGTGCACTACAGGCCACCTGACCAGGAGGAGGAAGTTGATGAGGCCTTCTACAAGCAGCTGCAGGCAGCCTCACAGTCACAGGCCCTGGTTCTC
This sequence comes from Opisthocomus hoazin, assembly GCF_030867145.1. Classification (NCBI taxonomy): domain Eukaryota; kingdom Metazoa; phylum Chordata; class Aves; order Opisthocomiformes; family Opisthocomidae; genus Opisthocomus; species Opisthocomus hoazin. Next base: position 154,074 of record NW_027448917.1, read on the forward strand.
TTGGGGGACTTCAACCACCCTGACATCAGCTGGGAAGACCACACAGCCAGGCACGCGCAACGCAGGAGGTTCCTGCAGAGCATAATGATAACTTTCTGATGCAAGTGGTGGAGGAACTCAGGTGTCCTGGTGACAGAGGTTGCAGAGAAGGCAGAGCTACTGAATGCCTTCTTTGCTTCAGTCTTCAGTGCCAAGGCAGGCCCTCAGGAATCCCAGGCCCTGGAGGCAAGAGATGAAGCCTACAGAGAGGATGACCTTCCCTTGGTTGAGGAGGACTGCGTGAGAGATTGCTTAAGCAATCTGGATGCCCACAAATCCATGGGCCCCGATGGAATGCACCCACGAGTGCTGAGGGAGCTGGCGGATGTCATTGCTGAGCCACTCTCCATCATCTTTGAGAGGTCCTGGAGGACAGGAGAGGGGCCCGAGGACAGGAGAAAAGCCAATGTCACTCCAATCTTCAAAAAGGGCAAGAAGAAGGACCCAAGGAACTACAGGCCAATCTGCCTCACCTCCATCCTGGGAAACATGATGGAGCAACTCATTCTAGAGGTCATCATCAAGCAAGTGCAGGAAAAGAAGGTTATCAGGAATAGTCAGCATGGATTCACCAAGAGGGTATCATGCTTGACCAATCTGGTAGCTTTCTACGATGGTGTGACTGGCTGGGTAGATGAAGGGAGAGCCGTGGATGTTGTCTACCTTCACTTCAGCAAGGCTTTTGACACTGTCTCCCATAATATCCTCCTAGGGAAGCTCAGGAAGTATGGGCTGGATGAGTTGTTGGTGGAGCTGGCTGAATGGCAGAACTCAGAGGGTTTTCATCAGTGGCGCTGAGTCTAGTTGGAGGCTGATAACTAGTGGTGTCCCCCAGGGGTCAGTACTGGGCCCAGTCTTGTTCAATTTCTTCATCAACGACCTGGATGAAGAGTTAGAACGTACCCTCAGCAAGTTTGCTGATGACACCAAACTGGGAGGAGTGATAGATACACCAGAAGGCTGTGCTGCCATTCAGCGTGACCTGGACAGGCTGGGAAGTTGGGCAGAGAGGAACATAATGAACTTCAACAAGGGCAAGTGCAGGGTCCTGCACCTGGGGAGGAGCAACCCCATGCATCAGTACAGGCTCGGGGTGGACCTGTTGGAGAGCAGCTCTGTGGAGAGGGATCTGGGTGTCCTGGTGGACGATAGGTTGACCGTGAGCCAGCAATGTGCCCTGGCTGCCAAGAAGGCCAATGAGATCCTGGGGTGCATTAAGCAGAGTGTGGCCAGCAGGTTGAGGGAGGTTCTCCTTCCCCTCTACACTGCCCTAGTGAGGCCCCATCTGGAGTACTCTGTTCAGTTCTGGGCTCCCCACTTCAAGAAAGATGAGAAGCTACTGGAGAGAGTCCAGTGGATGGCTACGAGGATGGTGAGGGGACTGTAGCATCTCTCCTATGAGGAAAGGCTGAGGGAGCTGGGCTTGTTCAGCCTGAAGAAGAGAAGGCTGCGAGGGGACCTTGTAAATGCCTGTAAATATCTTTAAGTTTGGGTGACAGCAGGACGGGGTCAGACTGTTTTTAGTGGTGCCCAGTGACAGGACAAGGGGCAATGGGCACAAACTGAGGCACAGGAAGTTCCGTCTGAACATGAGGAAGAACTTGTTCACTCTGAGGGTGACGGAACACTGGACCAGGCTGCCCAGGGAGGCCATGGAGTCTCATTCTATGGAGATATTCAAGACCCCCCTGGACAAGGTCCTCCACAGTCTACTGTAGGTGACCCTGCTTCGGCGGGAGGGTTGGACTAGATGACCCACAGAGGTCCCTGCCAACCCCTAACATTCTATGATTCTATGATTCTATGAATATTGGAGCTGTCACAAACCAGCATCCCTCTAGCCACTGCAGGAGGGAAGAGCTGACTCCTTGGGAGCCCGCAGTCCTGCTAATCATTAGACACTCAAGACAGCAGGAACCAGAGAAAGGAGATGAACTGGAACAGGGGCGGGGGGTTATGGGAGGGGAGGAATATTAAGAGAGGGGAGCAATATTGTTAGAAATTGTCTGGCTTTGCTCTGAGAAGTCTCACCCAATTTTGTCACTGTCTTTTTCCTCTAGAACAGGTCCCTGTGCTCAGAGGTAGCAAATGTCCAACAGCAGCTCCATCACCCAGTTCCTCCTCCTGGCATTGGCAGACACACAGGAGCTGCAGCTCTTGACCATCTGGCTCTTCCTGGCCATCTACCTGGCTGCCCTCCTCAGCAACAGCCTCATCATCACTGTCATAGCCTGTGACCATCACCTCCACACCCCCGTGTACTTCTTCCTACTCAACCTCTCCTTCCTTGACCTTGGCTGCATCTCCACCATTCTCCCCAAAGCCATGGCCAACTCCCTCTGGGACAGAAGGGCCATCTCCTACTTGGGATGTGCTGCACAAGTCTTTTTTATCGTTTTGTTGATCTCCGCTTAGTACTTTCTCCTCACCATCATGACCTATGACAGCTATGTTGCCATCTGCAGACCCCTGCACTACGGGAACCCTCCTGGGAAGCAGAGCTTGTGTCCCCTCTGAGCAGGGACGGCACAAAGCCTTTTCCACGTGTTTCCCTCACCTGGCCATGATCTCCCTGTTTACCAGCACTGGCACATTTGCTTGCCTGAAACCCCCCTCCATGTCCTCCCCATCCTTAGATGTGGTGGTATCCCTTCTCTACTCAATGATTCCTCAAGCATTGAACACCCTCATCTACAGCATAAGGAACCGGGAGCTCAAGGATGCTCTAAGGAAACTCACCCAATGGATCCTGTTTCACCAACACTAACATTTCCCAGGGTTCATTTCAGGCCACAGGTCTGCTGTTTTCTCTTCTGTCAATCCTGCTTATAGATAATTTTCTGGGTTTATATTCCTTGTCTTTGGGCTTGATCCTGTTGTATCTGACTCTTGCACAACACTCTGTCAGGTGTGGCCTGTCAGATAGCAGTGCTTCAATAGACTGGGATCTCTTGGGTGCAGTGCCTGAAGGTTGGGCTCTTCCTTAAATGTAGCTTCCAAGAAAACATCCAAGGAATGGGTCTTTTAAAGAGTCTGTTCTCTTTGGGTTATCAATGGTTTTGAGGTTAAGATCCTTTTACATTTGTTTTACACTGGACCAAGGGTTCTGGATTCCAAAGCTCTCTTCTTCTTGTCCAATGACAGGGGAGATGGTCCATGAGCTCTCCATTATCTCCTCAGGTTTCCTCCTCTGTGACAGGACTGATGGCATATACTGAACTCTCTGGAATTTAATTTGGAGGGGTGAGGATAGAAGAGCATGTGGACTCACCACGTGCCCTGGTTGAATAGATGGAGACTCAGAAGATGAAACGCTGTCAAAGGTGAAGTTCATGAAATGTAAAGCACTAAATTGGCATACCCATGAAGGAGGACTCTGCAGTGCCATGGGCGTCATTGGGAACACAGCAGTCACAGGAAGAGGTCCTGGAGAGATGTGGGAGCTGCCTGAGGACCCCCAGGGCCAAGATTCTACTGCTGTCCTGGGAAGTGGGGCTGGTGGGAGCAGAGGAGAGGGCAAATTCAGTCAGGGTTGGGGACCACCCACCATATGAATTTAGGAGAGCCAGAGAGTGCCTAGCTTCTGTTTCCTCATGCCCTTGAGGCCAACACAATCCGTGGGGCTGATGGGGATTCTGAACACCCTTCTCTGCTCTCCAGGACATGCTGTGCCCTTCAGAGGGGCTGGGGCTGTGGGTTGACTGTCCCGAGCTCTGCAGCACCCGCCAGTGTGTACTGCCATGGGCCCAGCACAGACTGGGCGGCTCTGCTGGGCTGGGAGAGGGTAGGGGAGGTGGGCAGAGCTGGGGAGAGACTGGGCTGAGCTGTGAAGTGCCCGGGAGAGGAAAGTGCCAGTGTAGAGCTGAGCTGTGTGAGTGTGCAGGGTGGGGGAACAGAGCAGGGTGCTGATGGAAAAGATGCAGAAGAGAGGGCCCTGGTCTGTGCCATTTTGAGGAGGGACCTTTGATGCATGGTCACCCCACTCTCCCGCAGGGCTCAGTGTTGGTCTCTGGTGGATTTCTCAAAAACCCATCTCTCGCAAACTTTGCTGTCCATAATGTGCTCCAGGCCCCAACAATCCTTCATATTCCTTTGGTCATTTGGGGTGAGCTGTCCCAGCTGTTCCCTTGTTAACGTCTTCTGTACCTCCAGTCTACTTGCTGGGCAGGCAGAGTGTGAGGAAAAGGAGGCTTTCATGCTCTGTGAGGACTGCTCAGCAGTGTCCAAAACACTGGTGTGTTATCAGTTTAGTTACAAATCCAAAGCAGATCACCATATGGCCTGCTGTGAAGAGAACTAACTGCATCCCAGCCAGGTCCAGGCTGAGGAGTGAACAATGTCTTATTTAAATGTCCTGAAAAAATCTGTGAATCCCAGTACCTGGCTCTGATGGGGCACTCCTCAGTCTCCCAAGTATTCACCGGCCAAGTGAGACAGGAGGAAGAAAACAGTCCATGTGGTTTCTAGTGGTGTTTGTACAAAAGTTCTGAGCACAGCTGCGCAACAGGCCATCCGCCATGATATTCATCTGCACCGATCAGTCCCAACAGAGGATGAGCTGGCCAGGGGTGTAAAGACTAGTGTCAGCCTTGACCATAGTGACCATGAAGTTGTGATGTCTCAGATCCCCAGGTAGGTGGGGAAGGAGAGTAGCAGAGATCAGACCCTGGACATCAGGCAATGAGAGTTTGTCCTATTGAGGGCACTGGCAAGTGGGGTCCCATGGGTGCAGTGTCAGGGCCCTGAGAACATCCATAGGCCTTCTTGCCCCTGAGCAGCCTCACCTGGGGATTCCACCCACTCCTCTGTTCCATAGGCCCAGGAGACTGTCTTAGTGCAAGCCGGAGTTGCAGCCATAGCTTTATCTATGCTGTATGTGTACTGGTCTCCAAACACAGCCATAGACACAGCTTTGCCTGCACATGGACTTCGTTGACTTGGGCTTGCGGACTCGCTTCCCAGCTCATTCTTGATCACTTATACAAGCAAATGACGCTGTGGCCCTCCAAGTGCCAGACCCCAGCTGATTCACAGAGGCCTAGGGCCTTTCTGATTCCTTTTTTCCCACCACTTGGTGAGGTTTTGGGAGGAGAGGAACAGGTGAGGTTTCTGGGTGCCAGTGATTGAAAGTTTAGAAGAAAGACATCACATGAGAAGTGATCTAAAGGCCATGCTAGTTCCAGACTCTTAACTTCAGCTCCTTTCTCGAAGGCCTTCAACCATCCACAAGAGCCCCTTCCACTTCACTGTCTTTTAGCAATGAAGTTGAGAGTACCCAAGTTAGAGCCTTACTTTCAATTCTGTTCCAGCCTAAAGCAACCCAACTGTGGGAAGACATCTGAGGAAGCTTGTAGAAGGTGGATGTTCCCAGGAATTTCAAGAGGCCTGATGTACCAATAGCTGTGTTCAGGGAGCTGGTCAAATGCATCATCTCCATTTCTGTACTGGAGGCTTAGATGCGTGCTTCATGTGTAAACTCTCTCTGTGGGTGCTAACACTTACTGTGTAAGCTGGTCTGACCTCAGAGCTGGCCTCTCTTTGAACTGGGCACTGGAGTTGAGACCTTCTGAGCTCCACTCCACCCTGAGTTGTCCTATAATGTAGAGGCCCGCATCTCCAGCTTCATCTCTTCTGGCAGAACGTGTAGGAAAGCACAGGCTCATGGAAGGGCTGGTGGGAAAGAGACTGTTGGGGGTCTCTAGGGCAGCCTCCAGTCTCACTGTGACATTGTGGAGATGAAATGTGAAGAGATCCAAAGGTAGAGATCACAGCAATGCTCCTCCTAGTCCATTTTATTTTGCTTAAAGCTCAGCCTAAAGCTCCCAAGAAGCACTTTGTGGCTGTTGCTTCTGTCATATCTTACTAAACCATATCCCAAAGTGCCATATCTACACGTTGTGTTTTGAGGTGTTCAAAAAACCTGTAGATACGGCACTTTGGGATATGATTTACTAAGCATGGTGGTATTGGGCGGATGGTTGGACTTGATGATCTTAGAGGTCTTTTCCAACCTATGATTCTATGATTCCTATGATTCCGACGATCACTTGCCACTATAGAGGAGAGCTTGGCTCAGTCAACTCTCCAGGTGGCTGTAGGCTCGTACCACGGCAACCCATGCCTCCCCTTCAGGAGGCCAGAGATGCATAATTCCCTCAGACTCTCCTCACAGTTCATACTTTAGGCCCCCTCGTTTCATCTTGGCAGACCTCATCTGGACCTTCTTCAGTTTCTCCAATTTCATTCTGAAATGTGAGGCCCACTGGCTGCTATGGCATCTGCTATCATGATGCCCAGGCCCTTCTCTTCAGGGCACTCCTTTGCCAGTCAGTTCCTTCCCCATTCTGCTACATGGGCTTGTTCTGTTTCTTCTAAACATTCAGGTTCCTGTTGGCCAAATCACCAGGTGTGTCAAGGTCCCATGGACAGGACCTGCAACAATCTGGCTTTTAAAGTATGTGTACCAATGGTCTTCCTGAGTTATGGCGCTCCTAACATTACTGTAAAATAAGTTTTGGGGATAAGAAAAGAGTACTAGTGTTCATGGAGTTTCTAAGCAAGCTGGAAAGCACTGCTGTAATCATCAGTAAACGGAGGGTCCAAAATGATCAAATGCAGGTTCAGTTGGGAAATGGCAAAGAAGACAGCATTTTTTTGCATAGGAGGGGATAAGAATGGTTAAAGAGGACTGGAGAGGTAGGAAGAGTGAAAAGGGAATGAAAGGGGAAGTAAAGAAATTGATTTGGACTCTTTTGGGAATACTTGTCAAGCAGCCTGGCATCTGGGCAACACCGCCTGGAGCAGGACAAGAAAACTGCAGCTGGTCTGACTGTACTAATATCTGACTTACTTACATGGTCGTGGGTCACCTGAGAACTTTCACTAGTGTTCTTAAGGGAAGAGCAAGAGAGGAAGGAACCCCAGTATCATTTAGGTTTCCCATCTCCTTCGTGGGACTGGAGGAGGTCTCTGGTCTGGCCTTGCATTCACATTAGGGCCAGCTATGGAGTCAGACCACATTGCTCAAGGCTTGATCCAGTGGTGACTGGAAAGCTTCCAAGGACAGAGATGGCACTACATCTCTGGAAGACTTACTGAAATGTTTGTATGTTGGATGCCCTCGTGGACAGCAATACTTTCCTTTTCTCTATCCTGAATCTTTCTTTGTTCCACATCTTACTATTGTCTGTAATCCTCCTGCCAAGCACCATGGTAACAAGACTGGCTCCATCTTCATGGAGACTTTGCACAGGGACAGAAAGCCTGTCATGAGATTCTTGAGCTCTTCCACTCTTCAGGCTAAAGAAGACCCTTGCCCTCAATTTCTCCTGCCAGACAAGTGCTTGAGCCTCTGAGCATCTTGGCGGCCCCGCACCAAACTCTTTCCCAGTTATCAACAAATTCCTTGCTGTGGTGGGGTGACTCTGGCCAATAGCCCAACAGCTTCTCACTCTTCCCTCCTCTTCCCCAGTGGGACAGGACAGAGAACAGGAAAAAATAAAGTGTGAAAAGTTTCAGCTCAAGAGAAGAACAGTTTAATAGGTGAAGAGAAGAAATTTTAAAAGCCTCACCAAGTTAAACAAAGACCATCTTTCACCACGTCCCACAAGCAGACAGATGCTCTGCCTCTCTCCGAGCAGCAGAATCCTTGAACAATCAAAACCTCCACATCCTTCTTCCTCTGTCCCAAGCTTTTCTTCCTGAGCATGAGGTCATATGGTATGGAATATCCCTCTGGGTAGTTTGGATCAGCTGTCCTGGCTGTGTCCCCTCTCAACTTTTTTCCATCTGCCTACATATTTGTTACAAGGGAGCAGAGTGAGAAACAGAGAAGGCCTTGACACTGGGCAAACATGGATGAGCAATAGCAATACAGTGTTGTGTTACAAGCATGGAGTTTTCTTTACTCCCATGGGCTCAGCAAACAGCCATCCTCCAGGACATCTGGTGGTCTGGTCCAGAAGAGAAGCAATGTTGGGCTGGCCTTTATCCCTTAGGATAGTGAGAGCTGCAGCCCATGGAGGACCTCGGTGGAGCAGGATCCTGGCAGAAACCACTGCATATGGAGAGAAGCCCATGAAGGTGCAGGTTTTCTGGCAGGCCCTGTGGCCTGTGGGGGACCCATGCTGGAACAGCCTGTTCCTGAAGGACTGTACCCTGTGGAAAGGATCCACTCTGGAGCAGTTTGTGGAGAACTGAGGCCAGTGGGAAAGAGCCACAATGGAGAATTTCAGAAACAAAGTGTTATGAACTGACTGCCACTCCCATTCCACATCCTCCCTATGACACTTGGGTGTTAGGAGTTAGGAGTGAAGTGGAGCTTGGGAAGAAAACCATGAGGAGTCAAGGATAATTCCCTCTGCTGCCCCACAGTGTCCAAGTACATCCCAGTGAACTCCAGGTAGGGCATGCCTCCTTCACCACTGCTCTCTCAGATGATCATCCAACTGTTTGTTTACCCATTTCTTTGTCAACCCATCCAGACTGTAATGGCCTAACCTGGGAAAAAGAACATTGAGGGAAACCATGTCAGAAGGGTCAAAAATGGCATCCACTGTTCTTTACTCATGCACAAATGCTGATACTTCATCATGATGGCAATCAGGTTTGAGAGTCATGATTGATCCATCATCAATCCATGCTGACTGCTTTTGGACATGTTCTTTTTTAGGTGCACAGAAATGCCAAAGTGACCTTGTACAGCCTGGGGTTCCCTGGGTTGACTTTCTGAGCTCTTTCAACAACAGGCGCTACATTGCCTTGTCCTCACTCACAAGAGCCCTCGACCAATGCCAGGAAGCTTTGAAAGGGATATTCCAAACAAATGTCAATCTCCCCCTATCACTTCATTACCATTATTCTCCCTGTGAAATGGTGTATTGAATTTCTCAAAACTTTCATATATTTTCACCTGTCTTCACTATTTCTAAAGTATTTTTTTCAGATGCAGGCTGCCTAGACAAAGGCCCTTTCCGTTATTCTCCAGTTTTCTCCTCCCTTTACTCTTTGTGCATTCAGATTCCTGTCACCTACCGAGCTGCTGTTTTGACATCAGGGAGTTAAAAGTTTACCTGCCTTTCAGTAGTCTCATTGTCTCCTTTGCCAACTCTCTAATTATGTTTATGACTATTTTTTTTCCTCTACCTAGCTACAATATTTTTCATAGGATTATGTTTTATAGGAAGGCAACCTCATTAGATGTAGATTGTAATTGCCATGTCATTGCAGAGAGTGTTTTGTTTATGGAACTTGATTATGTTTTAATTAGTTTTCTTGCAAATAGGAAAACTCCTGCTGTTCGTGTGTGCAGCCAGCTCTCTGTGGAGAGAAGGTGGGAGATGGTGCAATGGAGCTGTAACATCCGGTTGCAGAGACGAGTGAAGGAGCCTGACGCAAAGAGCAGTGACACAAGTCCCAGGTGGCCGATGAGAGAAATGTTGAGGTTGGGGAGGTGAGGAGCAAAGTTGTCCATAGAGTGTCAGATGTCAAGGGACTGCTTCTCCTACCTGTCCAGCCCTCCTGAGAAGACACCCTGGAACAATATCACTTGAACAATGTTTCTACCACTAATTCTGTAAACTGAAGAGCACTTAAAAACATCCCTTAAAATAAAAACAATATTTTTATTAGGCACAGTATAACATCTTCCTCCTTATCTATACTGTGAAAAAGCTCCTGCTAGTCTTGAAGAATTGAAGAAATTTACAGGAGCTTGTTAACTTGGCACTTTCTGTATTTTAATGACTCCCATGGGGTATTTGGTGTTGAGTCCATGAACCTCAGATGCTGAGAGGAAATGAAAAAAAATGCTCAGGAAGGCAGAAGCAAAACTGAAAGTACCTGGAAGCATTGATTGGCCCCACTGCGGTCCATTACTGACAAAGCCTCCCCAGGGACTCCTTAGAGCAGAGAATTGGAGGCCACGATTGCAGGTAGGCAGAGGCACTGTGCAGGTGGCTGCAATGCTGAGAAAACCCTTGGCCTGCTTTATGAAGCAGAAAGGCCAAGGGCTGAGCCCCAGGCCCTGGGAAGGCAGACCCTGCCCCTCACACATGGCTCAGGGCTCTTCTTGGGGACAGCTGAATGTGTGGGTGAGAAATGACAAGTGTAGGAAAAATCTGCGAAACCTCTCAGCCTCCCTAAGAAGACGCGAGGATGAAACACCGCTTAGAGCCTCAAAAGAAAGTTTCTCCTGGTAGGAATCGGTGATAGAGGTAATTGCCATGGCAAAGGGGACAAAGTCCTCGGTCTTGTTGAAACTTTTTGCCCCATCAGAGTCCTTAGCCATCTCTACTGCACATTGTCCTACTCTGTCCCATGCCTGCAATTCTTTCCCTTCGGCCTGTAGTCACACATCTTTGCTTCCCACCTAGCACTCACACCAGCATTTCCATAACTTCACTGATGTCTCTCCACTCTCACTGGTTTTGCCTTGAATTTCAAATCCATGGGAGGATCCAGAGTCCTTCTGGGTGACCTCTTTCACAGCAAGGATACCCTTTGAGAGAGACTGCTTTTTCTTCACCTCTAGTCTGAACCTTCCAAGCAGCATTTTGGGAAGGTTTCCTTCCCTTCTCACTACCAGGAAAAGCTCCATCATCTCGGAAACAACCCTTCAGGCAGATGCAGGCTTCTACTTCAGCGCCCTCAGCCTTCACAAGACTAAAGAATCCCAGCTCCCTCAGCCTCTCCAACAGAGGCTGTAAACCCGGAGCCCCGCATACAGACACACTAGTCCAGATGTGGCTACACCAGTGTGAGTGAGTCAAGTGGGTGATAACTGTCTTGTCTGTGTGGCCACACTCCTCCTAATGCAGTCCTGTATGCTGTGGGGTTCTTCACTTGGAGCATGCACCACTTGCTCATCTGGCATCTCTTGGAATGCCCAGGCCCTTCTCCTCATTGCGACTCCTGAGCTGTTCAGGTCCCCACCTGCCCACATTTTTCTGAGTTATTCTCCCCCGCAAAAAATGACTTCCAACTTCTTGTCAAAATTCATCAGGCTTCTACTGCCAAATCCCAGAGATGTTGAAGGTCTCCCTGGAGTGAAGCTCTATTTTGACAGCTTTTGATTTGTGCGTACCACATTGGTGGTGCCGCTGATAAGACAGCAGCATGAAGAATTGCAGGACACTACTGATAAAAGAAGGCGGTACCTGTTCAGTGGAATTTATGACCAAGGGAGGAATTGCCATGGTAACAAGCTTGGAAATGCCAAATGAAGGTGCAAAGGAAGCCAAAGTAGGGCCAGGGAGGAAAGGGTAAATAGAGATGGGCTGTTTGCATGGGAGGGTACAAGAATGGTCAAGGGAAAGATATTGTGAATGGCACACAGCTGAAACCAGGACAGTATCCAATTCTTCTTTTAGACCATCTACATCACACTCAGATCCAACACTTCCCAATAAATCTTTTCCTGTCTTTTGATTTACACACAGAGATATCATTCCTTACTTTCTGGGCCATTCCTCTAAAATGTTCATGGAGTTCACTTAGCCCATGACTTTGGGCTCCATCTGTCCATAACAGTCTTTCAGGGCAGGAGACATGCTGTGTGCTGTTGGATGGTCACATGCTGCATGGGGGATGATAACGGAAGATTGACAAGGAGGATTGCAAACACGTTCAAGTGACTTGCAGCTGGGGTGTCAAAAAAGGACATCAGCATACTAATCATTGTTTAGTCTTGTGTGCTCAACAAGCAGAACATCTGTGTTTAGACAACATAGGTCTGTGATTGACAGACTCCAAGGCAATCTGTCAAACATGCCTGTGATTCCTGCCCTGCTGCGGGAAGGATCAAGGCACAGTGGAATGTTATGTCTGGGTGAACATCGTATGTACCCAGGTGAAAGAACCAAGTTCAGTAGCTGGCACTCTTTCTCTAGCAGGGACTGAGCTCTGTGGTGTCTGCATTCCTGCTTTGCTCCTGTGCCTCTGCCCAGGTGCTGTATCAGAGATCCCCTGGTTTGCGAGATAATGACAATAAATCCACTCTTTACATTTCATGTGTGGTTTTATGGTTTTTGCTGCATTCTGCTGTTTTGGCTTACTTGTCCTTCTCGTGCTCCCAGCTGAGAGGCACCTTTATGGCTGGCAGTAAGAAGGGGTTTTAGCCAGTGCGTCCTTCTGCTGCCTTTTTTCCCGTGCACGAATTAGAACACAAGGAAAATGCAAGCAAATCCCTCTTGGTAACAAGAGAGCCGGGTGTGGGACCTGTGGCTGAGCTCGGGACAGGGAGCACCCCTGGACCAGCCTTGGGGCTTGCTGCCAACCTGCCTTCAAATGAGCTCTCCCAGCAGGTTGGTGCCCAGGGGTTACTTGGAGTTTTGCTCTTCTCCTTGAGGAACCACGTTCGATGCCAAGCACACCCAGAGCCAGGAGAGGACTTCTAGGACAGCTGGGGCTGATGGTGACAGTTCCCACCAGCTGCCCAGGACACAGAGATGCAGGTGAGATAGCAGGGAGGAGACACCAACTAATTGCCTCTTCTCTTGCAGGAACAGGCTTTAGCAGCAGGAGAGAGCCAGGCACAAAGGGCCTCTGAGGTCAAAGAAAGTGTCACGCAGCCAGAGCACCAAGAGGCGGGAGGAGAGAAACAGGTGCAGGTCCCATGGGTGGAACAGTGCTTTCAAGGTACCACCTGCCACCGAAACACGAGAACAGAGAAAGGCACTGGCAGGTGATGGAGTGACTGGGAAGAGTGCCTGGCAGAGGGAAGAGCATGGAGAGACAGGAGACAAGATAGAAAAGGAGGTGAACCAGATGGCAGGTTGAGACTGAGGGTGCTCATACTGTGCAGGTCCTGCTGCGCTGAAAACTTAGGCTGTCACGTCGGTAAATACTTCCAGTTTGTAGTGTTTCAGTGTTTGTTGTCCAAATCTGTAGGCGTCAGTGACTGCACTGTGTATTACTGAGGATGACTCGAACTTCTCATAATCTTGATGAATTTGGCCAGTGGTTAGTTTTGATTTTACAAAAAGATGTAAGGAGTGTTGTGATGTATTTAGGACTTGCTCCCCAAAATGAAAGCTATGTACTAAGGGCTCACGAAATATATGAAGTCAGCAAATACTATAAAGGAATGATTTCAGTATTATTTAATTCCTCCTCTCAGCAAATGGACTTGCCTTCATTATTTCACAGTGGCTTCAAAACAAAAGATTCCCTGTGCATCCTTTGTCCAAAGACAGTGGATTTCTTCAGAAAATATGTGGCCTCCTTCTACAACCCTTTCTCCCTGCTGTGCGTACTGTGGTGAGGAGTACCTCCAGTGGCTTCTGGATGAGTTCCTGTGCTGAAAACTGCAGCCCATGAGAACATTGCTTTTGGACCCCCAAAGCATCCCCTGATCCTCAAGCACTTTCCTGCAGGTCGGCAGGAGGGAATTGCAGGGTCACGGGTAAGAAGCTGCTCTCCAAGCCCTTGGCTGAGGTTGTTTTATACAGACAACTCTTCCTGCCCCCCCCGGGAGGACGTTCCTCCCCTTCCCACATGCTCCTCCTGCACCTCCCTGAGCCATTTCTCTAGCCATGAGAGTGTCCTCAGTTCTCTGCCATGTTCTTGCCTGGTGCAGGCGGTCTTGGCACTGTGGGGACATTGGGGGAAAGCCCAGAGGGGTGGCAGGGCTGGAGCGTCCCCGGGCTGTGCCCTGTGCCTGTCCCGCCTGGTCCCCAGAGGGGCCATGCTGTGGTGGGAGGGGGCAGTCAGGACCCTGTGGACACTGGGAGGGGGTTGCAAGGCCCCAGGGACTGTGGGGATGGGGTCAGCCAGGCCTGGGGCTAAGGCCCACCCCATTGCGGCCAACATTTGGGTGTCAAGAGGATGGGGCCAAGCTCTTTTCAGTGGTGCCCAGTGACAGGACAAGGGGCAATGGGCACAAACTGAAGCATAGGAAGTTCCGTCTGAACATGAGGAAGAACTTCTTCCCTCTGAGGGTGACGGAGCACTGGAACAGGCTGCCCAGGGAGGTTCTGGAGTCTCCTTCTCTGGAGATATTCAAGACCCGCCTGGACAAGGTCCTGTGCAGCCTGCTGTAGGTGACCCTGCTTCGGCAGGGGGGTTTGACTAGATGACCCACAGAGGTCCCTTCCTTCTGTCATTCTGTCATTCTGTAAAAGTGCCTCTAACACAAGCAAAAATGACATAGCCTTTTTCCCCATACAATTTTTCATTGCAGATGGTAAACATGCCAAACGAAACGGAGACAAATGTAATTCTAAAACTTTCCCTAAAACTTGTAGGAGTTCTGAACTGGTTTTGCTTAAATAGGATGTTCACCTTCTGCCTTTGCCTGCAGCACACATTTTCCCATATTGGCCATATTTTGTTTCTTGATGTCCTTTTGTAATACAGGTCAAACTATAACTGTACTACAGACCAAACTTCTTTTATCAGGGAAAAGAGAAAGTCCAAACTTGATGTTTCCTTTGCTGGTTACCAGCTCAAATATGGCAGAGATCAATGTTGAAGGATAGTTACAATTTGGTAACAGGATTTGAGGACCAGGTGTCTCTTTAACTAAAGCTTCCCTCTAATGACATCCTTCACCTCCTGACAAACGTGAGCAGGCTAGAAACCAAATAGGTGTAGTTGCTGGATTGTCTGCATCTGGCCAAAGTCTCTTGGTCCAGCATGTAAATTAGTATGCATGCTCGGTTTCTTCATCTTTTGAGTCTGGGGTAGAATTGGGGTAGGTGGTCCGTGAGTCTGTGGTCGCAATCAATCTCCCCCTGCTGGAGTTGCCTTTCCCCTAGTTAGCTGTTTCTTTTGGCAATCTCAGCAGCTTTTCATAGCTCGTTAGCTATTCCTAGGAATTATCGCTCTCTGCTTTTACTTAGGACAGGTACATCCTTCTTATGAAACAGTAACGTTGTTCAAAACCCTGTTTCTTAGTCTCTAGAGTTAATTTCAAAATTAGTAAGGGCAGGGCTTTACAAAAATACATGTAACAGCAACAGTCTGGTTAATTTGAGTTAGCATTTCACATTTTGATTCCCCTTTTTGTTCCTTAGTATAACAGTATGAAAAGTTTTATGAGGGCTATGCTGTTGGCACTCAGTGCCAAGCTCCAGTGAACAGAGAGAACTTCTCTCCAGATGACTTTGGTCCACCTGGGACCGGAGGAGAAAACTCACCATATGCTCAGGGACATAGGGAGGATTATCCTGGTGGGCAGAGCCACAGATATCATCACAGAGCTGGAAATTACCCTGAAAAACCTTGTGGAGGAGAGAGCCATGTCACCAAAGATCCTAGCGATAGGACGAGAGGCAATGGTCTGAAGTTGCGTCAGGGAGGTTTAGGTTGGATGCTACTACAGGTGAGTTCTCACCAGGGCTTTGCAGTTGGCTTACCTTTCCTTTGGAAAGGCTTGTAGAGCTTCAGAAATCTCTTTTGTGTTTGCTCCATAGGGTGTCTGAAAATCTGATGGTGTTTATTGACTTTAGAAAGTGTCTAGTTTGGAGCTTTCTCCTTAATTTCATGTTGTTTACATTATCAGTAAAGCGCTTGGATCGTCATTTGCTTTAAGCCACGTGGACTGAGCAATTTTTGCCTGCGACGCTCTGGAAAAACTAGTGACTGACTCATTTGTGTAGATGAGTTGAAAAAACCTCTGCTAAATACCACTGAAGGAAAGGGTACCATACGGAGGATAGAGGTTGAGCAACTGGCGAGAAATCACCCCAGCAAGGTTGTGCACATCCTGGAAATGCAGAAGGACTTAGGGTGTCTCTCCCAGAAGGCTTATTTCTGGAGTGGTCTGTCAGGGAAAAAGGCAAAGCCACCGAGTTTGTCACTGGAGATGTTGCTGTGGGCTGCAGCAGGCAGCCCCAGCTGGGTTCCCATCGCAAATGAGGAAACGTGTGTGTCTGTCGGAAGAAACTCTTCTTTTAGGCAAAACACCATTGTTGACCTTGAACACAACAGCACCAAATGCTACTGTCTCTGCCCACTCTTGGTCCCAAATGACCATAACCATTAGGTAGAAAGAACCAGGAAAGAAGAATGCACAGCCCGTCACCTACACCTCTCCCTCTGCCTGTTCGTGTGCCTGTACCTGTCCCTACGCCTTTATCTCTGTCTGTGCCTGTATCTGTATCTAAACTTCCTCCATGGGCGTTCAGTTCCTGTGCCCAGAGCATTCAGAAACAGATGAGGGAGCACTGGCTGTAGAACGCAGCCCTGGGGAACCCCAGTGGGGACTGGCCACCAGCCTGATGGAACCCCAGTTCCTGGAACCCTTGGAGCCCTTTCGAGTCCCCAGAGGCTCATCGGGGGGGCCTGAACCCTCCTTTTCAGGGACCGAGCCTTTCTTTTATCCTCCATAGCCTTCTTTTAGAGCCCACAGTTTCATTTTGAGGGTCTCAACCCCCTCTGTTAGGGCAAAAAGCCTTTTTTTCGCTTCCAAGCTGCCATCCTGAGTGTCCAGACCCTCATTTTCATGGCCCAAACCCCTCTTGTAGTAACTAGAGCCCACTTTTCAGGTCCTAAAGCCTCATTTTTAGTGTCCAAGCCTGTCATGTTAACTCGGCAGAAAATTAATCCCCTTGCTTTCTAACGCTCTTCACCAACGTGAGAGGCTTGGTGCGGCTAGGTTTAAATTCTGAGTGATGTCCAATTTGCCACTACCAGTCCAGTTGCGTTTCCACGATTCTGGAGACACTCATAGCAGTCTGCACCTTCAGTCCAGTCGTGCTCATGAACTGGCACGGCCGCATTTGGTCGCGTTCAGTGAGAAACTGTGACAACTGGCGACTGAAACAGTGCAGTGTTATTTCTGCAACAGACATAGAGGTTTTTTGAATTGCCGGTGATAGTGACTGCCTGCAAGAAAGCACGTGCAAATCCAAAAGGCGTGAAAAGTTTGTAAATAATACAGCCTGGCTATAAACATTAGGGAGTAACTCTTCCCGAGAAAAGCGCCTAATTTAAGTCTCACTCAAGGCTTCCCAAGGAGGGGAGAAGCAAGGCTCACCCCGTCGGCCAATCCCGGCTGTCGGAGGCAGTCTGAGGTGGAGTTTCCCTTGACTTGCTCACGGTGTTATCTTCGTTTTCTCCGAAGATCTACGGTGTTATCTTCTTCTCTGAAAATCCCCCATTTCCCTGGCTATTTTTATAGCCTTTCTACCTTTAAGGTGGAGTTTGAGTGACTGTAGTCATACATAGCTTTTATCATGATTGGTGTAAAATTCTCTCGCTTCACGTTTAAAGGTAGAGTTTATGAAAAATCGAGAGCGCAGACTCGAAGAGGGGTGGTGGCACCTCGGAGGCGGGGAGCCTTCGGGATGGAGGTGTGTTTTAGTATTAAAATGATATTAAAACGTGCAAAGCTCACGAGAGGATAGCACTTTGGCAAGGTTTCGAAAACCTGTTGGCTCAGGGGGCCAGATGAGCTGCTGATCAGTTCTAGAGAACCATTTCTTTCTGCTTTATCATCACGGAGCAGGGCCACGGAGTCTCGACCTTGTTCCGTCCTCTATGGTACATTGCAGGGAGTTGCTGTGTTAGTGCATTCCTCGCCTGCCTACTGCAGCTGTGTCCCATCCTCAGAGCTCCTTTTGGTTTCATGCTTTTCCTCAGTGGGTGAGCACTGCTACGTTTTCATATAAAACTTAAAATTAAGGTTTTACATCTCAAAATTACAAATAATTCCACAAGTGGGCAACCAGCATTTCTTTTGGTGCCCACCTGGCATCTTGACAGGCAACCGGACTTTATTTGGTGGACACGTGGCGTATTCGTGGCCACCTGGCATATTTGTGGGCACACAACTTGTCTTCTCACAGAATATCACAGAATATCACAGAATAGTAGGGGTTGGAAGGGACCTCTGTGGGTCATCTAGTCCAACCCCCCTGCCGAAGCAGGGTCACCTACAGCAGGCTGCACAGGACCTTGTCCAGGCAGGTCTTGAATATCTCCAGAGAAGGAGACTCCACAACCTCCCTGGGCAGCCTGTTCCAGGGCTCCGTCACCCTCAGAGGGAAGAAGTTCTTCCTCATGTTCAGATGGAACTTCCTGTGCCTCAGTTTGTGCCCATTGCTCCTTGTCCTGTCACTGGGCACCACTGAAAAGAGCTTGGCCCCATCCTCCTGACACCCACCCTTCAGATATTTGTAGGCATTTATAAGGTTCCCTCGCAGCCTTCTCTTCTTCAGGCTGAAAAATGCCAGTTCCCTCAACCTCTCCTAGTAGGGGAGATACTCCAGTCCCCTCACCATCCTTGTTGGGCATTTGGTATTTAGTTGGCCAGCTGGCATCTTCATGGGCACCCAGTGTTTCTTTTGGTGGGCATGTGGCATTTTGGTGGGCAGCTGGCATCTTGGTGGGCACCCAGCATTTATTTTCCTAGGCACATTAATTTTTGGTGTCCATCTGGCATCTTTGTGCGCACCGAGAATAAGTTTTGGTGAGCACGTGGTGTTTTGGTGGCCACCTGGCATTTCTTTTCGTGGGCCCCTGGTGTATTGATTGCCACCTGGAATATTGATGGGCACCCAGCGTTTCTTTTGGTGGGCATCTGGAACTTTGTTTGCTGGCCACCAATCGCTTATTCATGTGGGCATCTGGTGTTTTGGTGGACACCTGGCATTTTGGTGGGCACTCAGGATTTCTTTTGGTAGGCAGCTGGCATTTCTTTTGCTGGCCACGTGTCATCTTGTTGGGCGCGTGGCATTTTTTCGGTGGCTACCCAGCATCTTGGTGGGCACCCAGCGTATCTTTTGGTGGGCACGCGGCATTTCTTTTGGTGGCCACCTGGCATCTTGCTGGGCACCCAGCATGTATTTTGGAGAGCACCAACATTTGGTAAGGACCCAGCCTTTCTTTTGTTGGGCATGTGGCATTTTGGTGAGCACCTGGTGTCTTGCTGGGCACCCAGTGTTTATTTTCCTGGGCACATGACTATTTGGTGGCCACCTGACATCTTGGTGGGCATCTGGCATTTATCTGGGTGAGCACATGGCGTTATAGTGACCACCTGGCATCTTTGTGCGCACACAGCATTAGTTTAGGTGGCCACATGGTGTTTTGGTGGCCACCTGGCATTTCCTTTCGTGGGCCCCTGGCGTATAGGTTGCCACCTGGAATATTGATGAGCAGCAAGCGTTTCTTTTGGTGGCCAGCTGGCATCTTGGTGGGCACCTAGTTTTTATCTTGATGGCCACCTAAATGCTTAGCCCGAGTTTTTCACCAGGTGGCCACCTGGCATCTCCTTGGCCACCTGGCATCTCCTTAGCCACCCAGCATTTCCTTTGGTGGGGACCTGGCATCTCGGTGGGCACCCAGCATTTTGTTTGTTGGGCATGTCGCGTTCTCGTGGCCAAGTGCCATCTTGGTAGGCAACCAGCCTTTCTTTTGGTGGCCACCTGGCATTTTCTTTGGTGGGCTGCTGGCGTTTCTTTTGGTGGTCACCTGGCATTTTGGGTGTCAACCTGGAATATTGGTGGGCACCCTGTGATATTTCTGGTGGGTACGTGGCATTTTGGTGACAAGCTGGCATCTGGTTGGGCACGCAGACTTGATTTTGCTGGTCACGTGGTCTTTTGGTGGGTACCCAGTGTCTCTTTTGGTGGGCATGTGGCATTGATCATGGTGGGCAACACGGTGTTTGATTGGTGGGCACCTGGCATTTCTTTTGGTGTGCAGGGGGCATTTTTGTGGCCACCTGGCATCTTAATGGGCACCCGCTGTTACTTTTGGTAGGCAGCTGGCATCTTGGGGGGCACCCAGATTTCCTTTCGGTGGGCACCTGGTTTTTGCTGGCCACCCGGCCTCTTGGTGGACACCTGGTGTTTATTCTGGTTGCCAGTTGCCGTCTTGGTGGGCACCCGGTATTTTTCTGGGTCACCACCAAGCACTTAGGTGGTCACCTAGCATCTTTGCAAGCACCCAGCATTTCTTTTCCTTGGCAGCCAGCATCTTGGTGGGTACCCAGCATTTCCTTTGGTGGGCACGTGGTCCTTTGGTTGGCACCCAGTTTTTCTGTTGGTAGGCACATGGCAATCATCTGGTTGGGCAGACAGCGTTTGTTTTCGTGTCCATGCGTCATTTTGGAGGTCATCTGCAATCTTGGTAGGCACCTGGCATTTCTTTTGCTGGGCACGTTGTATTTCTTTTGCCAGCTGGCATCTTGGTGGGCACCTCGAGTTTCTTTTAATTTACACCTGGTGTTTTGGTGGCCACCTGGTATCTTGGTGGGCACCCAGCACTTCTTGTGGTGGCCACCTGTCATATTCCTAGGGACGCAAAATTTATTTTTGTGGGCACATGGTGTTCTTGTGGTCACCTGGCATCTTGGTGGGCACCCAGCTTTATTTTGCTGAGCACCCTGCATCTTGGTAAGCACCCAGCATTTCTTTTCGTGGAGACATGGCATCTTGTTGGGCACCCGGTGTGTCTCTTGGCAGGCACATGGCATTTTGAGGTCACCTAGCATCTTGGTGACCAGCCGGTGTTCCTTTTGGTGGGCACACAGCATCTTGTTGCGCACCTGGCACTTCTTTTGGTGGCCACATGGCATTTTGGTGGCCACCTGGCATCTTGGTGGGCACTCGGCACTAGTTTTGGTGGGTACATGGTATTTTTGTGGCCACCTGCAGTCTCGGTGCGCAGCCAGCATTTATTTTGGTGGACACCAGCCATCGTGGTTGGCACCCACCATGTCTATTGGTGGGCACCTGGCGTTTTGTTGGGCACTTGGCATTTCGTTTGCTGGGCACCCATCGTTTATTCTTGTGGGCATGTGGTGTTTTGGTGGCCACATGGCGTTTTGTTGTGCATGCAGGTTTTCTACTGGTGGGCAGCTGGAATTTTTTTTCCTGGCCACGTGTCATCTTGCTGGGCACGTGGCATTTCTTTTGGTGGCCACCTGCCATCTTGACAGGCAACCAGCCTATATTTGGTGGACACATGGCTTTTTCATGGCCACCTGGCTTATATGTGGGCACACAGCGTTTCTTTCGGTGGGCATGTGACATTTAGTTGGCCACCCAGCATCTTCATGGGCACCCAGTGTATATTTTGTTGGGCACCCGGCATTTTGGGTGCCACCTGGCATCTTGCTGGGCACCCAGCATGTATTTTGGAGAGCACCAACATTTGGTAAGGACCCAGCCTTTCTTTTGGTGGGCATGTGGCATTTTGGTGGGCATGTGGCATCTTGGTGGGCACCCAGTGTATATTTTCCTGAGCACATGACTATTTGGTGGCCACCTGACATCTTGGTGGGCATCTGGCATTTATCTGGGTGAGCACATGGCGTTATAGAGACCACCTGGCATCTTTGTGTGCACGCAGCATTAGTTTGGGTGGCCACACGGTGTTTAGGTAGCCACCTGGCATTTCCTTTTGTAAGCCCCTGGTGTATTGGTTGCCACCTGGAATACTGATGAGCAGCAAGCGTTTCTTTTGGTGGCCAGCTGGCATCTTGGTGGGCACCTAGTCTTTATCTTGATGGCCACCTAAATTCTTAGCTCGAGTTTTTCACCAGGTGGCCACCTGGCATCTCCTTAACCACCCAGCATTTACTTTGGTGGGCATCTGGCATCTCAGTGGGAACCCAGCATTTTGTTTGTTGGGCATGTCGTGTTGTGGTGGCCAACTGTCATCTTGATAGGCAACCAGCCTTTATTTTGGTGGCCACCTGGCATTTTGGGTGCCACCTGGAATATTGGTGAGCACCCTGTGATTTTTTTGGTGGGTACGTGGCATTTTGGTGACAAGGTGACATCTTGTTGGGCACCAAGCCTTGATTTTGCTGGGCACATGGTCTTTTGGTGGGTACCCAGTGTCTCTTTTGGTGGGCATGTGGCATTAATCATGGTGGGCACCCAGGTTTTTGATTAGTGGGCTCCTGGCTTTTCTTTTTGTGGGCATGGAGCATTTTTGTGGCCACCTGGCATCATAGTGGGCACCCGCTGTTACTTTTGGTAGGCACCTGGCATCTTGGGGGGCACCTGGCTACGTCTTAGTCACCCGGCATTTCTTTTGCTGGCCTCATGGCGTTTTGGCGGGCACCTGGCATCTTGGTGGGCACCCAGAGTTCCTTTCGGTGGGCACCTGGTTTTTGCTGGCCGCCTGGCCTCTTGGTGGAAACCTGGTGTTTATTCTGCTTGCCAGTTGCCGTCTTGGTGGGCACCCGGTATTTTTGTGGGTCACCACCAAGCACTTAGGTGGCCACCTAGCATCTTTGGAAGCACCAAGCATTTATTTTCATTGGCAACCCGTATCTTGGTGGGTACCCAGCATTTCCTTTGGTGGGCACATGGTCCTTTGGTTGGCACCCAGTTTTTCTGTTGGTAGGCACGTGGCATTCATCTTGTTGGCAGACAGCGTTTCTTTTCGTGGCCATGTGTCATTTTGGTGGCCACCTGCAATCTTGGTAGGCACCTGGCATTTCTTTTGCTGGGCACGTTGTGTTTTGCTGGCCACCTGTTATGTTGGTGGACACCCAGCACTTCTTGTGGTGGCCACCTGGCATCTCCATAGGGACACACCACTTATTTTTGTGGGCACATGGTGTTCTTGTGGTCACCTGGCATCTTGGTGGCAACCCAGATTTAATTTGGTGAGCACCCAGCAACTTGGTGTGCACCCAATATTTATTTTGGTGGGCACATGGCGTCTTGGTGGGCACCCGGTGTTTCTCTTGGCAGGCACATGGGATTTTGGTGGGCACCTGGCATCTTGGTAGGCACTCGGCAATTATTTTGGTGGGCACGTGGTATTTTTGTGGCCACCTGGCGTCTTGCTGTTCAGCCAGCATTTATTTTGGTGGACACCAGCCATCGTGGTTGGCACCCACCATTTCTATTGGTGGGCACCTGGCGTTTGTTTGGGCACTTGGCATTTTGTTTGCTGGGCACCCATCGTTTATTCTTGTGGGCATGTGGTGTTTTGGTGGCCACATGGTGTTTTGGTGGTCACCCTGGTTTTCTTTTACTGGGCACGTGGCATTGATTTTGGTTGGCACGTGGCATTTTGGTGGGCAGCTGGCATTTCTTTTGGTGGCCACCTGGCATCTTTGTGGGCACACAGAGTTTCTTTCGGTGGGCATGTGGAATTTATTTGGCCACCCAGCATCTTCATGTGCACGCAGTGTTTCTTTTGGTGGGCATGTGGCATTTTTGTGGGCCCCAGGCATCTTGATGGGCACCCAGCTTTATTTTGCTGACCACCCAGCATCTTGGTGGGCACGCAGCATTTCTTTTGGTGGGCACATATCATCTTGGTGGGCACCCTGTTTTTCTCTTGGCAGGCACATGGCATTTTGGTCGTCACCTGGCATCTTGGTGAGCAGCCGGTGTTCCTTTTGGTGGGCACGCAGCATCTTGGTGGGCACCTGGCACTTCTTTTGGTGGCCACATGGCATTTTGGTGGCCACCTGGTATCTTGGTGGGCACTCGGCTCTAGTTTTGGTGGGCACGTGGTATTTTTGTGGCCACCTGGTGTCTCGGTGCGCAGCCAGCTTTTATTTTGGTGGACACCAGACATCGTGGTTGGCACCCACCATTTCTATTGGTGGGCACCTGACATTTTGTTGGGCACTTAGCATTTTGTTTGCTGGGCACCCATCGTTTATTCTTGTGGGCATGTGGTGTTTTGGTGGCCACATGGTGTTTTCTTGGGCAGCCAGGTTTTCTATTGTTGGGCAGCTGGCATTTCTTTTGCTGGCCATGTGTCATCTTGCTGGGCACATGGCATTTGTTTTGGTGGCCACCTGGCCTCTTGGTGGGCACCGAGCTTTTCTTCTGGTGCCCACCTGGCATCTTGACAGGCAACCAGCCTTTATTTGGTGGACACATGACTTTTTCATGGCCACCTGACATCTACGTGGGCACACAGCTTTTCTTTTGGTGGGCATGTGACATTTAGTTGGGCACCCAGCATCTTCATGGGTACCCAGTTATCTTTTGTTGGGTACCCGGCATTTTGGGTGCCACCTGGCATCTTGCTGAGCACCCAGCATGTATTTTGGAGAGCACCAAAATTTGGTAAGAACCCAGTCTTTCTTTTGGTGGGCATGTGGAATTTTTGTGAGCACGTGGTATCTTGGTGGGCACCCAGTGTTGTTTTTCCTAGGCACATGACTATTTGGTGGCCACCTGACATCTTAGTGGGCATCTGGCATTTATCTGGGTGAGCACATGGCGTTGTAGAGACCACCTGGCATCTTTGTGCGCACTCAGCATTAGTTTAGGTGGCCACATTGTGTTTTGGTGACCACCTGGCATTTCCTTTCGTGGGCCCCTGGCGTATTGGTTGCCACCTGGAATACTGATGAGCAGCAAGCGTTTCTTTTGGTGGCCAGCTGGCATCTTGGTGGGCACCTAGTCTTTATCTTGATGGCCACCTAAATGCTTAGCCCGAGTTCTTCACCAGGTTGCAACCTGGCATCTCCTTAACCACCCAGCAGTTACTTTTGTGGGCACCTGGCATCTCGGTGGGCACCCAGCATTTTGTTTGTTGGGCATGACGCGTTGTGGTGGCCAACTGTCATCTTGATAGGCAACCAGCCTTTACTTTGGTGGCCAAATCCCAGAGATTTTGAAGGTCTCCCTGGAGTGAAGCTCTATTTTGACAGCTTTTGATTTGTGCGTACCACATTTGTGGTGCCGCTGATAAGACAGCGGCATGAAGAATTGCAGGACACTACTGATAAAAGAAGGCGGTACCTGTTCAATGGAGTTTATGACCAAGGGAGGAATTTCCATGGTAACAAGCTTGGAAATGTCAAATGAAGGTGCAAAGGAATCCAAAGTAGGGCCAGGGAGGAAAGGGTAAATAGAGATGGGCTGTTTGCATGGGAGGGTACAAGAATGGTCAAGGGAAAGATATTGTGAATGGCACACAGCTGAAACCAGGACAGTATCCAATTCTTCTTTTATACCATCTACATCACACTCAGATCCAACACTTCCCAATAAATCTTTTCCTGTCTTTTGATTTACACACAGAGATATCATTCCTTGCTCTGTGGGCCATTCCTCTAAAATGTTCATGGAGTTCACTTAGCCCATGACTTTGGGCTCCATCTGTCCATAACAGCCTTTCAGGGCAGGAGACATGCTGTGTGCTGTTGGATGGTCACATGCTGCATGGGGGATGATAATGGAAGATTGACAAGGAGGATTGCAAACACGCTCAAGTGACTTGCAGCTGGGGTGTCAAAAAAGACATGTAGCATACTAATCATTGTTTAGTCTTGTGTGCTCAACCAGCAGAACATCTGTGTTTAGACAACATAGGTCTGTGATTGACAGACTCCAAGGCAATCTGTCAAACATGCCTGTGATTCCTGCCCTGCTGCGGGAAGGATCAAGGCACAGTGGAATGTTATGTCTGGGTGAACATCGTATGTACCCAGGTGAAAGAACCAAGTTCAGTAGCTGGCACTCTTTCTCTAGCAGGGACTGAGCTCTGTGGTGTCTGCATTCCTGCTTTGCTCCTGTGCCTCTGCCCAGGTGCTGTATCAGAGATCCCCTGGTTTGCGAGATAATGACAATAAATCCACTCTTTACATTTCATGTGTGGTTTTATGGTTTTTGCTGCATTCTGCTGTTTTGGCTTACTTGTCCTTCTCGTGCTCCCAGCTGAGAGGCACCTTTATGGCTGGCAGTAAGAAGGGGTTTTAGCCAGTGCGTCCTTCTGCTGCCTTTTTTCCCGTGCACGAATTAGAACACAAGGAAAATGCAAGCAAATCCCTCTTGGTAACAAGAGAGCCGGGTGTGGGACCTGTGGCTGAGCTCGGGACAGGGAGCACCCCTGGACCAGCCTTGGGGCTTGCTGCCAACCTGCCTTCAAATGAGCTCTCCCAGCAGGTTGGTGCCCAGGGGTTACTTGGAGTTTTGCTCTTCTCCTTGAGGAACCACGTTCGATGCCAAGCACACCCAGAGCCAGGAGAGGACTTCTAGGACAGCTGGGGCTGATGGTGACAGTTCCCACCAGCTGCCCAGGACACAGAGATGCAGGTGAGATAGCAGGGAGGAGACACCAACTAATTGCCTCTTCTCTTGCAGGAACAGGCTTTAGCAGCAGGAGAGAGCCAGGCACAAAGGGCCTCTGAGGTCAAAGAAAGTGTCACGCAGCCAGAGCACCAAGAGGCGGGAGGAGAGAAACAGGTGCAGGTCCCATGGGTGGAACAGTGCTTTCAAGGTACCACCTGCCACCGAAACACGAGAACAGAGAAAGGCACTGGCAGGTGATGGAGTGACTGGGAAGAGTGCCTGGCAGAGGGAAGAGCACGGAGAGACAGGAGACAAGACAGAAAAGGAGGTGAACCAGATGGCAGGTTGAGACTGAGGGTGCTCATACTGTGCAGGTCCTGCTGCGCTGAAAACTTAGGCTGTCACGTTGGTAAATACTTCCAGTTTGTAGTGTTTCAATGTTTGTTGTCCAAATCTGTAGGCGTCAGTGACTGCACTGTGTATTACTGAGGATGACTCGAACTTCTCATCATCTTGATGAATTTGGCCAGTGGCTAGTTTTGATTTTATAAAAAGATGTAGGAAGTGTTGTGATGTATTTAGGACTCGCTCACCAAATGGAAAGCTATGTACTAAGGGCTCACGAAATATATGAAGTCAGCAAATACTATAACGGAATGATTTAAGTATTATTTAATTCCTCCTTTCAGCAAATGGACTTGCCTTCATTATTTCACAGTGGCTTCAAAACTAAAGATTCCCTGTGCATCCTTTGTCCAAAGACAGTGGATTTCTTCAGAAAATATGTGGCCTCCTTCTACAAACCCTTCTCCCTGCTGTGCGTACTGTGGTGAGGTGTACCTCCAGTGGCTTATGGATGAGTTCCTGTGCTGAAAACTCAAGCCCATGAGAACATAGCTTTTGGACCCCCAAAGCATCCCCTGATCCTCAAGCACTTTCCTGCAGGTCGGCAGGAGGGAATTGCAGGGTCACGGGTAAGAAGCTGCTCTCCAAGCCCTTGGCTGAGGTTGTTTTATACAGACAACTCTTCCTGCCCCCCCCGGGAGGACGTTCCTCCCCTTCCCACATGCTCCTCCTGCACCTCCCTGAGCCGTTTCTCCAGCCATGACAGTGTCCTCAGTTCTCTGCCATGTTCTTGCCTGGTGCAGACGTCTTGGCACTGTGGGGACATTGGGGGAAAGACCAGAGGGGTGGCAGGGCTGGAGCTTCCCCGGGCTGTGCCCTGTGCCTGTCCCGCCTGGTCCCCAGAGGGGCCTTGCTGTGGTGGGAGGGGGCAGTCAGGACCCTGTGGACACTGGGAGGGGGTTGCAAGGCCCCAGGGACTGTGGGGATGGGGTCAGCCAGGCCTGGGCTAAGGCCCACCCCATTGCGACCAACATTTGGGTGTCAAGAGGATGGGGCCAAGCTCTTTTCAGTGGTGCCCAGTGACAGGACAAGGGGCAATGGGCACAAACTGAAGCATAGGAAGTTCTGTCTGAACATGAGGAAGAACTTCTTCCCTCTGAGGGTGACGGAGCCCTGGAACAGGCTGCCCAGGGAGGTTGTGGAGTCTCCTTCTCTGGAGATATTCAAGACCCACCTGGACAAGGTCCTCTACAGCCTGCTGTAGGTGACCCTGCTTGGGCAGGGGGGTTTGACTAGATGACCCACAGAGGTCCCTTCCAACCCCTACTACTCTGTGATTCTGCAACATGTCATGGCCACCAGGTCCCCGTGGGCACCGGTGTCCCAGCACCACCATTCCGGACCCAGGGAGCCCCAGGAGGTGACGGGGCCCGGGGTGATGTGACATGGCAGTGGAGTTTGAGGGTGTGGAGAGGGGAACTGGCAGCTCTTACAACCCGGCAGATGGCATTTTCAATTCAATGAACCAAAATGTCTGCTGATGTTCCAAGCCAGACGAGTCAAAAGGACTTCACAGGACAATGAACACCACTGTACATTTACAGGAGATGGCATTAGGTGACACCAGCTTTGTGAGCTCATGGCCAGGGCACACCTCATAAGGCCACGTGTCCCACCCCTCCTTTGTGAGCTCAGCCCAGGTGTATGAAGCCGCCCTCGCCCACCCCGGCTGGTGGCAGACGCTGTCTCTGCTCCTGCACGGCCACACCTGGCCGCAGCTGTGAGAGGCAGTGACAGGCGACGTCGGTGGCTGTCGGTGGCAGCATTTGGCCATCCCTGCAGCCATGAGCCGGGACGGTGTGGGACGGGGCTCTGTGCCGCGCAGCCGCCCCTTGCCCTGCCAGGGCCCGGCGCAGAGTGACGAGCACGA
Organism: Opisthocomus hoazin; assembly: GCF_030867145.1. Taxonomy (NCBI): domain Eukaryota; kingdom Metazoa; phylum Chordata; class Aves; order Opisthocomiformes; family Opisthocomidae; genus Opisthocomus; species Opisthocomus hoazin. Next base: position 182,337 of record NW_027448917.1, read on the forward strand.
GCAGCGGCTGGAGAGGCTGCGGGCTGAGCTGGAGGCTGAACGACGCCGCTGCCACGAGCTGCTCCGCTGCTTCATCGCTGAGACACGCGAGATGAAGGATGCGGTGAAGCGGGAGCAGCAGCTCCTGGCCCAACGGCTGCACGCCACGTGGGAGCAGTGGCAGGAGCTGGAGCTGCAGCGGCTGCAGGAGCTGAACCAGCGACTGCGGTCAGTGGAGATCTGCCATCTGCTGCGCTCCAAGGAGGCTGACCTGCACGAGTTGCAGGAGGAGCTGGAGCAGCCACGCGATGATGCCGTCCGTCAGGCACGGCACCTGCAGCAGCAGCTGGCCAAGGAGCTGGGGAGAAGAGCCGGGGGGAGCAGCGAGGCCCATGGTAAGCTCCAGGGCGTCCTCAGAAAACTGTGCGGCGAGACCAATGGCGAGCAGGCTGCTCACATCCTCCGTCCTCAAGAGGAAATGCTCCTGCGGAGAAGACTCTTCCAAAAGTACCTCTCGGAGCAGTTTGAGGAGATCAGTTCCTGCAATGAGGCCAGGACCAAGGCTACAGCCTGGCACTGCCTACCGGCCCTCCTGGGCACTGGGGCCATCGGGCCCTGCTCTTTGGAGAGCCTCATGGCATCTTCCTCCTGTGATGGAGATGCGCAGCAGAAAACCTACCAGAGCTTAAGAGACGCTTGTCTCCAGGAGGAAGGGAACAGCGTGGAGGTTTTGCTGAAAGCTGTGGGGCAAGACTTGGTGCCACACAGCTTTGGCTCCCTGCCACACGGAAGGGCCGGCAGCGAGCGGTCTGTGGCAGAGGTGGGTGTTCAGACTGTCGGGCAGCAGGACAACTGCTTGCCTGGTGGCCGTCACAGCAGGCTGCTGGAGCAGAACGCCCACCTCCAGAGTGCCCTGAAGGAGCTGGAGAGGCAATGCAGTGTCCTTCAAGAGGAAAACAGTCTTCTGAGGAAGGCAAGCTCTCCTGAAGTGCAGGAAGAGGAAGAGAGGCTCAATCAGAAGACTGCTAAGGTGCATCTCCTTAGCAAGCAGCTGCAAGACACAGCCAGGCAACTGCAGAACATCGTTTCCCTGATCAATACTACAGACTGGGAGGCACTGGAGAGGCTGAAGCAGAATATGGCTAAGCTGGGTCTCATTAGCAAGCAGCTACAAGGAATAGCCAGGCAACTGGTCAATACTCAAGTGCCACTGCCCATCCAAAGCTCCGCTGAGGAACTGTGCAGGCCATCATTTCCTCAGCAGAGGGCTGCAGAAATGGGAGAACCCACTGGAGCTTTGCTGGCACAGGACGAGCAGGATGACTTCTCACAGAGGGCAGCTGAGGAACTTCAGGCACAAGTGGCTGCAGATGAAGAGGGCTACCAACTTGTGAGGAGTTACAGGTGCAGCTTACGGAGACGACAAACAAAAACACCCAACTGGCTGAAGAAATCACTCGCCTCCATGGGCAGATGGGTTTGGCAGAGAGGGCACCTAAGGCGAGTGGCAGAGGAGTGAGATTCTGCCACCTGAACAAACGTCTGTCGTCAGATCCAGCTGGAAGAGACAGAGCGACAACTGAAAGGCACGCGAGAAATGGCAGAAGTCAACAGTTCTAATCTTGCTGAAGAAGTCTCAGATGACCACCCGATGACACCAGAGTCTCCAGAGGCAAGTGACTGGTTGCAGGACACAGATGACATCTGTCCTGTCTTCTTCTAGCTTCTTATTAAATCTTTTCTTGACTATCTCCCTGTGGCATCTCGCTCTCTGTGCTGTGTGTGTGTGAACTGAAAGGACTGTGTGCCAGAGGGGGGGGTCTCAGTGCAGCTGCTGGAGCAAGTGGGGGTCTGGGCCAGCAGGCACTGGGGCAGGAACAGTGCCTGTCCTCAAAACCACTTACTGGGGGACTGGCAGGAGTGAGGTGAGTGAGGGGCTCTACGAGGGTCTTCCCCAGAGCTGGTGTGCAAGGGCTGTGCATGTGCATTCTCACTTGCCCAGAGAGGTTGTGGAGTCTCCTTCTCTGGAGATATTTAAAAGCCGCCTGGAGAAGGTCCTGTGCAGCCTGCTCTAGGTGACCCTGCTTCGGCAGGGGGCTTGGACTAGATGACCCACAGAGGTCCCTTCCTTCTGTGATTCTGTGATTCTGTTTAAGTGCCTCTAACACAAGCAAAAATGACATAGCCTTTTTCCCCATACACTTTTTCATTGCAGATGGTAAACATGCCAAACGAAACGGAGACAAATGTAATTCTAAAACTTTCCTTAAACTTGTAGGAGTTCTGAACTGGTTTTGCTTAAATAGGATGTTCACCTTTTGCCTTTGCCTGCAGCACACATTTTCCCATATTGGCCATATTTTGTTTCTTGATGTCCTTTTGTAATACAGGTCAAACTGTAACTGTACTACAGGCCAAACTTCTTTTATCAGGGAAAAGAGAAAGTCCAAACTTGATGTTTCCTGTGCAGGTTACCAGCTCAAATATGGCAGAGATCGATGTTAAAGAATAGTTACCATTTGGTAACAGGATTTGAAGACCAGGTGTCTCTTTAACTAAAGCTTCCCTCTAATGACATCCTTCACCTCCTGACAAACGTGAGCAGGCTAGAAACCAAATAGGTGTAGTTGCTGGATTGTCTGCATCTGGTCAAAGTCTCTTGGTCCAGCATGTAAATTAGTATGCATGCTCGGTCTCTTCATCTTTTGAGTCTGGGGTAGAATTGGGGTAGGTGGTCCGTGAGTCCGTGGTCGCAGTCAATCTCCCCCTGCTGGAGTTGCCTTTCCCCTAGTTAGCTGTTTCTTTTGGCATTCTCTGCAGCTTTTCATAGCTCGTTAGCTATTCCTAGGAATTATCGCTCTCTGGTTTTACTTAGGACAGGTACATCCTTCTTATGAAACAGTAACGTTGTTCAAAACCCTGTTTCTTAGTCTCTAGAGTTAATTTTAAACTTAGTAAGGGCAGGGCTTTACAAAAATACATGTAACAGCAACAGTCTGGTTAATTTGAGTTAGCATTTCACATTTTGATTCCCCTTTTTGTTCCTTAGCATAACAGTATGAAAAGTTTTATGAGGGCTATGCTGTTGGCACTCAGTGCCAAGCTCCAGTGAACAGAGAGAACTTCTCTCCAGATGACTTTGGTCCACCTGGGACCGGAGGAGAAAACTCACCATATGCCCAGGGACATAGGGAGGATTATCTTGGTGGGCAGAGCCACAGATATCATCACAGAGCTGGAAATTACCCTGAAAAACCTTGTGGAGGAGAGAGCCATGTCACCAAAGATCCTAGCGATAGGATGAGAGGCAATGGCCTGAAGTTGCATCAGGGAGGTTTAGGTTGGATGCTACTACAGGTGAGTTCTCATCAGGGCTTTGCAGTTGGCTTACCTTTCCTTTGGAAAGGCTTGTAGAGCTTCAGAAATCTCTTTTGTGTTTGCTCCATAGGGTGTCTGAAAATCTGATGGTGTTAATTGACCTTAGAAAGTGTCTAGTTTGGAGCTTACTCCTTAATTTCATGTTGTTTACATTATCAGTAAAGCGCTTGGATCGTCATTTGCTTTAAGCCACGTGGACTGAGCAATTTTTGCCTGCGACGCTCTGGAAAAACTAGTAACTGACTCATTTGTGTAGATGAGTTGAAAAAACCTCTGCTAAATACCACTGAAGGAAAGGGTACCATACGGAGGATAGAGGTTGAGCAACTGGCGAGAAATCACCCCAGCAAGGTTGTGCACATCCTGGAAATGCAGAAGGACTTAGGGTGTCTCTCCCAGAAGGCTTATTTCTGGAGTGGTCTGTCAGGGAAAAAGGCAAAGCCACCGAGTTTGTCACTGGAGATGTTGCTGTGGGCTGCAGCAGGCAGCCCCAGCTGGGTTCCCATCGCAAATGAGGAAACGTGTGTGTCTGTCGGAAGAAACTCTTCTTTTAGGCAAAACACCGTTGTCGACCTTGAACACAACAGCACCAAATGCTGCTGTCTCTGCCCACTCTTGGTCCCAAATGACCATAACCATTAGGTAGAAAGAACCAGGAAAGAAGAATGCACAGCCCGTCACCTACACCTCTCCCTCTGCCTGTTCGTGTGCCTGTACCTGTCCCTACGCCTTTATCTCTGTCTGTGCCTGTATCTGTATCTAAACTTCCTCCATGGGCGTTCCGTTCCTGTGCCCAGAGCATTCAGAAACAGATGAGGGAGCACTGGCTGTAGAACGCAGCCCTGGGGAACCCCAGTGGGGACTGGCCACCAGCCTGATGGAACCCCAGTACCTGGAACCCTTGGAGCCCTTTCGAGTCCCCAGAGGCTCATCGGGGGGGCCTAACCCCCCCATTTCAGGGACCGAGCCTTTCTTTTATCCTCCATAGCCTTCTTTTAGAGACCACAGTTTAATTTTGAGGTTCTGAACCCCCACTGTTAGGGCAAAAAGCCTTTTTTTCGGTTCCAAGCTGCCATCCTGAGCGTCCAGACCCACATTTTCATGGCCCAAACCCCTCCTGTAGGGACTAGAGCCCCCTTTCAGGTCCTAAAGCCTCATTTTTAGTGTAGCACCCACTAACACTTCTTTCCTGGTCATTCTCTGTTCTCCTGGTAACCAGAGGGTAATCTTTACAGTGGGGCATGTTTTTATCACACCATCAATCCCCATCAATTTGTCTTTGCGTCGGGTGGGTTTTATGCCTAAAAGCTGTGCAGTTTTATTAGTGATTACTGACATTTGGGCCCCAGTATCGATGAGAAATTCGCTTAATATTTTCCGGGGTCCAATAAGAAGGGCAACAATAGGTTCATTGATTTTACCAGGGAGCCATTGAATTGATAGTACTCGCCGGGCGGGGTGGCTCACTGCCCTCCCCAGGGATGGGAGTTTTTTTGCTGGGACTCTGACAAATCAATCAAGTTAGATCCTGGTGCAGAAGGCACAACACTGTCATAACCAAGAGATTCTCCGGTTGGATGCTTTACCCCAAGCGAATTATTTTTTCTAGTTAAGGACTGGACCAGTGCACGGAGATCTTCCGTAGGGACGCCATGCAGGAGCTGTCGAGGTACCCCCAAGTGCAGGGCTTTACGCCACAACTCATTTCGCTCCTTATCAGGCTTAAATCTCCCGTCAGGTTTGGGGTTGTGAGTATGCATTCGATCGGATTTGGATTTTTTTAAGTGTACCTGGCGAATCCTTTGGGTAGGATCGGGGGGCTTTTCACCAGTTAAGGTAGCCCAGCCCATTTGGCGTCCGTATTTGTCTATTTGACTGGGAAGAGTGCCTGGCAGAGGGAAGAGCACGGAGAGACAGGAGACCAGATAGAAACGGAGGTGAACCAGATGGCAGGTTGAAACCGAGGGTGCTCATACTGTGCAGGTCCTGCTGCGCTGAAAACTTTGGCTGTCACGTTGGTAAATACTTCCAGTTTGTAGTGTTTCAGTGTTTGTTGTCCAAATCTGTAGGCGTCAGTGACTGCACTGTGCATTACTGAGGATGACTCTAACTTCTCATAATCTTGATGAATTTGGCCAGTGGGTAGTTTTGATTTTATAAAAAGATGTAAGAAGTGTTGTGATGTATTTAGGACTTGCTCCCCAAAATGAAAGCTATGTACTAAGGGCTCACGAAATATATGAATTCAGCAAATACTATAATGGAATTATTTCAGTATTATTTAATTCCTCCTTTCAGCAAATAGACTTGCCTTCATTATTTCACAGTGGCTTCAAAAAGAAAGATTTTTTGTTTTTCAAAACAAAACCTGTGCATCCTTTGTCCAAAGACAGTGGATTTCTTCAGAAAATATGTGGCCTCCTTCTACAACCCTTTCTCCCTGCTGTGCGTGCTGTGGTGAGGAGTACCTCCAGTGGCTTATGGATGAGTTCCTGTGCTGAAAACTCAAGCCCATGAGAACTTTGCTTTTGGAGCCCCAAAGCATCCCCTGATCCTCAAGCACTTTCCTGCAGGTCGGCAGGAGGGAATTGCAGGGTCACGGGTAAGAAGCTGCTCTCCAAGCCCTTGGCTGAGGTTGTTTTATACAGACAACTCTTCCTGCCCCCCCCAGGAGGACGTTCCTCCCCTTCCCACATGCTCCTCCTGCACCTCCCTGAGCCATTTCTCCAGCCATGACAGTGTTCTCAGTTCTCTGCCATGTTCTTGCCTGGTGCAGGCGGTCTTGGCACTGTGGGGACATTGAGGGAAAGCCCAGAGGGGTGGCAGGGCTGGAGCTTCCCCGGGCTGTGCCCTGTGCCTGTCCCGGCTGGTCCCCAGAGGGGCCATGCTGTGGTGGGAGGGGGCAGTCAGGACCCCGTGGACACTGGGAGGGGGTTGCAAGGCCCCAGGGACTGTGGGGATGGGGTCAGCCAGGCCTGGGCTAAGGCCCACCTCATTGCGACCAACATTTGGGTGTCAAGAGGATGGGGCCAAGCTCTTTTCAGTGGTGCCCAGCGACAGGACAAGGGGCAATGGGCACAAACTGAAGCATAGGAAGTTCTGTCTGAACATGAGGAAGAACTTCTTCCCTCTGAGGGTGACGGAGCCCTGGAACAGGCTGCCCAGGGAGGTTGTGGAGTCTCCTTCTCTGGAGGTATTCAAGACCCGCCTGGACAAGGTCCTGTGCAGCCTGCTGTAGGTGACCCTGATTCGGCAGGGGGGTTGGACTAGATGACCCACAGAGGTCCCTTCCAACCCCTACTACTCTGTGATTCTGCAACATGGCATGGCCACCAGGTCCCCGTGGGCACCGGTGTCCCTGCACCACCATTCCTGACCCAGGGAGCCCCAGGAGGTGACAGGGCCCGGGGTGATGTGACATGGCAGTGGAGTTTGAGGGTGTGGAGAGGGAAACTGGCAGCTCTTACAACCCGGCAGATGGCATTTGCAATTAAATTAACCCAAAAATTTGCTGATGTTCCAAGCCAGACGAGTCAAAAGGACTTCACAGGACAATGAACACCACTGTACATTTACAGGAGATGGCATTAGGTGACACCAGTTTTGTGAGCTCATGGCCAGGGCACACCTCATAAGGCCACGTGTCCCACCCCTCCTTTGTGAGCTCAGCCCAGGTGTATGAAGCCGTCCTCGCCCACCCCGGCTCATTGCAGACGCTGTCTCTGCTCCTGCACGGCCACACCTGGCCGCAGCTGTAAGAGGCAGTGACAGGCGACGTCGGTGGCTGTCGGTGGCAGCATTTGGCCATCCCTGCAGCCATGAGCCAGGACGGTGTGGGACGGGGCTCTGCGCCGCGCAGCCGCCCCTCGCCCTGCCGGGGCCCGGCGCAGAGTGACGAGCACGAGCAGCGGCTGGAGAGGCTGCGGGCTGAGCTGGAGGCTGAACGACGCCGCTGCCACGAGCGGCTCCGCTGCTTCATCGCTGAGACACGCGAGATGAAGGATGCGGTGAAGCGGGAGCAGCAGCTCCTGGCCCAACGGCTGCACGCCACGTGGGAGCAGTGGCAGGAGCTGGAGCTGCAGCGGCTGCAGGAGCTGAACCGGCGACAGCGGTCAGTGGAGATCTGCCATCTGCTGCGCTCGAAGGAGGCTGAGCTGCACGAGCTGCAGGAGGAGCTGGAGCAGCAACGCGATGATGCCGTCCGTCAGGCACGGCACCTGCAGCAGCAGCTGGCCAAGGAGCTGGGGAGAAGAGCCGGGGGGAGCAGCGAGGCCCATGGTGAGCTCCAGGGCGTCCTCAGAAAGCTGTGCGGCGAGACCAATGGCGAGCAGGCTGCTCACATCCTCCGCCCTCAAGAGGAACTGCTCCTGCGGAGAAGACTCTTCCAAAAGTACCGCTCGGAGCAGTTTGAGGAGATCAGTTCCTGCAATGAGGCCAGGACCAAGGCTACAGCCTGGCACTGCCTACCGACCCTCCTGGGCACTGGGGCCATAGGGCCCTGCTCTTTGGAGAACCTCATGACATCTTCCTCCTGTGGAGCTTGCATCTTAGTGGGCACTTCGAGTGTCTTTTAATTTACACCTGGTGTTTTGGTGGCCACCTGGTATCTTGGTGGGCACCCAGCACTTATTGTGGTGGCCACCTGACATCTTCCTAGGAACGCACCATTTATATTTTTGGGCACATGGTGTTCTTGTGGTCACCTGGCATCTTGGTGGGCACCAGGTTTTTCTCTTTGCAGGCACATGGCATTTTGGTGGTCACCTGGCATCTTGGTGAGCAGCCTCTGTTGTTTTGGTGGGCACGCAGCATCTTGGTGGGCACCTGGCACTTCTTTTGGTGGCCACATGGCATTTTGGTGGCCACCTGGCATCTTGGTGGGCACCCGGTATTTTTCTGGATCACCACCAAGCACTTAGGTGGCCACCTAGCATCTTTGCAAGCACCCAGCATTTCTTTTCATTGGCACCCAGCATCTTGGTGGGTACCCAGCATTTCTTTTGGTGGGCACATGGTCCTTTGATTGGCACCCAGTTTTTCTGTTGGTAGGCACGTGGCATTCATCTTGTTGGGCAGACAGCGTTTCTTTTCGTGGCCATGTGTCATTTTGGTGGCCACCTGCAATCTTGGTAGGCACCTGGCATTTCTTTTGCTGGGCACGTTTTGTTTTTGTTGCCAGTTGGCATCTTAAGAAGGCACCTTGAGTTTCTTTCAATTTACACCTGGTGTTTTGGTGGCCACCTGGTATCTTGTTGGGGACCCAGCACTTCTTGTGGTGGCCACCTGGCATCTTCGTAGGGATGCACCATTTATTTTTGTGGGCACATGGTGTTCTTGTGGTCACCTGGCATCTTGGTGGGCACCCGGTTTTTCTCTTTGCAGGCACATGGCATTTTGGTGGTCACCTGGCGTCTTGGTGGGCACTCGGCACTACTTTTGGTGGGCACATTGTATTTTTGTGGCCACCTGGCGTCTCGGTGCGCAGCCAGCATTTATTTTGGTGGACACCAGCCATCGTGGTTGGCAGCCACCATTTCTATTGGTGGGTACCTGGCTTTTTGTTGGGCACTTCGCATTTCGTTTGCTGGGCACCCATCATTTATTCTTGTGGGCATGTGGTGTTTTGGTGGCCACATGGTGTTTTGGTGGGCACCCAGGTTTTCTTTTGGTGGGCACGTGGCATTTATTTTGGTTGGCACGTGGCATTTTGATGGGCAGCTGGCCTTTCTTTTGGTGGTCACCTGGCGTCTTTGTGGGCACACAGCGTTTCTTTCAGTGGGCATGTGGAATTTATTTGGCCACCCAGCATCTTCATGGGCACCCAGTGTTTCTGTTGGTGGGCATGTGGCATTTTTGTGGGCACCTGGCATCTTGGTGGGCACCCAGCATTTATCTTCCTGAGCACATGGCTTTTTGGTGTCCATCTGGCATCTTTGTGCGCACCCAGCATTAGTTTTGGTGAGCACGTGGTGTTTTGGTGGCCACCTGGCAATTCATTTCGTGGGCACCTGGCGTATTGATTGCCACCTGGAATATTGATGAGCACCCAGCCTTTCTTTTGGAGAGCACCTCGCATCTTGCTGGGAAACCACTGTTTATTTTCCTGGGCACATGACTATTTGGTGGCCACCTGATATCTTTGTGGACATCTGGGTGAGCACATGGCGTTATAGAGTGGGCGTTTTGGTGGGCACATGGTCCTGTGGTTGGCACCCAGTTTTTCTGTTGGTAGGCACGTGGCATTCATCTTGTTGGGCAGAGAGCGTTTCTTTTCGTGGCCATGTGTCATTTTGGTGGCCACCTCCAATCTTGGGAGGTAGCTGGCATTTCTTTGCTGGGCACGTTGTATTTTTGTGGCCACCTGGCATCTTGGTGAGCAGCCGGTGTTCCTTTTGGGGGGCACGCAGCATCTTGGTGGGCACCTGGCACTTCTTTTGGTGGCCACATGGCATTTTGGTGGCCACCTGGCATCTTGGTGGGCACTCGGCACTAGTTTTGCTGGGCACGTGGTATTTTTGTGGCCACCTGGCGTCTCGTTGCGCAGCCAGCATGTATTTTGGTGGACACCAGCCATCGTGGTTGACACCCATCATTAATTTTGGTGGGCACCTGGCGTTTTGTTGGGCACTTGGCATTTCATTTGCTGGGTACCCATTGTTTATTGTTGTGGGCATGTGGTGTTTTGGTGGCCACATGGTGTTTTGTTGGGCAGCCAGGTATTCTTTTGGTGGGCAGCTGGCATTTCCTTTGGTGGCCATCTGTCATCTTGCTGGGCACCTGGCATTTATTTTGGTGGCCACCTGTCAAAATAAAGGCAAAATAAAGGCAAATAAAGGCAACCAGCCTTTATTTGGTGGACACATGACTTTTTCGTGGCCACCTGGCATCTATGTGGGCACCCAGCATTTCTTTAGGTGGGCATGTAACATTTAGTTGGCCACCCAGCATCTTCATGGCCACCCAGTGTATCTTTTGTTGGGCACCTGGCATTTTGTGTGCCACCTGGCATCTTGCTGGGCACCCAGCATGTATTTTGGAGAGCACCAACATTTGGTAAGGACCCAGCCTTTCTTTTGGTAGGCATGTGGCATTTTGGTGGGCACCTGGCATCTTGCTGGGCACCCAGTGTTGATTTTCCTGGGCACATGACTATTTGGTGGCCACCTGACATCTTGGTGGGCATCTGGCATTTATCTGTGTCAGCACATGGCGTTATAGAGACCACCTGGCATCTTTGTGCGCACGCAGCATTAGTTTAGGTGGCCACATTGTGTTTTGGTGGCCACCTGGCATTTCCTTTCGTGGGCCCCTGGCGTATAGGTTGCCACCTGGAATACTGATGAGCAGGAAGCATTTCTTTTGGTGGCCAGCTGGCATCTTGGTGGGCACCTAGTCTTTATCTTGATGGCCACCTAAATGCTTACCCCGAGTTTTTCACCAGGTGGCCACCTGGCAACTCCTTAAACAGCCAGCATTTACTTTGGTGGGCACCTGGCATCTCGGTGGGCACCCAGCATTTTGTTTCTTGGGCATGTTGCGTTGTTGTGGCCAGCTGCCATCTGGATAGGCAACCAGCCTTCATTTTGGTGTCCACCTGGCATTTTGGGTGCCACCTGGAATATTGGTGGGCACCCTGTGATATTTTTGGTGGGTACGTGGCGTTTTGGTGACAAGCTGGCACCTTGTTGGACACCCAGTATTTCTTTTGCTGGTCACGTGGTCTTTTGGTGGGTACCCAGTTTCTCTTTTGGTGGGCAAGTGGCATTAATCATGGTGGGCACCCAGGTTTTTGATTGGTGGGTACCTGGCATTACTTTTGGTGTGCATGGCGAATTTTTGTGGCCACCGGGCATCTTAATGGGCACCCGCTGTTACTTTTGGTAGGCACCTGGCATCTTGGTGTACACCCAGAGTTCCTTTATGTGGGCACCTGGTTTTTGCTGGCCACCTGGCCTGTTGGTGTACACCTGATGTTTAATCTGGTTGCCAGTTGCCATCTTGGTGGGCACCCAGTATTATTCTGGGTCACCACCAAGCACTTAGGTGGCCACCTAGCATCTTTTCAAGCACCCAGCATTTCTTTTCTTTGACACCCAGCATCTTAGTGAGTACCCAGCATTTCTTTTGGTGGGCACATGGTCCTTTGTTTGCACCAAGTTTTTCTGTTGGTAGGCACGTGGCATTTATCTTGTTGGGCACCCAGCATTTCTTTTTGTGGCCACCTGGTATCTTGTTGGGCACTCAGCACGTATTTTGGAGAGCACCAACATTTACTAAGAACCCAGCCTTTCTTTTGGGTACCAACTGGCATCTTGGTGGGCACCCAGTGTTTGTTTTCCTGGGCACATGACTATTTGGTGGCCACCTGACATCTTGGTGGGCATCTGGCATTCATCTGGGTGAGCACATTAAGTTATAGAGACCACCTGGCATCTTCGTGTGCACGCAGCATTAGTTTTGGTGGCCACCTGGCATTTCCTTTCGTGGGCCCCTGGCGTATTGGTTGCCACCTGGAATACTGATGAGCAGCAAGCGTTTCTTTTGGTGGCCAGCTGGCATCTTGGTGGGCACCTAGTCTTTATCTTGATGTCCACCTAAATGCTTACCCCGAGTTTTTCACCAGGTGGCCACCTGGCACCTCCTTAACCACCCAGCATTTCCTTTGGTGGGCGCCTGGCATCTTCGTGGGAACCCAGCACTTCTTTTGGTGGCCACCTGGCATCTTCATAGGAACGCACCACGTATTTTTTTCAGCACATGGTGTTTTTGTAGTCACCTTGCATCTTGGTGGCCACCCAGCTTTATTTTGGTGAGCACCCAGCATCTTGGTGGGCACCCAGTATTTATTTTTGTGGGCACATGGCATCTTGGTGGGCACCCGGTGTTTCTCTTGGCAGGCACATGGCATTTTGTTGGTCACTTGGCTTCTTGGTGACCAGCCGGTGTTCCTTTTGGTGGGCACGCAGCATCTTGGTGGGCACCTGGCACTTCTTTTCATGGCCACATGGCATTTTGTTGTCCACCTGGCATCTTGGTGTGCACTCGGCACTAGTTTTGGTGGGCACGTGGTATTTTTGTGGCCACCTGGTGTCTCGGTGCGCAGCCAGCTTTTATTTTGGTGGACACCAGCCATGGTGGTTGGCACCCACCATTTCTATTGGTGGGCACCTGGCGTTTTGTTGGGCACTTGGCATTTCGTTTGCTGGGGACCCATCATTTATTCTTGTGGGCATGTGGTGTTTTGGTGGCCACATGGTGTTTTGGTGGGCACCCAGGCTTTCCTTTGCTGGTCAAGTGGCATTGATTTTGATTGGCAGGTGGCATTTTGGTGGGCAGCTGGCATTTCTTTTGCTGGCCACCTGGCATCTTTGTGGGCTCACAGCGTTTCTTTCGGTGGGAATGTTGCATTCAGTTGGCCACCCAGCATTTTCATGGGCACCCAGTGTTTCTTTTGGTGGTCACCTGGCATATTTATTGCCTCGTGGCATTTTGCTGGGCACCCAGCATTTATTTTGGTGTGCACCAGCATCTTGATCAAGACCCAGCCTTTATTTTCTGGGCGTCTGGTATTTTGGTCGTCACCTGGCATCATTGTGGGCACATGGCATATCTTTTGGTTGGCATCTGGCAATTGTCGAAGTGAGCACATGGCGTTGTATGGCCACCTGCCATCTTTGTGTGTACCCAGCATTAGTTTTGACGGGGATATGGTGTTTCAGTGGCCACCTGTCATATTGATGGGCACCCAGCGATTCCAAAACCTTACACTTCAAATGAACCTTGAAACAGGGAGGATGATTCATGAAAGCAAGGCAAAAACTAAAAACTGAGGGCAGCACACTAAAACAGACATAGCAAGGCTACTCAAAAAGATAAAGATTTCAAGCAAAACAAGAAATACCTACAAATACAGGCAATGATTTCAAAAACTTAGCCTTCAAGAAGATCTCAATAGAAAGGAGGATGAAGGAAGTCAAGGCAAATACTAAACAAAAGAGTGGCAGCAAACTGAAACAGCTGTGGAAAGACAATGTAAAAAGCCAGCATAAAGACGCAAACCAAGACAGAATGACTACGACATAAAGGAAGACCAAGAAATGAATGTCAAAAAGGGAAAAAAAAAAAAAAAGTTCAAGAAACAGAGGAAAAAAAATAGAATAATACAGTTAAGTACGAAGGAATGACACAAAAATCTTGAAGACAACAATATATGAAATCCTCAGACTTCGTATGAACACTGAAATTGGGAGGAAGATGAAGGAAGTAAAGGGCAAAACTAATAACCCAGGGCAGCAAACTAAAACAGCCATAGCAAGACAATGTAGAATGCACGGCCACTCTGGAAACCCTTCGACCTAGAAAGATTACTTAACTAGGGAGGAAGATTAAGGAAGTCAAGGCAAAACCTAAAAATCTGAGGGCAGAACACTAAAACACACATAGAAAGACAATGCAAAAAGCTGGTGATCTACAGCAAAACTAGCAATACCTACAAATATAGGCAATGTTTTCCAAAACTTAGCCTTCAATAAGATCTCAGTAGGGAGGAGGATGAAGGAAGTGAAGGGACAAACGAAACAAAAGAGTGGCAGCAAACTAAAATGAGATGTAGAAAGACAATGTACACAGCCACAGTGTTCTGGAAAAACAACAAAAAGTGGCTAGAATAGAATGGAAGACAAAGACATGAACGTTGACAAGTGAAAAACCAACAGAGATTAGGGAACAAAAGAAAAACTCTAGGGAAATACAAGGACCGCGAACTAAAAGAGAGATTTCGAAAGAAAATCTAGAATACTAACAATCTAAGGAACGACACAAACTCTTGAAGACAGCGATTTCAAAACCTTACACTTCAAATGAACCTTGAAAGAGGGAGGATGATTCAGGAAACCAAGGCAAAAACAAAAAACTGAGGGCAGCACACTAAAACAGACATAGCAAGGCCACGCAAAAAGCTAAAGATTTAAAGCAAAACAAGCAATACCTACAAATACAGGCAATGACTTCAAAAACTTAGCCTTCAGTAAGATCTCAATAGAAAGGAGGATGAAGGAAGTCAATGGAAGTACTATAATAAAAGAGTGGCAGCAAACTAAAGCAGATGTTGAAAGACAATGTAAAAAGCCAGGGTTCTTAAGGTGCCACAATTTAACATCAATGTCTCTTTATTTCATGGTCAGGTCTGCAACAGTTCTGCTGTCTGTGCATACCAGGTGAGAGATGACCTGCTTGTCACCCGCTCAGGCACTGCACCTGCACTTAGTCACAGATCGTGTTTTTTTTTCTATTTTCCCCTCCAAGACGTAGTAGACAACAGGGCACTCTTTAAGTGAAACTAAATAGCATTTTTACTGATTTAAATACAAAAAGTTTTCTCCTGTGGTACATTCATCAACAAGAACTTTAACACCTCTTGACAGAAGGAATAATAAGAAACATGAAACTTTAGCAAACTAGCTGCAGTGGTATTTTCCAGTTTTAGTTTTAACAAAGCACCTGTGTGGAAGTTGCAAGCTGTCCCTATAGATTAGCAAACTTAGCAATGACAAGACAGTGACAAGAGCAGGAGCTGCGACCAAGAACCAGCAAAAAAAAGCTTTGCAGTTTTGCAACGAGATAGAACGAACCAAGCATAAGCAGCACCCCAGATGTAACTCACAGGCAAATGAGGAAGACTACCGAAAGAGATGAAGTAACAACCTAAGACCACCAGTAACCACCCGGGGGAGCTGTAATACACTTGCCTAAAGGAGAATTGAAGTAGATTCATACGCTCTCGGAAATATAACGATTAATATGCATATTGTAGTTCTATTTAACCTGAAATTAAAAGGTGTTTGGCACACACGTTTGGAGGAGAGATCGCCCGTGTGCCCGGCGCCGTAATAAAGGATACTTGGTTAACAGCATACATTGTACTGTTAGGTTATTACCGGATCTGTGAATCACTCTAACCAGCATTTTCCTTTTTGACTAGAAAATGAAAATCTTCAACAGCAGATAGCACTGAAATAAGCTTCAGTCAAATCTGGACCAAATACAGGGTGTGCATTATGATATGACACAGATCTGGACTTGACTCTTCAAAGCAATCATGCACTAAGGAAAATTTTAGGTTGTTATGCAGAGTTTTAACTCGAGTCTTGGCAACTGAATTTGGGACATGAAAGGTATCAGCACTACAGTACCACGTGCAGTAAAGAAAACTGCTCTTGCAGTTCAATTCCAGCGCCGCATCCTCAAACAAATTGAAGCTGCTGTGTTTGAGCAGCATGGGTGGAAATCTCACCTGCCACGCTGAAGTGACGCTGGGGCATTTCTTCACCTTGTAGTCTCTTTCCTCAGGCTTAGTGAATCTCTCCCAGAGTCTGAGGCAAAGCCCATGGATTTCTCCTGTTTGCAACAGGGAATGTCTGAGCCGTCACATGGTGGTTTGTTGTGGGGTCCCACTTGTACCCTGGATTTGCCTTGATAAATGCATCCCTGTACTAGAAAGAAAAGGAAAACTTCCAGTCAGGTCACTCATGAGAATGGACTATCCACAGGGCAACAGAGTGCACTGCTTGTAATGGGATTTAAGACAGTAAAGAATCCTTAAATAGCTTGATTTTTAACAGTTTAATCACATGTTTAGAGTCTGACTGCCAACACAACCGAACAAAAGAAACAGGAAGATAAGAAGAGCTGTATTTCAAAAAGCGAGGTTTCTCTTTACCCACCTGAGGGTCTATCACCCAGAGCAGGCTGAAGTTCTGATCCTGCAAACTGCTCCCCACTGCTTTTCTGCTTACCTTGGCAAACAAGGACAGCTGTTCCCATTCTTTTGCAGGTACAATATTTCCAGTTTTACACTGCAGTTTGAATGAAATGAAGACATACATTTAGCAATACATGCAGAATGATGCTCCCAGACCAGGCACAGAAAAAAAAACCACGACCAGGATCATCTCATTTTCAGCAACTTCGGATACATCATCCCCCTGCTCCCACCAAAATGTACCACGCTGCATCAAATCAATCAGGAAAAAAAAATCTTCAGGTAACGCTGACCCACAGACACGCTGTATCTTCAGAACAGGGCGGCTGTAGGAAAGCTGCACACTCAGGGCTGCGACCCCTCTCCCCTCACCCCTTTTCTCTCTCCCTCAGCCCGGGCTGGGAGCTCACCTCACCAGGGAAGGACACCAGGGAAGGACACCAGCCGCACCGAGGGACAGGGAGGGGAGAAGGGAGCAGAGGGAAAGACAACGCACAGAGGGGCAGCTCTGCCTTCCCTTGCTCAGCCCACAGCCCACTGGTGCCTGTGCCCAGGGGCTCCGTCTCCATCCCCTGCCCCTCCCCACCTCTGGGCTCACCCCTGGGGCTGACCCGGCCGGTCCCGGCTCCAGCGGGGAGCTCCCCCTTGCCCCCCTGGCGCTGCCAGCAGGCAGCAGAGCCCCCAGTGCCCGCCCCAGGGCCCCGCTCCCCTCACGGGCAGCCCCAGCCCTCACCTCAGCCGGGGCCTGGACTGGATCATGTCCCTGCCACACCAACATGGCCGGCGGCAGCCCCTGCCCCGGGCCTACAGCTCCCACCATGTCCCGGGGCACCCCCTCACACCCTGAGTTCCACCCTCTGGAAGCCTTTTTTTTCTTTCGTAACAGCTGAGCATTTAACTGAGTAAATCTCAGAGGTACTCTTGTTTCTTCCAACAAAGCAGCCATCTCCATCTGCTCACATCTGCCAAGAACACATCCAGGCAGGCCAGGAGAGCACGGGGTCCCATCTGCTCCCTATCCCTCACACAGCAAGGAGGGTGACAGCCACCAGCCCCTGTGAGCTGACAGCTCGCCAACAGCCACCGCGCGAAGCGACACAGCCCCTGCTCAGACACCACGGGTCTCTGGAATGGCTCTCCATAAAGGTATCCAGGAGAGGGACAAAAGCAGGACCAGGTATCTACAAGATCAGAGCAGAATGAGGAAGATAAGAGCGTAACTTGGCAACACTCCAAAAGTGAGAAAAGACACCAAACTCTTCTGAGGATGTCACATCATCTTGGCAGACCAGTGCCCGTGCCTGCACGCCAGCAGGACCCACCAAAGTCTTACTCCTGAGATTTTCACCATCTGTGGTGGAAAGCCACTGGGTTGAACTGACGCCTCCAGCCTTTGGGACAGACAGACAGACAGATGAGAGGCTGACTGAGGCTGCAAGGAAGAAAGAACCCCATGCTACGTCTACATCACCAAACGTCTCCAGGCACATCAGACCTCAGCACGCTTCCCAGTTCCTCACACCTCTACTTGACTACTGCAGAAATAACTGCTCCACAGCACTGCCCATGGCCGACAGCAGCCTGCTGCAAATTCCTTACCGTAATTTCGCTCACTGACTGCAGTCGTGTGTGTGCATAGACAGGACCCAGTAAGAAGTGGCACAGCAGGGAACGGGATTTTTGCCAAACTTGACAAAGACACCCTTTGAAAATGACAGCCCTTCTATGTGAAAGAGCAAAAGCAGCTTTAGTAGCGGGAAGGGGAAGGGGGGAAGCTGAAAGAAGTTCTGTAGCATTTTTCACTACTTTCCCTTGGAACAGCTTGAATGAAATCAAGGTGCAATCATGCCTTGTGACTTTGGCCAATGAAATCCTTTAAAACTTTGAGGAAATAGTTTATACTTTAAAAAAAGCAACAACCAAACCAAACACCACATTTGCATTTCTAGCAGTTACTGGAAATCTGCTGACATAGATGTTGCACATTGCAAAGCTAAAGCACAGCCGCACAGAGCTGTTTGGTGGTTGGAATAACCACCAAATAATAGAAGAAGAGGAGAACATTTTGCAATTTCCAGAACTACAGTTGATTTTGATGGAGTCAAGAACTAAAGCAGCCACAACAGATGAAGGACATCATGTAACATCCATCATGTAACACATGCAAAAATTTTTGTTACTGAGACTCTGGTTCAAAACTAGGTGCAGGCACGACACATCTCTCCATTGCTGCTGAAACCAGAGCTCCGTCACTGCACCAAGGTTTCCACCGTGTCCCTACACACACGCTCCTGCACTTCACGTTGGACCTACCCAGCTGATAAACGATCCAGGACCATAAACCCAAACAGAAGGAACAAAGAAAAGTGTGAATTTTAGTTGAAGATTTTTTATTTCTCTTTCAGCTGAAGATCAGATGCTTCTGAAAGGGAAACGCTGGGGCAGACAGCCCTGTTACAAGAAACTCACCTCCACAAACAGGAACAGTGGCGGCTGCTGGCAAGCTTCCTTCGAATGAGTTGCATCAAACTGGTGATTACTGGAGGAAACCTTGAACATGGAGAGGGGAGAAAAACACCTCTGGGTTACTCCGACATCATCCTCTGAAGGAATTGTGTCACATGGGACGCACTCGTTAACTGTCACAGCGCATGTCACTAGCAGTCACTTGTCAGCTCCTCGTTTTATTTCATGTTCCTGATTTCTGCGCTGCGTTCCTGTGCACTGCGCGGTGTGCAGCGTGTGCTGCGCTGTGGGATTCACTGCCCTATCTGCTCCCTGTCGCATTCCCTGTGCTGTGCTGCTGCATTCTGTGGTACCGACTGCCCTGTGCCCACAGTCTGTGTGACACTGTCGGTGCTGTGCTGGCTGCTGCGCTGTGTGGAGGCCAGGGAGCGGTCCCCCAGCCCCGGGCCCAGGCTGCGGATTGGCCGAGCCAGCACTGGGCGGAGCCACCAACGGGCACCGCCCACAGCAGGCGGAGCCACCAACGGCCACCAATAGACACTGGCCACACCCATCGGCACGGCGATGCCCAGGGACGCGGCAGCGCAGGCACAGGTAGCGGGTGGAACGCGGCATCCTCGGCTTCCCCAGGGCTGCCTGCGCCCCGCAGAGCCCCCGCAGCCGCCCGGCCCCAGCACCTGTCCCCACAGGCGACCGCCCACCCGGGGGTCCGGCGGAGGGGTGCGCAGGGCTGTTCCTGGAGGGGTGACAGCCAGCCGGCCGGCTGGGGTGCCACAGGCAGACGCGAGGCTCTGCCCGGGGGCCGAGCTGCGGGAGGGGGTGGGCAGGCGGAGGTGTGTCCGGGAGGGACCCCGAGCCGCGGAGCTGGGCTCTGCCGTCTGCGGCACACACAGCCCGGATCGGCGTGGGCACGGGCAGCGCGGCAGGGCCAGGGGCCGTCTGTGTGGGTGTGCAGTGTTTGGGGTGTTGTGGTGCATTTTGTGCTGTCTGGTCTGTGGAGGTACGGCATTGCCGGGGTGGTGTTGGGGGTACGGTGTTGTTGAGCAGGCAGGGTGTTGCTGGGTGTGCATCGATGGTACATGTTGAACGGCAGGGTTTGTTATGGGATGTATTGTCTGCATTGTGGTGTGGTGTGGTATTGTGGGCATTTTATGGGTTTGTGCTGTGTGCATCGTAGGGTGTTGTTTGTATCGTAGGGTACTGTCTGTGCCATGCTCTATATATTGTGTTTTGTATTGTATTTTCAAACTTGTATTTAATTTTCTATTTCATATTATGCATTGTATGGTATGCTATTGTACTGCCTGCACTGTGTTATCTTGGTATTGTTTGTATTGTATTTACTCTTCATAGTGTTGTGTTGTCTATTGCATTGCATTTCCTGTTGTATTATGTGTATTGTGTATAAAATATAGAATCATATATCATGCCTGGTATGTGATGTATTACACTGTGTATTTTGTGTTGTATTGGGTGCTGTCTGCTGTG
Organism: Opisthocomus hoazin; assembly: GCF_030867145.1. NCBI lineage: Eukaryota > Metazoa > Chordata > Aves > Opisthocomiformes > Opisthocomidae > Opisthocomus > Opisthocomus hoazin. The sequence continues at coordinate 202,408 of NW_027448917.1, forward strand.
TCTGTTGGGTTGTGTGTATTGTTTTGGTCTTGATTCTTTTGTATTGCGTTGTGCTGTTTGTATTGAATGTTTTCATTCTGTTCTCTGGTATGGAAATTATTTTATTGTATGGTATGGTATTTATTTTTTTAAGTATAGTGTGTATTTTATGATATGGTATGCTTTTTATTGTATTTTATGTATCCTACTTTGTTTTGTGTTGTATGGTATCTATTGTACGGTATGGCACTGCATGGGATTGTATTGCATTGTACGGTACTGTATTTTGTACTGCATTTTATGTGTTATACTCTGTTTCATCTGTTTAATGCATTATATGGTATGGTATTTATTTTACTGTATGTATTGTAGGTATTATTTTGTGTGCAATATACGGTATGGTATTTATTGTATTGTGTTTTCTATTCCATTGGGATTTGTATGGTATACACTGTATACTGTGGTACGGTGAGTATTGTATTTTATGTTGTGCATTGTATCTACAGTGTTCTGTTCTACCTACGGTGTGGTGTGTGTTGTGTTGTGTGTATTGTACTGTGTGTAGGCATTGTATGTCCTGTATGTGGTTTATATATCGCTTTGTTTAGTGTGTGGTGTGTGGTGTGTGTTGTATGGCATCGGTTTGTATGATGTGGCATTGCATCGTGTGGTGTGTGTTGTCTTGCCTGTACATTGTGTGTTTTGTGTTGAAGGCATCGTGTTTTGGTTTGTATTCTGTATTGCATTGTACGCATTTGATGATACGTAATAGGTACATTGTATGCTGTGCTACAGTGTGTGTGGTGTCGTGTGTGCTGTATTTTCTATTGTGTGTGTTCTGTGTGTTGTTTGTGTTGTGGTTTTTGTGTTGTGTTGCATTCCATGTATCGTATGTCACGCTACGGCATTGCTGTAAAGCAGGTATTGCATTGTGTGGGTCGTGTTGTATGGTGTGTGCTGCAGGGCACGGTATTGTATTTATTGTATGTGCTGTATTTTGAATTGCATTGAATTCTGCATTGCGTTGTCGGGTTTTTCTATTGTATTTTATGCATTGCATGGTATTCATTGTATGGTATGCACTGTCATGCATTTTGCATTGCAGTGTATGTTGCAGTGTGTTCTATGTGTGGCGTGGCTTGTACTGCACAGCTTGTAGCGTACGGCTTGTGCTGGACTTTGTTTGGCATGGCACTGTAGTACTGTGCACTATTTTGTAGAAGAGTACATACCATCTGTATCATATTCTATTGCATATTCATGGGGATTAGCGAGACACGGTGGACTGAGTCCCACCGCTGGAGTTCTGGGATGGAGGGCAACAGGCTCTATCGCATGTATTGTACTTTGTATTTTCCTGTATTTTTGTACTGCGGTGTTTCCATTGCCTTGTAGGTGTTGTATTTTGTACGGTGATTTCTATTATTTTGTAAGGTGTGGCATTTACTGTATTGTATTGCACTTTGTAACGTGTTGTATTTCCCATTGTGTTCTGTATGGTATGGTTTGGTACGGATATCTGGTGTGCATTGTGTGTGTGGTGTGGTTTCTGTGACACGGTTTGTAGGCATGGCATGGTTTGTAGCTATGGTAGCTGTAGTATGGTATAATATTTCATATTGTTTGTCTGGTACGTATGGTAGGGTACGGTGTTTTGCATTGTGTATGCGGTACCGCATGGGGTACTGTATGGCACTGGTAAGGCACGGCATTGGCTATGGTACGGTGCTGAGGAACTCGCTCGCGGCTTGGTGGGGCGCGGAGCCGGTCCTGTTCAGGAGAGCGGCTGTCTGGGTCGTGTGGTTCGTTGTTGTGTTTTCTCCTTATATTCAAAGTTGTTGTTCCTGCTCCCTCCGTTCGCTGTTCTATTAAACTGCCCTTATCCTGACCCACCAGTTTCTGCCTGTTTCTTATTTTTTCTTTCTCCTCCGCACGCTGGCGGAGGGAGGGGCGTCCGCATGGCGCTTCTGTTGCCGGCAGCAGCCGAAATCAAGACAGGCATCCAGCATCTTGCTGAGTACCCAGTATTTCTTTTGGTGGGCACATGGTCCTTTCTTTGGCACCCAGTTTTTCTGTTGGTAGGCACGCGGCATTCATCGGGTTGGGCAAACAGCGCATTTTTTCGTGGCCATGTGGCATTTTGGTGGCCACCTGCAATCTCGGTAGTCACATGGCATTTCTTTTGCTGGGCACTTTGTGTTTTGGTGGCCACCTGGCATCTTGGTGGGCACCTCGAGTTGCTTTTAATTTACACCTAGTGTTTTGGTGGCCACCTGGTATCTTGGTGGGCACCCAGCACTTCTTGTGGTGTCCACCTGGCATCTTCCTAGGGACGCACCATTTATTTTTGTGGGCACATGGTGTTCTTGAGGTCACCTGGCATCTTGGTGGGCACTCAGCATTTATATTGGTGGGCACCAGGCATCTCGGTGGGCACCCAGCATTTTGTTTCTTGGGCATGTCGCGTTGTCGTGGCCAACTGGCATCTTGATAGGCAACCAGCCTTTATTTTGGTGGCCACATCGCATTTACTTTGGTGGGCTACCGGTGTTTATTTAGTGGCCACCTGGCATTTTGGGTGCCACATGGAATATTGGTGGGCACCCTGTGATATATTTAGTGGGTACGTGGCGTTTTGGTGACAATCTGGCATCTTGTTGGGCACCCAGCCTTGATTTTGCTGGGCACGTGGTCTTTTGGTGGCCACCCAGTGTCTCTTTTGGTGGGCATGTGGCATTCATCGTGGTGGGCACCCAGGTTTTTGATTGGTGGGCACCTGGCATCTTAATGGACACCCACCGTTACTTTTGGTAGGCACCTGGCATTTCTTTTGCTGGGCACGTTGTGTTTTGGTGGCCACCTGGCATCTTGGTGGGCACCTCGAGTTTCTTTTAATTTACACCTGGTATTTTGGTGGCCACCTGGTATCTTGGTGGGCACCCAGCACTTCTTGTGGTGGCCATCTGGTAAGTTCCGAGGGACGCACCATTAATTTTTGTGGGCACATGGTGTTCTTGTGGTCACCTGGCATCTTGGTGGGCACCCAGCTTTATTTTGGTGAGTACCTAGCATCTTGGTGGGCACCCAGCATTTCTTTTGTGTGGGCACATGGCATCTTGGTGGGCACCCGGTGTTTCTCTTGGCAGGCACATGGCATTTTGGTGGTCACCTGGCATCTTGGTGACCAGCCGGTGTTCCTTTTGTATGGCACGCAGCATCTTGGTGGGCACGTGGCACTTCTTTTTATGAACACATGCCATCCTGCTTGCCACGTGGCATTTCTTTTGGTGGCCACCTGCCAGGAATCTTGGTGGGCACCTGGACTTTATTTTAATATAAACCTGGTGTTTTAGTGGCCACCTGGTGTCTTGGTGGGCACCCAGCACTTCTTGTGGTAGCCATCTGGAAAACTTCCGAGGGACGCACCATTTATTTTTGTGGGCACATGGCGTTGTTGTGGTCAAATGGATCTTGGTGGGCACCCAGCTTTAATTTGGTGATTACCCAGCATCTTGGATGGCACCCAGCATTTATTTTGGTGAGCACATTGCATCGTGGTTGGCACCCACCATTTATTTTGGTGGGCACCAGGCGTTCTGGGTGCCACCTGGAATATTGGTGGGCACCCTGTGATATATTTGGTGGGTACGTGGCGTTTTGGTGACAAGCTGACATCTTGTTAGGCACCCAGACTTGATTTTGCTGGTCACGTGGTCTTTTGGTGGGTACCCAGTGTCTCTTTTGGTGGGCATGTGGCATTAATCATGGTGGGCACCCAGGTTTTTGGTTGCTGGGCACCTGGCAATTCTTTTGGTGTGCATGGGGCATTTTTGTGGCCACCTGGCATCATAGTGGACATCCGCTGCTACTTTTGGTAGGCACCTGGAAATTCTTTTGGTGATCATGGGGCATTTTTGTGGCCACCTGGCATCATAGTGGGCACCCGTTGTTACTTTTGGTAGGCACCTGGATTCTTGGTGGGGACCCAGATTTCCTTTCGGTGGGCACCTGGTTTTTGCTGGACACCTGGCCTCTTGGTGGATATCTGGTGTTTATTCTGGTTGCCAGCTGCCGTCTTGGTGGGCACCCGGTATTTTTCTGGGTCACCACCAAGCATTCAGGTGGCCACCTAGCATCTTTGCAAGCACCCAGCATTTCTTTTCATTGGCACCCAGCATCTTGGTGGGCACCCAGCATTTCTTTTGGTGGGCACATGGTCCTTTGATTGGCACCCAGTTTTTCTGTTGGTAGGCACGTGACATTCATTTGGTGGGCAGACAGCGTTTGTTTTCGTGGCCATGTGTCATTTTGGTGGCCACCTGCAATCTTGGTAGGCACCTGGCATTTCTTTTGCTGGGCACGTTGTGTTTTGGTTGCCAGCTGTCATCTTGGTTGGCACCTCGAGTTTCTTTTAATTTACACCTGGTGTTTTGGTGGCCACCTGGCATCTTGGTGGGCAGCCTGCACATCTTGTGGTGGTCATCTGGCATTTTCATAGGGACGCAAAATTTATTTTTGTGGGCACATGTTGTTCTTGTGGTCACCTGGCATCTTGGTGGACATCAAGCTTTATTTTGGTGGGCCCCCAGCATTTCTTTTGGTGGGCACATGGCATCTTGGTGTGCACGCGGTGTTTCTCTTGGCAGACACATGGCATTTTGGTGGTCACCTGGCATCTTGGTGGGCACCCAGCTTTATTTTGGTGAGCACCCAGCATCTTGGTGGGCACCCAGCGTTTCTTTTGGTGGGCACATAGCATCTTGGTGGGCACCCGGTGTTTCTCTTGGCAGGCAGATGGCATTTTGGTGGTCACGTGGCATCTTCGTGACCAGTCGGTGTTCCTTTTGGTGGGCACGCAGCATCTTGGTGGGCACCTGGCACTTCTTTTGGTGGCCACAAGGCATTTTGGTGGCCACCTGGCATCTTGGTGGGCACTCGGCACTAGTTTTGGTGGGCACGTGGTATTTTTGTGGCCACCTGGCGTCTCGGTGCGCAGCCAGCATTTATTTTGGTGGACACCAGCCATCGTGGTTTGCACTCACCATTTCTATTGGTGGGCACCTGGCGTTTTGTTGGGCACTTGGCATTTCGTTTGCTGGGCACTCATCGTTTATTCTTGTAGGCATGTGGTGTTTTGGTGGCCACCTGGTATCTTTGTGGGCACACAGCGTTTCTTTCGGTGGGCATGTGGAATTTATTTGGACACCCGGCATCTTCATGGGCACCCAGTGTTTCTGTTGGTGGGCATGTGGCATTTTTGTGGGCACCTGGCATCTTGGTGGGCACCCAGCATTTATTTTCCTGAGCACATGGCTTTTTGGTGTCCATCTGGCATCTTTGTGCGCACCCAGCATTAGTTTTGGTGAGCACGTGGTGTTTTGGTGTCCACCTGGCATTTCTTTTCGTGGGCACCTGGCGTATTGATTGCCACCTGGAATATTGATGGGCACCCAGCGTTTCTTTTGGTGGCCAGCTGGCATCTTGGTATGCAGCCAGCTTTTATTTTGTTGGCCACCTGGCTTCTTGGTTGGCACCCACCGTTTGTTTTGGTGGGCACCTGGCATTGTGTTTGCTGGCCACCAATTGCTTATTCATGTGGGCATCTGGTGTTTTGGTGGCCACATGGCATTTTGGTGGGCACGCAGTATTTCTTTTGGTAGGCAGCTGGCATTTCTTTTGCTGGCCACGTGTCATCTTGCTGGGCGCGTGGCATTTTTTCGGTGGCCACCTGGCATCTTGGTGGGCACCCAGCGTTTCTTCTGGTGCCCACCTGGCATCTTGACAGGCAACCAGACTTTAGTTGGTTGACACATGGCTTTTTTGTTGCCACCTGGCCTCTTTGTGGGCACCCAGCGTTTCTTTTGGTGGGCACGTAGCATTTTGAGTGCCACCTGGCATCTTTCTGGGCACCCAGCATGTATTTTGGAGAGCACCAACATTTGGTAAGGACCAAGCCTTTCTTATGGTGGGCATGTTGCATTTTGGTGGGCACCTGGCGTCTTGCTGGGCACCCAGTGTTTATTTTCCTGGGCACATGACTATTTGGTGGCCAGCTGACATGTTGGTGGGCATCTGGCATTTATCTGAGTGAGCACATGGCGTTATAGAGACCACCTGGCATCTTTGTGCGCACGCTTTCCAGGCTAGCTCTTTCTGCCTGCGAGCTATCTGCGGACGTTTACATTTTGGGAGCAAGGCTGCCGCAGACGACCAGCATGGACACCCGAATTTAAGTTTGAAGTTTGAGGGGGCAAGACAAGCAAGCAGCCCCAGTCTCTGTGCCTCTGTGCGAGCAGTGCCATGGGCAGATGAGGCAGAGCAACAGCTTTCCAGGCTAGCTCTTTCTGGCTGCAAGCTGTCTTCAGACGTTCGCATTTTGGGATCAGGGCTGACGGAGGCACCCTGCACGGACCCCCAAAGCTACGTTAGAAGTTTGAAGTGGCAAGAGAAGCAAGCAGCCCCAGTCTCTGTGCCTCTGTGCAAGCAGTGCCACGGGCAGATGAGGCTGAGCAACAGCTTTCCAGGCTAGCTCTTTCTGGCTGCGAGCTATCTACAGACGTTCGCATTTTCAGAGCAGGGCTGCCAGAGTCGCACGGCACGGACCTGCACATACAGTTTTGAAGTTTGAGGTGGCAAGACAAGCAAGCAGTCACCAGTCTCTGTGCCTCTGTGCAAGCAGTGCCATGGGCAGATGAGGCTGAGCAAAAGCTTTCCAGGCTAGCTCTTTCTGGCTGCGATCTATCTGCAGACGTTCGCATTTTAAGAGCAGGGCTGCCAGAGGCTCCCGTCACGAGCCCTCTGAGGTACGTTTGAAGTTTGAGGTGGCAAGACAAGCAAGCAGCCCCAGTCTCTGTGCCTCTGTGCGAGCAGTGATATTCGCAGATGAGGCTGAGCAACAGCTTTCCAGGCTAGCTCTTTTTGGCTGCGAGCTATCTGCAGACGTTCGCATTTTCGGAGCAGGGCTGAGGGAGGCACCCTCCACGGAATCCCAAATTACGTTTGAATTTTGAGGTGGCAAGACAAGCAAGCACCCCAGTCTCTGTGCATCTGAGCGAGCAGTGCCATGGGCAGATGAGGCTGAGCAACAGCTTTCCAGGCTAGCTGTTTCTGGCTGCGAGCTATCTGCAGATGTTCGCATTTTTAGAACAGGGGTGCTAGAGGCCCCAGGCACGGACCACCTAAGCTACGTTTGAAGTTTGAGGGGGCAAGACAAGCAAGCAGCCCCAGTCTCTGTGCCTCTGTGCGAGCAGTGCTGTGGGCAGATGAGGCTGAGCAACAGCTTTCCAGGCTAGCTCTTTCTGCTTGCGAGCTATCTGCAGACGTTCGCATTTTCAGAGCAGGGCTGACAGAGGCACCCTCCACGGAATCCCAATTTACGTTTGAATTTTTTGATGGCAAGACATTCAAGCAGCCCCAGTCTCTGTGCCTCTGTGCGAGCAGTGCCATGGGCAGATGAGGCTGAGCAACAGCTTTCCAGGCTAGCTCTTTCTGCCTGCGAGCTATCTGCAGACGTTCGCATTTTCAGAGCAGGGGTGCTAGAGGCCCCATGCACGGACCACCGAAGCTACGTTTGAAGTTTGATGTGGCAAGACAAGCAAGCAGCCCCAGTCTCTGTGCCTCTGTGCAAGCAGTGCCATGGGCAGATGAGGCTGAGCAACAGCTTTCCAGGCTAGCTCTTTCTGGCTGCGAGCTATCTGCAGACGTTCGCATTTTAAGAGCAGGGCTGCCAGAGGCTCCCGTCACGAGCCCTCTGAGGTACGTTTGAAGTTTGAGGTGGCAAGACAAGCAAGCAGCCCCAGTCTCTGTGCCTCTGTGCGAGCAGTGATATTCGCAGATGAGGATGAGCAACAGCTTTCCAGGCTAGCTCTTTCTGCCTGCGAGCTATCTGCAGACGTTCGCATTTTCGGAGCAGGGCTGAGGGAGGCACCCTCCACGGAATCCCAAATTACGTTTGAATTTTGAGGTGGCAAGACAAGCAAGCACCCCAGTCTCTGTGCATCTGAGCGAGCAGTGCCATGGGCAGATGAGGCTGAGCAACAGCTTTCCAGGCTAGCTGTTTCTGGCTGCGAGCTATCTGCAGATGTTCGCATTTTTAGAACAGGGGTGCTAGAGGCCTCAGGCACGGACCACCTAAGCTACGTTTGAAGTTTTAGGTGGCAGTACAAGCAAGCAGCCCCAGTCTCTGTGCCTCTGTGCGAGCAGTTCCATGGGCAGATGAGGCTGAGCAACAGCTTTCCAGGCTAGATTTTTCTGGCTGCGAGCTATCTGCAGACGTTCGCATTTACGGAGCAGGGCTGCGTAGGCCCCTGCATGGACACCCAAAGATACGTTTGAAGTTTGAGGGTGCAAGACAAGCAAGCAGCCCCAGTCTCTGTGCCTCTGTGCGAGCAGTGCCATGGGCAGATGAGGCTGAGCAACAGCTTTCCAGGCTAGCCCCTTCTGGCTGCCAGCTATCTGCAGACGTTCACATTTTCGGAGCAGGGCTGCCGGAGGCACCCTTCACGGAATCCCAATTTACGTTTGAATTTTGAGGTGGCAAGACAAGCAAGCAGCCCCAGTCTCTGTGCCTCTGTGCGAGCAGTGCCATGGGCAGATGAGACTGAGCAACAGCTTTCCAGGCTAGCTCTTTCTGGCTGCGAGCTATCTGCAGACGTTCGCATTTTCAGAGCAGGGCTGCCAGAGTCGCCCGGCACGGAACTCCACATACAGTTTTGAAGTTTGAGGTGGCAAGAAAAGCAAGCAGTCACCAGTCTCTGTGCCTCTGTGCAAGGAGTGCCATGGGCAGATGAGGCTGAGCAACAGCTTTCCAGGCTAGCTCTTTCTGCCTGCGAGCTATCTGTAGACGTTCGAATTTACGGAGCAGGGCTGCCCGAGGCGCACGTCACGAACCATCTGAGGTACGTTTCAAGTTTGAGGTGGCAAGACAAGCAAGCAGCCCCAGTCTCTGTGCCTCTGTGCGAGCAGTGCCATGGGCAGATGAGGCTGAGCAACAGCTTTCCAGGCTAGCTCTTTCTGGCTGCCAGCTATCTGCAGACGTTTGCATTTTCAGAGCAGGGCTGCGTAGGCCCCCGCATGTACACCCAAAGATACGTTTGGAGTTTGAGGGGGCAAAACAAGCAAGCAGTACTAGTCTCTGTGCCTCTGTGCGAGCAGTGCCATGGGCAGATGAGGCTGAGCAGCAGCTTTCCAGGCTAGCTCTTTCTGGCTGCGAGCTATCTGCAGACGTTCGCATTTTCAGAGCAGGGCTGCCCGAGTCGCCCGGAACGGACCTCCACATACAGTTTTGAAGTTGAAGGGGGCAAGACAAGCAAGCAGTCACCAGTCTCTGTGCCTCTGTGCAAGCAGTGCCATGTGCAGATGAGGCTGAGCAACAGCTTTCCAGGCTAGCTCTTTCTGGCTGCAAGCTATCTGCAGACATTCGCATTTTCTGAGCAGGGCTGCGTAGGCCCCTGCATGGACACCCAAAGATACGTTTGAAGTTTGCGCGGCCAAGACAAGCAAGCAGCCCCAGTCTCTGTGCCTCTGTGCGAGCAGTGCCATGGGCAGATGAGGCTGAGAAACAGCTTTCCAGGCTACCTCTTTCTGCCTGCGAGCTATCTGCAGACGTTCGCATTTTCAGAGCAGGGGTGCTAGAGGCCCCATGCACGGACCACCCAAGCTACGTTTGAAGTTTGAGGTGGCAAGACAAGCAAGCAGCCCCAGTCTCTGTGCCTCTGTGCGAGCAGTGCCATGGCAGATGAGGCTGAGCAACAGCTTTCCAAGCTCGCTCTTTCTGGGTGAGAGCTATCTGCAGACGTTCGCATGTTCGGAGCAGGAGTGCTGAATGTGCCCGACACGGACCACTAAAGACACTTTTGAAATTTGGGGGGGCAAGACAAGCAAGCAGCCCCAGTCTCTGTGCCTCTGTGTGAGCAGTGCCATGGGCAGATGAGGCTGAGCAACAGCTTTCCAGGCTAGCTATTTCTGGCTGCGAGCTATCCGCAGACGTTCACATTTTCAGAGCAGGGCTGCCGGAGACGCCCGGTACGGACCACCTAAGATACATTTGAAGTTTGAGGTTGCAAGACAAGCAAGCAGCCCCAGTCTCTGTGCCTCTGTGCGAGCAGTGCCATGGGCAGATGAGGCTGAGCAACAGCTTTCCAGGCTAGCTCTTTCTGGCTGCGAGCTATCTGCATACGTTCGCATTTTAAGAGCAGGGCTGCCAGAGGCGCACGTCACGAAACATCTGAGGTACCTTTCAAGTATGAGGTGGCAAGACAAGCAAGCAGCCCCAGTCTCTGTGCCTCTGTGCGAGCAGTGATATTCGCAGATGAGGCTGAGCAACAGCTTTCCAGGCTAGCTCTTTCTGGCTGCGAGCTATCTGCAGACGTTCGCATTTTCGGAGCAGGGCTGCCAGAGTCGTACGGCACGGTCCACCTAATATAAGTTTGAACTTTGAGGGGGCAAGAAAAGCAAGCAGCCCCAGTCTCTGTGCCTCTGTTCGAGCAGTGCCATGGGCGGATGAGGCTGAGCAACAGCTTTCCAGGCTAGCTCTTTCTGGCTGCGAGCTATCTGCAGACGTTCGCATTTTCGGAGCAGGACTGCTGAATGTGAACGGCACGGACCCCTAAAAATACTTTTGAAGTTTGAGGGGGCAGGACAAGCAAGCAGCCCCTGTCTCTGTGCCTCTGTGTGAGCAGTGCCTGGGCAGATGAGGCTGAGCAACAGCTTTCCGCGTAGCTCTTTCTGCCTGCGATCTATCTGCAGACGTTCGCATTTCCAGATCAGAGCTGCCGGAAGCCCCTCCGCACGGACCCCAAAAGTTACATTTGAAGTTTGAGGTGGCAAGACAAGCAAGCAGTCACCAGTCTCTGTGCCTCTGTGCGAGCAGTGCCATGGGCAGATGAGGCTCAGCAACAGCTTTCCAGGCTAGCTCTTTCTGCCTGCCAGCTATCTGCAGACGTTCGCATTTACGAAGCAGGGCTGCGTAGGCCCCTGCATGCATACCCAAAGATACGTTTGATGTTGAAGGGGGCAAGACAAGCAAGCAGCCCCAGTCTCTGTGCCTCTGTGCGAGCAGTGCCATGGGCAGATGAGGCTGAGCAACAGCTTTACAGGCTAGCTCTTTCTGGCTGCGAGCTATCTGCAGACATTCAAATATTCAGAGCAGGGCTGCCAGAGTCCCCCGGCACGGACCACCAGATACAGTTTTGAAGTTTGAGGTGGCAAGACAAGCAAGCAGCCCCAGTCTCTGTGCCTCTGTGCGAGCAGTGCCATGGGCAGATGAGGCTGAGCAACAGCTTTCCAGGCTAGCTCTTTCTGGCTGCGAGCTATCTGCATACGTTCGCATTTTAAGAGCAGGGCTGCCAGAGGCGCACGTCACGAAACATCTGAGGTACCTTTCAAGTATGAGGTGGCAAGACAAGCAAGCAGCCCCAGTCTCTGTGCCTCTGTGCGAGCAGTGCCATGGGCAGATGAGGCTGAGCAACAGCTTTCCAGGCTAGCCCCTTCTGGCTGCCAGCTATCTGCAGACGTTCACCTTTTCGGAGCAGGGCTGCCGGAGGCACCCTTCACGGAATCCCAATTTACGTTTGAATTTTGAGGTGGCAAGACAAGCAAGCAGCCCCAGTCTCTGTGCCTCTGTGCGAGCAGTGCCATGGGCAGATGAGGCTGAGAAACAGCTTTCCAGGCTAGCTCTTTCTGGCTGCGAGCTATCTGCAGACGTTCGCATTTTCAGAGCAGGGCTGCCAGAGTCGCCCGGCACGGAACTCCACATACAGTTTTGAAGTTTGAGGTGGCAAGAAAAGCAAGCAGTCACCAGTCTCTGTGCCTCTGTGCAAGGAGTGCCATGGGCAGATGAGGCTGAGCAACAGCTTTCCAGGCTAGCTCTTTCTGCCTGCGAGCTATCTGTAGACGTTCGAATTTACGGAGCAGGGCTGCGTAGGCCCCTGCATGGACACCCAAAGATACGTTTGAAGTTTACGGGGCCAAGACAAGCAAGCAGCCCCAGTCTCTGTGCCTCTGTGCGAGCAGTGCCATGGGCAGATGAGGCTGAGCAACAGCTTTCCAGGCTAGCTCTTTCTGGCTGCGAGCTATCTGCAGACGTTCGCATTTTCAGAACAGGGCTGCCCGAGGCGCACGTCACGAACCATCTGAGGTACGTTTCAAGTTTGAGGTGGCAAGACAAGCAAGCAGCCCCAGTCTCTGTGCCTCTGTGCGAGCAGTGCCATGGGCAGATGAGGCTGAGCAACAGCTTTCCAGGCTAGCTCTTTCTGGCTGCCAGCTATCTGCAGACGTTTGCATTTTCAGAGCAGGGCTGCGTAGGCCCCCGCATGGACACCCAAAGATACGTTTGGAGTTTGAGGGGGCAAAACAAGCAAGCAGTACTAGTCTCTGTGCCTCTGTGCGAGCAGTGCCATGGGCAGATGAGGCTGAGCAGCAGTTTTCCAGGCTAGCTCTTTCTGGCTGCGAGCTATCTGCAGACGTTCGCATTTTCAGAGCAGGGCTGCCCGAGTCGCCCGGAACGGACCTCCACATACAGTTTTGAAGTTGAAGGGGGCAAGACAAGCAAGCAGTCACCAGTCTCTGTGCCTCTGTGCAAGCAGTGCCATGTGCAGGTGAGGCTGAGCAACAGCTTTCCAGGCTAGCTCTTTCTGGCTGCAAGCTATCTGCAGACATTCGCATTTTCTGAGCAGGGCTGCGTAGGCCCCTGCATGGACACCCAAAGATACGTTTGAAGTTTGCGCGGCCAAGACAAGCAAGCAGCCCCAGTCTCTGTGCCTCTGTGCGAGCAGTGCCATGGGCAGATGAGGCTGAGAAACAGCTTTCCAGGCTACCTCTTTCTGCCTGCGAGCTATCTGCAGACGTTCGCATTTTCAGAGCAGGGGTGCTAGAGGCCCCATGCACGGACCACCCAAGCTACGTTTGAAGTTTGAGGTGGCAAGACAAGCAAGCAGCCCCAGTCTCTGTGCCTCTGTGCGAGCAGTGCCATGGCAGATGAGGCTGAGCAACAGCTTTCCAAGCTCGCTCTTTCTGGGTGAGAGCTATCTGCAGACGTTCGCATGTTCGGAGCAGGAGTGCTGAATGTGCCCGGCACGGACCACTAAAGACACTTTTGAAATTTGGGGGGGCAAGACAAGCAAGCAGCCCCAGTCTCTGTGCCTCTGTGTGAGCAGTGCCATGGGCAGATGAGGCTGAGCAACAGCTTTCCAGGCTAGCTATTTCTGGCTGCGAGCTATCCGCAGACGTTCACATTTTCAGAGCAGGGCTGCCGGAGACGCCCGGTACGGACCACCTAAGATACATTTGAAGTTTGAGGTTGCAAGACAAGCAAGCAGCCCCAGTCTCTGTGCCTCTGTGCGAGCAGTGCCATGGGCAGATGAGGCTGAGCAACAGCTTTCCAGGCTAGCTCTTTCTGGCTGCGAGCTATCTGCATACGTTCGCATTTTAAGAGCAGGGCTGCCAGAGGCGCACGTCACGAAACATCTGAGGTACCTTTCAAGTATGAGGTGGCAAGACAAGCAAGCAGCCCCAGTCTCTGTGCCTCTGTGCGAGCAGTGATATTCGCAGATGAGGCTGAGCAACAGCTTTCCAGGCTAGCTCTTTCTGGCTGCGAGCTATCTGCAGACGTTCGCATTTTCGGAGCAGGACTGCTGAATGTGAACGGCACGGACCCCTAAAAATACTTTTGAAGTTTGAGGGGGCAGGACAAGCAAGCAGCCCCTGTCTCTGTGCCTCTGTGTGAGCAGTGCCTGGGCAGATGAGGCTGAGCAACAGCTTTCCGCGTAGCTCTTTCTGCCTGCGATCTATCTGCAGACGTTCGCATTTCCAGATCAGAGCTGCCGGAAGCCCCTCCGCACGGACCCCAAAAGTTACATTTGAAGTTTGAGGTGGCAAGACAAGCAAGCAGTCACCAGTCTCTGTGCCTCTGTGCGAGCAGTGCCATGGGCAGATGAGGCTCAGCAACAGCTTTCCAGGCTAGCTCTTTCTGGCTGCCAGCTATCTGCAGACGTTCGCATTTACGAAGCAGGGCTGCGTAGGCCCCTGCATGCATACCCAAAGATACGTTTGATGTTGAAGGGGGCAAGACAAGCAAGCAGCCCCAGTCTCTGTGCCTCTGTGCGAGCAGTGCCATGGGCAGATGAGGCTGAGCAACAGCTTTACAGGCTAGCTCTTTCTGGCTGCGAGCTATCTGCAGACATTCAAATATTCAGAGCAGGGCTGCCAGAGTCCCCCGGCACGGACCACCAGATACAGTTTTGAAGTTTGAGGTGGCAAGACAAGCAAGCAGCCCCAGTCTCTGTGCCTCTGTGCGAGCAGTGCCATGGGCAGATGAGGCTGAGCAACAGCTTTCCAGGCTAGCTCTTTCTGGCTGCGAGCTATCTGCATACGTTCGCATTTTAAGAGCAGGGCTGCCAGAGGCGCACGTCACGAAACATCTGAGGTACCTTTCAAGTATGAGGTGGCAAGACAAGCAAGCAGCCCCAGTCTCTGTGCCTCTGTGCGAGCAGTGCCATGGGCAGATGAGGCTGAGCAACAGCTTTCCAGGCTAGCCCCTTCTGGCTGCCAGCTATCTGCAGACGTTCACCTTTTCGGAGCAGGGCTGCCGGAGGCACCCTTCACGGAATCCCAATTTACGTTTGAATTTTGAGGTGGCAAGACAAGCAAGCAGCCCCAGTCTCTGTGCCTCTGTGCGAGCAGTGCCATGGGCAGATGAGGCTGAGAAACAGCTTTCCAGGCTAGCTCTTTCTGGCTGCGAGCTATCTGCAGACGTTCGCATTTTCAGAGCAGGGCTGCCAGAGTCGCCCGGCACGGAACTCCACATACAGTTTTGAAGTTTGAGGTGGCAAGAAAAGCAAGCAGTCACCAGTCTCTGTGCCTCTGTGCAAGGAGTGCCATGGGCAGATGAGGCTGAGCAACAGCTTTCCAGGCTAGCTCTTTCTGCCTGCGAGCTATCTGTAGACGTTCGAATTTACGGAGCAGGGCTGCGTAGGCCCCTGCATGGACACCCAAAGATACGTTTGAAGTTTACGGGGCCAAGACAAGCAAGCAGCCCCAGTCTCTGTGCCTCTGTGCGAGCAGTGCCATGGGCAGATGAGGCTGAGCAACAGCTTTCCAGGCTAGCTCTTTCTGGCTGCGAGCTATCTGCAGACGTTCGCATTTTCAGAACAGGGCTGCCCGAGGCGCACGTCACGAACCATCTGAGGTACGTTTCAAGTTTGAGGTGGCAAGACAAGCAAGCAGCCCCAGTCTCTGTGCCTCTGTGCGAGCAGTGCCATGGGCAGATGAGGCTGAGCAACAGCTTTCCAGGCTAGCTCTTTCTGGCTGCCAGCTATCTGCAGACGTTTGCATTTTCAGAGCAGGGCTGCGTAGGCCCCCGCATGGACACCCAAAGATACGTTTGGAGTTTGAGGGGGCAAAACAAGCAAGCAGTACTAGTCTCTGTGCCTCTGTGCGAGCAGTGCCATGGGCAGATGAGGCTGAGCAGCAGTTTTCCAGGCTAGCTCTTTCTGGCTGCGAGCTATCTGCAGACGTTCGCATTTTCAGAGCAGGGCTGCCCGAGTCGCCCGGAACGGACCTCCACATACAGTTTTGAAGTTGAAGGGGGCAAGACAAGCAAGCAGTCACCAGTCTCTGTGCCTCTGTGCAAGCAGTGCCATGTGCAGGTGAGGCTGAGCAACAGCTTTCCAGGCTAGCTCTTTCTGGCTGCAAGCTATCTGCAGACATTCGCATTTTCTGAGCAGGGCTGCGTAGGCCCCTGCATGGACACCCAAAGATACGTTTGAAGTTTGCGCGGCCAAGACAAGCAAGCAGCCCCAGTCTCTGTGCCTCTGTGCGAGCAGTGCCATGGGCAGATGAGGCTGAGAAACAGCTTTCCAGGCTACCTCTTTCTGCCTGCGAGCTATCTGCAGACGTTCGCATTTTCAGAGCAGGGGTGCTAGAGGCCCCATGCACGGACCACCCAAGCTACGTTTGAAGTTTGAGGTGGCAAGACAAGCAAGCAGCCCCAGTCTCTGTGCCTCTGTGCGAGCAGTGCCATGGCAGATGAGGCTGAGCAACAGCTTTCCAAGCTCGCTCTTTCTGGGTGAGAGCTATCTGCAGACGTTCGCATGTTCGGAGCAGGAGTGCTGAATGTGCCCGGCACGGACCACTAAAGACACTTTTGAAATTTGGGGGGGCAAGACAAGCAAGCAGCCCCAGTCTCTGTGCCTCTGTGTGAGCAGTGCCATGGGCAGATGAGGCTGAGCAACAGCTTTCCAGGCTAGCTATTTCTGGCTGCGAGCTATCCGCAGACGTTCACATTTTCAGAGCAGGGCTGCCGGAGACGCCCGGTACGGACCACCTAAGATACATTTGAAGTTTGAGGTTGCAAGACAAGCAAGCAGCCCCAGTCTCTGTGCCTCTGTGCGAGCAGTGCCATGGGCAGATGAGGCTGAGCAACAGCTTTCCAGGCTAGCTCTTTCTGGCTGCGAGCTATCTGCATACGTTCGCATTTTAAGAGCAGGGCTGCCAGAGGCGCACGTCACGAAACATCTGAGGTACCTTTCAAGTATGAGGTGGCAAGACAAGCAAGCAGCCCCAGTCTCTGTGCCTCTGTGCGAGCAGTGATATTCGCAGATGAGGCTGAGCAACAGCTTTCCAGGCTAGCTCTTTCTGGCTGCGAGCTATCTGCAGACGTTCGCATTTTCGGAGCAGGGCTGCCAGAGTCGTACGGCACGGTCCACCTAATATAAGTTTGAATTTTGAGGGGGCAAGAAAAGCAAGCAGCCCCAGTCTCTGTGCCTCTGTTCGAGCAGTGCCATGGGCGGATGAGGCTGAGCAACAGCTTTCCAGGCTAGCTCTTTCTGGCTGCGAGCTATCTGCAGACGTTCGCATTTTCGGAGCAGGACTGCTGAATGTGAACGGCACGGACCCCTAAAAATACTTTTGAAGTTTGAGGGGGCAGGACAAGCAAGCAGCCCCTGTCTCTGTGCCTCTGTGTGAGCAGTGCCTGGGCAGATGAGGCTGAGCAACAGCTTTCCGCGTAGCTCTTTCTGCCTGCGATCTATCTGCAGACGTTCGCATTTCCAGATCAGAGCTGCCGGAAGCCCCTCTGCACGGACCCCAAAAGTTACATTTGAAGTTTGAGGTGGCAAGACAAGCAAGCAGTCACCAGTCTCTGTGCCTCTGTGCGAGCAGTGCCATGGGCAGATGAGGCTCAGCAACAGCTTTCCAGGCTAGCTCTTTCTGGCTGCCAGCTATCTGCAGACGTTCGCATTTACGGAGCAGGGCTGCGTAGGCCCCTGCATGCATACCCAAAGATACGTTTGATGTTGAAGGGGGCAAGACAAGCAAGCAGCCCCAGTCTCTGTGCCTCTGTGCGAGCAGTGCCATGGGCAGATGAGGCTGAGCAACAGCTTTACAGGCTAGCTCTTTCTGGCTGCGAGCTGTCTGCAGACATTCAAATATTCAGAGCAGGGCTGCCAGAGTCCCCCGGCACGGACCACCAGATACAGTTTTGAAGTTTGAGGGGCAAGACAAGCAAGCAGTCACCAGTCTCTGTGCCTCTGTGCGAGCAGTGCCTTGGGCAGATGAGGCTGAGCAACAGCTTTCCAGGCTAGATTTTTCTGGCTGCGAGCTATCTGCAGACGTTCGCATTTACGGAGCAGGGCTTCCGGAAGCTCCCTGCACGGACCCTTAAAGATACGTTTGAAGTGTGAGGTTGCAAGACAAGCAAGCAGCCCCAGTCTCTGTGCCTCTGTGCGAGCAGTGCCATGGGCAGATGAGGCTGAGCAACAGCTTTCCAGGCTAGCCCCTTCTGGCTGCCAGCTATCTGCAGACGTTCACATTTTCGGAGCAGGGCTGACAGAGGCACCCTCCACGGAATCCCAATTTACGTTTGAATTTTGAGGTGGCAAGACAAGCAAGCAGCCCCAGTCTCTGTGCCTCTGTGCGAGCAGTGCCGTGGGCAGATGAGGCTGAGCAACAGCTTTCCAGTCTAGCTCTTTCTGGCTGCGAGCTATCTGCAGACGTTCACATTTTCAGAGCAGGGCTGACAGAGGAACCCTCCACGGAATCCCAATTTACGTTTGAATTTTTTGATGGCAAGACATTCAAGCAGCCCCAGTCTCTGTGCCTCTGTGCGAGCAGTTCCATGGGCAGATGAGGCTGAGCAACAGCTTTCCAGGCTAGCTCTTTCTGCCTGCGAGCTATCTGCAGACGTTCGCATTTTCAGAGCAGGGGTACTAGAGGCCCCATGCACGGACCACCGAAGCTACGTTTGAAGTTTGATGTGGCAAGACAAGCAAGTAGCCCCAGTCTCTGTGCCTCTGTGCGAGCAGTGCCATGGCAGATGAGGCTGAGCAACAGCTTTCCAAGCTCGTTCTTTCTGGCTGCGAGCTATCTGCAGACGTGCGCATGTTCGGAGCAGGAGTGCTGAATGTGCCCGGCAAGGACCCCTAAAGACACTTTTGAAATATGGGGGGGCAAGACAAGCAAGCAGTCCCAGTCTCTGTGCCTCTGTGCGAGCAGTGCCATGGGCAGATGAGGCTGAGCAATAGCTTTCCAGGCTAGCTCTTTCTGGCTGCGAGCTTTCTGCAGACGTTCGCATTTTCGGAGCAGGGCTGCCGGAAGCTCCCTGCACGGACCCTTAAAGATACGTTTGAAGTTTGAGGTGGGAAGACAAGAAAGCAGCCCCAGTCTCTGTGCCTCTGTGCGAGCAGTGCCATGGGCAGATGAGGCTGAGCAACAGCTTTCCAGGCTAGCTCTTTCTGCTTGCGAGCTATCTGCAGACGTTCGCATTTTCAGAGCAGGGCTTACAGAGGCACCCTCCACGGAATCCCAATTTACGTTTGAATTTTTTGATTGCAAGACATTCAAGCAGCCCCAGTCTCTGTGCCTCTGTGCGAGCAGTGCCATGGGCAGATGAGGCTGAGCAACAGCTTTCCAGTCTAGCTCTTTCTGCCTGCGAGCTATCTGCAGACGTTCGCATTTTCAGAGCAGGGCTGACAGAGGAACCCTCCACGGAATCCCAATTTACGTTTGAATTTTTTGATTGCAAGACATTCAAGCAGCCCCAGTCTCTGTGCTTCTGTGCGAGCAGTTCCATGGGCAGATGAGGCTGAGCAACAGCTTTCCAGGCTAGCTCTTTCTGCCTGCGAGCTATCTGCAGACGTTCGCATTTTCAGAGCAGGGGTGCTAGAGGCCCCATGCACGGACCACCGAAGCTACGTTTGAAGTTTGATGTGGCAAGACAAGCAAGTAGCCCCAGTCTCTGTGCCTCTGTGCGAGCAGTGCCATGGCAGATGAGGCTGAGCAACAGCTTTCCAAGCTCGTTCTTTCTGGCTGCGAGCTATCTGCAGACGTGCGCATGTTCGGAGCAGGAGTGCTGAATGTGCCCGGCAAGGACCCCTAAAGACACTTTTGAAATATGGGGGGGCAAGACAAGCAAGCAGTCCCAGTCTCTGTGCCTCTGTGCGAGCAGTGCCATGGGCAGATGAGGCTGAGCAACAGCTTTCCAGGCTAGCTCTTTCTGGCTGCGAGCTATCTGCAGACGTTCGCATTTTCAGAACAGGGCTGCCCGAGGCGCACGTCACGAGCCCTCTGAGGTACGTTTGAAGTTTGAGGTGGCAAGACAAGCAAGCAGCCCCAGTCTCTGTGCCTCTGTGCGAGCAGTGCCATGGGCAGATGAGGCTGAGCAACAGCTTTACAGGCTAGCTCTTTCTGGCTGCGAGCTGTCTGCAGACATTCAAATATTCAGAGCAGGGCTGCCAGAGTCCCCCGGCACGGACCACCAGATACAGTTTTGAAGTTTGAGGGGCAAGACAAGCAAGCAGTCACCAGTCTCTGTGCCTCTGTGCGAGCAGTGCCTTGGGCAGATGAGGCTGAGCAACAGCTTTCCAGGCTAGATTTTTCTGGCTGCGAGCTATCTGCAGACGTTCGCATTTACGGAGCAGGGCTTCCGGAAGCTCCCTGCACGGACCCTTAAAGATACGTTTGAAGTGTGAGGTTGCAAGACAAGCAAGCAGCCCCAGTCTCTGTGCCTCTGTGCGAGCAGTGCCATGGGCAGATGAGGCTGAGCAACAGCTTTCCAGGCTAGCCCCTTCTGGCTGCCAGCTATCTGCAGACGTTCACATTTTCGGAGCAGGGCTGACAGAGGCACCCTCCACGGAATCCCAATTTACGTTTGAATTTTGAGGTGGCAAGACAAGCAAGCAGCCCCAGTCTCTGTGCCTCTGTGCGAGCAGTGCCGTGGGCAGATGAGGCTGAGCAACAGCTTTCCAGGCTAGCTCTTTCTGCCTGCGAGCTATCTGCAGACGTTCACATTTTCGGAGCAGGGCTGAGGGAGGCACCCTCCACGGAATCCCAAATTACGTTTGAATTTTGAGGTGGCAAGACAAGCAAGCACCCCAGTCTCTGTGCATCTGAGCGAGCAGTGCCATGGGCAGATGAGGCTGAGCAACAGCTTTCCAGGCTAGCTGTTTCTGGCTGCGAGCTATCTGCAGATGTTCTCATTTTTAGAACAGGGGTGCTAGAGGCGCCAGGCACGGACCACCTAAGCAACGTTTGAAGTTTGAGGGGGCAAGACAAGCAAGCAGCCCCAGTCTCTGTGCCTCTGTGCGAGCAGTGCCGTGGGCAGATGAGGCTGAGCAACAGCTTTCCAGGCTAGCTCTTTCTGCTTGCGAGCTATCTGCAGACGTTCGCATTTTCAGAGCAGGGCTTACAGAGGCACCCTCCACGGAATCCCAATTTACGTTTGAATTTTGTGACTGCAAGACATTCAAGCAGCCCCAGTCTCTGTGCCTCTGTGCGAGCAGTGCCGTGGGCAGATGAGGCTGAGCAACAGCTTTCCAGTCTAGCTCTTTCTGGCTGCGAGCTATCTGCAGACGTTCGCATTTTCAGAGCAGGGCTGACAGAGGAACCCTCCACGGAATCCCAATTTACGTTTGAATTTTTTGATGGCAAGACATTCAAGCAGCCCCAGTCTCTGTGCCTCTGTGCGAGCAGTTCCATGGGCAGATGAGGCTGAGCAACAGCTTTCCAGGCTAGCTCTTTCTGCCTGCGAGCTATCTGCAGACGTTCGCATTTTCAGAGCAGGGGTACTAGAGGCCCCATGCACGGACCACCGAAGCTACGTTTGAAGTTTGATGTGGCAAGACAAGCAAGTAGCCCCAGTCTCTGTGCCTCTGTGCGAGCAGTGCCATGGCAGATGAGGCTGAGCAACAGCTTTCCAAGCTCGTTCTTTCTGGCTGCGAGCTATCTGCAGACGTGCGCATGTTCGGAGCAGGAGTGCTGAATGTGCCCGGCAAGGACCCCTAAAGACACTTTTGAAATATGGGGGGGCAAGACAAGCAAGCAGTCCCAGTCTCTGTGCCTCTGTGCGAGCAGTGCCATGGGCAGATGAGGCTGAGCAATAGCTTTCCAGGCTAGCTCTTTCTGGCTGCGAGCTTTCTGCAGACGTTCGCATTTTCGGAGCAGGGCTGCCGGAAGCTCCCTGCACGGACCCTTAAAGATACGTTTGAAGTTTGAGGTGGGAAGACAAGAAAGCAGCCCCAGTCTCTGTGCCTCTGTGCGAGCAGTGCCATGGGCAGATGAGGCTGAGCAACAGCTTTCCAGGCTAGCTCTTTCTGCTTGCGAGCTATCTGCAGACGTTCGCATTTTCAGAGCAGGGCTTACAGAGGCACCCTCCACGGAATCCCAATTTACGTTTGAATTTTTTGATTGCAAGACATTCAAGCAGCCCCAGTCTCTGTGCCTCTGTGCGAGCAGTGCCATGGGCAGATGAGGCTGAGCAACAGCTTTCCAGTCTAGCTCTTTCTGCCTGCGAGCTATCTGCAGACGTTCGCATTTTCAGAGCAGGGCTGACAGAGGAACCCTCCACGGAATCCCAATTTACGTTTGAATTTTTTGATTGCAAGACATTCAAGCAGCCCCAGTCTCTGTGCTTCTGTGCGAGCAGTTCCATGGGCAGATGAGGCTGAGCAACAGCTTTCCAGGCTAGCTCTTTCTGCCTGCGAGCTATCTGCAGACGTTCGCATTTTCAGAGCAGGGGTGCTAGAGGCCCCATGCACGGACCACCGAAGCTACGTTTGAAGTTTGATGTGGCAAGACAAGCAAGTAGCCCCAGTCTCTGTGCCTCTGTGCGAGCAGTGCCATGGCAGATGAGGCTGAGCAACAGCTTTCCAAGCTCGTTCTTTCTGGCTGCGAGCTATCTGCAGACGTGCGCATGTTCGGAGCAGGAGTGCTGAATGTGCCCGGCAAGGACCCCTAAAGACACTTTTGAAATATGGGGGGGCAAGACAAGCAAGCAGTCCCAGTCTCTGTGCCTCTGTGCGAGCAGTGCCATGGGCAGATGAGGCTGAGCAACAGCTTTCCAGGCTAGCTCTTTCTGGCTGCGAGCTATCTGCAGACATTCGCATTTTCAGAGCAGGGCTGCGTAGGCCCCTGCATGGACACCCAAAGATACGTTTGAAGTTTGCGGGGCCAAGACAAGCAAGCAGCCCCAGTCTCTGTGCCTCTGTGCGAGCAGTGCCATGGGCAGATGAGGCTGAGCAACAGCTTTCCAGGCTAGCTCTTTCTGGCTGCGATCTATCTGCAGACGTTAGCATTTTAAGAGCAGGGTTGCCAGAGGCTCCCGTCACGAGCCCTCTGAGGTACATTTGAAGTTTGAGGTGGCAAGACAAGCAAGCAGCCCCAGTCTCTGTGCCTCTGTGCGAGCAGTGCCATGGGCAGATGAGGCTGAGCAACAGCTTTCCAGGCTAGCTCTTTCTGGCTGCGAGCTATCTGCAGACGTTCGCATTTTCAGAGCAGGGCTGCCAGAGTCGCCCGGCACGGACCTCCACATACAGTTTTGAAGTTTGAGGTGGCAAGACAAGCAAGCAGTCACCAGTCTCTGTGCCTCTGTGCAAGCAGTGCCATGGGCAGATGAGGCTGAGCAACAGCTTTCCAGGCTAGCTCCTTCTGGCTGCGAGCTATCTGCAGACGTTCGCATTTTAAGAGCAGGGCTTCCAGAGGCGCACGTCACGAACCATCTGAGGTACGTTTCAAGCTTGAGGTGGCAAGACAAGCAATCAGCCCCAGTCTCTGTGCCTCTGTGCGAGCAGTGATATTCGCAGATGAGGCTGAGCAACAGCTTTCCAGGCTAGCTCTTTCTGCCTGCGAGCTATCTGCAGACGTTCGCATTTTCGGAGCAGTGCTGAGGGAGGCACCCTTCACGGAATCCCAAATTACGTTTGAATTTTGAGGTGGCAAGACAAGCAAGCACCCCAGTCTCTGTGCATCTGTGCGAGCAGTGCCATGGGCAGATGAGGCTGAGCAACAGCTTTCCAGGCTAGCTGTTTCAGGAAGCGAGCTATCTGCAGATGTTCGCATTTTCGGAGCAGGGCTGCTAGAGGCCCCAGGCACGGACCACCTAAGCTACGTTTGAAGTTTGAGGGGGCAAGACAAGCAAGCAGCCCCAGTCTCTGTGCCTCTGTGCGAGCAGTGCCATGGGCAGATGAGGCTGAGCAACAGCTTTCCAGGCTAGCTCTTTCTGCTTGCGAGCTATCTGCAGACGTTCGCATTTTCAGAGCAGGGCTGACAGAGGCACCCTCCACGGAATCCCAATTTACGTTTGAATTTTTTGATTGCAAGACATTCAAGCAGCCCCACTCTCTGTGCCTCTGTGCGAGCAGTGCCATGGGCAGATGAGGCTCAGCAACAGCTTTCCGGGGTAGCTCTTTCTGGCTGCGAGCTATCTGCAGACGTTCGCATTTACGGAGCAGGGCTGCGTAGGCCCCCGCATGGACACCCAAAGATACCTTTGAAGTTTGAGGGTGCAAGACAAGCAAGCAGCCCCAGTCTCTGTGCCTCTGTGCAAGCAGTGCCATGGGCAGATGAGGCTGAGCAACAGCTTTCCAGGCTAGCCCCTTCTGACTGCCAGCTATCTGCAGACGTTCACATTTTCGGAGCAGGGCTGCCGGAGGCACCCTCCACGGAATCCCAATTTACGTTTGAATTTTGAGGTGGCAAGACAAGCAAGCAGCCCCAGTCTCTGTGCCTCTGTGCGAGCAGTGCCTTGGGCAGATGAGGCTGAGCAACAGCTTTCCAGGCTAGCTCTTTCTGGCTGCGAGCTATCTACAGACGTTCGCATTTTCAGAGCAGGGCTGCCAGAGTCGCACGGCATGGACCTGCACATACAGTTTTGAAGTTTGAGGTGGCAAGACAAGCAAGCAGTCACCAGTCTCTGTGCCTCTGTGCAAGCAGTGCCATGGGCAGATGAGGCTGAGCAAAAGCTTTCCAGGCTAGCTCTTTCTGGCTGCGATCTATCTGCAGACGTTCGCATTTTAAGAGCAGGGCTGCCAGAGGCTCCCGTCACGAGCCCTCTGAGGTACGTTTGAAGTTTGAGGTGGCAAGACAAGCAAGCAGCCCCAGTCTCTGTGCCTCTGTGCGAGCAGTGATATTCGCAGATGAGGCTGAGCAACAGCTTTCCAGGCTAGCTCTTTCTGGCTGCGAGCTATCTGCAGACGTTCGCATTTTCGGAGCAGGGCTGAGGGAGGCACCCTCCACGGAATCCCAAATTACGTTTGAATTTTGAGGTGGCAAGACAAGCAAGCACCCCAGTCTCTGTGCATCTGAGCGAGCAGTGCCATGGGCAGATGAGGCTGAGCAACAGCTTTCCAGGCTAGCTGTTTCTGTCTGCGAGCTATCTGCAGACGTTCGCATTTTCAGAGCAGGGCTGACAGAGGCACCCTCCACGGAATCCCAATTTACGTTTGAATTTTTTGATGGCAAGACATTCAAGCAGCCCCAGTCTCTGTGCCTCTGTGCGAGCAGTGCCTTGGGCAGATGAGGCTGAGCAACAGCTTTCCAGGCTAGCTCTTTCTGGCTGCGAGCTATCTGCAGACATTCGCATTTTCTGAGCAGGGCTGCGTAGCCCCCTGCATGGACACCCAAAGATACGTTTGAATTTTGAGGTGGCAAGACAAGCAAGCAGCCCCAGTCTCTGTGCCTCTGTGCGAGCAGTGCCATGGGCAGATGAGGCTGAGCAACAGCTTTCCAGGCTAGCTATTTCTGGCTGCGAGCTATCCGCAGACGTTCGCATTTTCAGAGCAGGGCTGACAGAGTCGCCCAGCACGGACCTCCACATACAGTTTTGAAGTTTGAGGTGGCAAGACAAGCAAGCAGTCACCAGTCTCTGTGCCTCTGTGCGAGCAGTGCCATGGGCAGATGAGGCTGAGCAACAGCTTTCCAGGCTAGCTCTTTCTGGCTGCGAGCAATCTGCAGACGTTCGCATTTTCAGAGCAGGGCCGTGTAGGCCCCCGCATGGACACCCAAAGATACGTTTGAAGTTTGAGGTTTCAAGACAAGCAAGCAGCCCCAGTCTCTGTGCCTCTGTGTGAGCAGTGCCATGGGCAGATGAGGCTGAGCAAAAGCTTTCCAGGCTAGCTCTTTCTGGCTTCGATCTATCTGCAGACGTTCGCATTTTAAGAGCAGGGCTGCCAGAGGCTCCCGTCACGAGCCCTCTGAGGTACGTTTGAAGTTTGAGGTGGCAAGACAAGCAAGCAGCCCCAGTCTCTGTGCCTCTGTGCGAGCAGTGATATTCGCAGATGAGGCTGAGCAACAGCTTTCCAGGCTAGCTCTTTCTGCCTGCGAGCTATCTGCAGACGTTCGCATTTTCGGAGCAGGGCTGAGGGAGGCACCCTCCACGGAATCCCAAATTACGTTTGAATTTTGAGGTTGCAAGACAAGCATGCAGCCCCAGTCTCTGTGCATCTGAGCGAGCAGTGCCATGGGCAGATGAGGCTGAGCAACAGCTTTCCAGGCTAGCTGTTTCTGGCTGCGAGCTATCTGCAGATGTTCGCATTTTTAGAACAGGGGTGCTAGAGGCCCCAGGCACGGACCACCTAAGCTACGTTTGAAGTTTGAGGGGGCAAGACAAGCAAGCAGCCCCAGTCTCTGTGCCTCTGTGCGAGCAGTGCCGTGGGCAGATGAGGCTGAGCAACAGCTTTCCAAGCTAGCTCTTTCCGGCTGCGAGCTATCTGCAGACGTTCGCATTTTCAGAGCAGGGCTGACAGAGGCACCCTCCACGGAATCCCAATTTACGTTTGAATTTTTTGATGGCAAGACATTCAAGCAGCCCCAGTCTCTGTGCCTCTGTGCGAGCAGTGCCTTGGGCAGATGAGGCTGAGCAACAGCTTTCCAGGCTAGCTATTTCTGGCTGCGAGCTATCTGCAGACGTTCGCATTTTCGGAGCAGGACTTCCGGAAGCTCCGTGCACGGACCCTTAAAGATACGTTTGAAGTTTGAGGTGGCAAGACAAGAAAGCAGCCCCAGTCTCTGTGCCTCTGTGCGAGCAGTGCCATGGGCAGATGAGGCTGAGCAACAGCTTTCCAGGCTAGCTCTTTCTGCTTGCGAGCTATCTGCAGACGTTCGCATTTTCAGAGCAGGGCTGACAGAGGCACCCTCCACGGAATCCCAATTTACGTTTGAATTTTTTGATTGCAAGACATTCAAGCAGCCCCAGTCTCTGTGCCTCTGTGCGAGCAGTGCCATGGGCAGATGAGGCTGAGCAACAGCTTTCCAGGCTAGCTCTTTCTGCCTGCGAGCTATCTGCAGACGTTCGCATTTTCAGAGCAGGGCTGACAGAGGAACCCTCCACGGAATCCCAATTTACGTTTGAATTTTTTGATGGCAAGACATTCAAGCAGCCCCAGTCTCTGTGCCTCTGTGCGAGCAGTTCCATGGGCAGATGAGGCTGAGCAACAGCTTTCCAGGCTAGCTCTTTCTGCCTGCGAGCTATCTGCAGACGTTCGCATTTTCAGAGCAGGGGTGCTACAGGCCCCATGCACGTACCACCGAAGCTACGTTTGAAGTTTGATGTGGCAAGACAAGCAAGTAGCCCCAGTCTCTGTGCCTCTGTGCGAGCAGTGCCATGGCAGATGAGGCTGAGCAACAGCTTTCCAAACTCGTTCTTTCTGGCTGCGAGCTATCTGCAGACGTGCGCGTGTTCGGAGCAGGAGTGCTGAATGTGCCCGGCAAGGACCCCTAAAGACATTTTGAAATATGGGGGGGCAAAACAAGCAAGCAGCCCCAGTCTCTGTGCCTCTGTGCGAGCAGTGCCATGGGCAGATGAGGCTGAGCAACAGCTTTCCAGGCTAGCTCTTTCTGGCTGCGAGCAATCTGCAGACGTTCGCATTTTCAGAGCAGGGCTGACAGAGTCGCCCGGCACGGACCTCCACATACAGTTTTGAAGTTTGAGGTGGCAATACAAGCAAGCAGTCACCAGTCTCTGTGCCTCTGTGCAAGCAGTGCCATGGAAAGATGAGGCTGAGCAACAGCTTTCCAGGCTAGCTCTTTCTGCCTGCGAGCTATCTGCAGACATTCGCATTTTCAGAGCAGGGCTTCCAGAGGCGCACGTCACGAACCATCTGAGGTACGTTACAAGCTTGAGGTGGCAAGACAAGCAATCAGCCCCAGTCTCTGTGCCTCTGTGCGAGCAGTGATATTCGCAGATGAGGCTGAGCAACAGCTTTCCAGGCTAGCTCTTTCTGCCTGCGAGCTATCTGCAGACGTTCGCATTTTCGGAGCAGTGCTGAGGGAGGCACCCTTCACGGAATCCCAAATTACGTTTGAATTTTGAGGTGGCAAGACAAGCAAGCACCCCAGTCTCTGTGCATCTGTGCGAGCAGTGCCATGGGCAGATGAGGCTGAGCAACAGCTTTCCAGGCTAGCTGTTTCAGGAAGCGAGCTATCTGCAGATGTTCGCATTTTCGGAGCAGGGCTGCTAGAGGCCCCAGGCACGGACCACCTAAGCTACGTTTGAAGTTTGAGGGGTCAAGACAAGCAAGCAGCCCCAGTCTCTGTGCCTCTGTGCGAGCAGTGCCATGGGCAGATGAGGCTGAGCAACAGCTTTCCAGGCTAGCTCTTTCTGCTTGCGAGCTATCTGCAGACGTTCGCATTTTCAGAGCAGGGCTGACAGAGGCACCCTCCACGGAATCCCAATTTACGTTTGAATTTTTTGATTGCAAGACATTCAAGCAGCCCCAGTCTCTGTGCCTCTGTGCGAGCAGTGCCATGGGCAGATGAGGCTCAGCAACAGCTTTCCGGGGTAGCTCTTTCTGGCTGCCAGCTATCTGCAGACGTTCGCATTTACGGAGCAGGGCTGCGTAGGCCCCTGCATGGACACCCAAAGATACCTTTGAAGTTTGAGGGTGCAAGACAAGCAAGCAGCCCCAGTCTCTGTGCCTCTGTGCAAGCAGTGCCATGGGCAGATGAGGCTGAGCAAGAGCTTTCCAGGCTAGCCCCTTCTGGCTGCCAGCTATCTGCAGACGTTCACATTTCCAGAGCAGGGCTGCCGGAGGCACCCTCCACGGAATCCCAATTTACGTTTGAATTTTGAGGTGGCAAGACAAGCAAGCAGCCCCAGTCTCTGTGCCTCTGTGCGAGCAGTGCCATGGGCAGACGAGTCTGAGCAACAGCTTTCCGGGCTAGCTGTTTCTGGATGCGAGCTATCTGCAGACGTTCGCATTTTCAGAGCAGGGGTGCTAGAGGCCCCAGGCACGGACCACCTAAGCTACGTTTGAAGTTTGAGGGGGCAAGACAAGCAAGCAGCCCCAGTCTCTGTGCCTCTGTGCGAGCAGTGCCTTGGGCAGATGAGGCTGAGCAACAGCTTTCCAGGCTAGCTCTTTCTGGCTGCGAGCTATCTACAGACGTTCGCATTTTCAGAGCAGGGCTGCCAGAGTCGCACGGCACGGACCTGCACATACAGTTTTGAAGTTTGAGATGGCAAGACAAGCAAGCAGTCACCAGTCTCTGTGCCTCTGTGCAAGCAGTGCCATGGCCAGATGAGGCTGAGCAAAAGCTTTCCAGGCTAGCTCTTTCTGGCTGCGAGCTATCTGCAGACGTTCGCATTTTAAGAGCAGGGCTGCCAGAGGCTCCCGTCACGAGCCCTCTGAGGTACGTTTGAAGTTTGAGGTGGCAAGACAAGCAAGCAGCCCCAGTCTCTGTGCCTCTGTGCGAGCAGTGATATTCGCAGATGAGGCTGAGCAACAGCTTTCCAGGCTAGCTCTTTCTGGCTGCGAGCTATCTGCAGACGTTCGCATTTTCGGAGCAGGACTGAGGGAGGCACCCTCCACGGAATCCCAATTTACGTTTGAATTTTGAGGTGGCAAGACAAGCAAGCACCCCAGTCTCTGTGCATCTGAGCGAGCAGTGCCATGGGCAGATGAGGCTGAGCAACAGCTTTCCAGGCTAGCTGTTTCTGGCTGCGAGCTATCTGCAGACGTTCGCATTTTCAGAACAGGGCTGCCCGAGGCGCACGTCACGAACCATCTGAGGTACGTTTCAAGTTTGAGGTGGCAAGACAAGCAAGCAGCCCCAGTCTCTGTGCCTCTGTGCGAGCAGTGCCATGGGCAGATGAGGCTGAGCAACAGCTTTCCAGGCTAGCTCTTTCTGGCTGTGAGCTATCTGCAGACATTCGCATTTTCTGAGCAGGGCTGCGTAGCCCCCTGCATGGACACCCAAAGATACGTTTGAATTTTGAGGTGGCAAGACAAGCAAGCAGCCCCAGTCTCTGTGCCTCTGTGCGAGCAGTGCCATGGGCAGATGAGGCTGAGCAACAGCTTTCCAGGCTAGCTATTTCTGGCTGCGAGCTATCCGCAGACGTTCGCATTTTCAGAGCAGGGCTGACAGAGTCGCCCAGCACGGACCTCCACATACAGTTTTGAAGTTTGAGGTGGCAAGACAAGCAAGCAGTCACCAGTCTCTGTGCCTCTGTGCGAGCAGTGCCATGGGCAGATGAGGCTGAGCAACAGCTTTCCAGGCTAGCTCTTTCTGGCTGCGAGCAATCTGCAGACGTTCGCATTTTCAGAGCAGGGCCGTGTAGGCCCCCGCATGGACACCCAAAGATACGTTTGAAGTTTGAGGTTTCAAGACAAGCAAGCAGCCCCAGTCTCTGTGCCTCTGTGTGAGCAGTGCCATGGGCAGATGAGGCTGAGCAAAAGCTTTCCAGGCTAGCTCTTTCTGGCTTCGATCTATCTGCAGACGTTCGCATTTTCAGAGCAGGGCCGTGTAGGCCCCCGCATGGACACCCAAAGATACGTTTGAAGTTTGAGGTGGCAAGACAAGCAAGCAGCCCCAGTCTCTGTGCCTCTGTGTGAGCAGTGCCATGGGCAGATGAGGCTGAGCAAAAGCTTTCCAGGCTAGCTCTTTCTGGCTTCGATCTATCTGCAGACGTTCGCATTTTAAGAGCAGGGCTGCCAGAGGCTCCCGTCACGAGCCCTCTGAGGTACGTTTGAAGTTTGAGGTGGCAAGACAAGCAAGCAGCCCCAGTCTCTGTGCCTCTGTGCGAGCAGTGATATTCGCAGATGAGGCTGAGCAACAGCTTTCCAGGCTAGCTCTTTCTGGCTGCGAGCTATCTGCAGACGTTCGCATTTTCGGAGCAGGGCTGAGGGAGGCACCCTCCACGGAATCCCAATTTACGTTTGAATTTTGAGGTGGCAAGACAAGCAAGCACCCCAGTCTCTGTGCATCTGAGCGAGCAGTGCCATGGGCAGATGAGGCTGAGCAACAGCTTTCCAGGCTAGCTGTTTCTGGCTGCGAGCTATCTGCAGATGTTCGCATTTTCAGAACAGGGCTGCCCGAGGCGCACGTCACGAACCATCTGAGGTACGTTTCAAGTTTGAGGTGGAAAGACAAGCAAGCAGCCCCAGTCTCTGTGCCTCTGTGCGAGCAGTGCCATGGGCAGATGAGGCTGAGCAACAGCTTTCCAGGCTAGCTCTTTCTGGCTGTGAGCTATCTGCAGACATTCGCATTTTCGGAGCAGGGCTGCGTAGCCCCCTGCATGGACACCCAAAGATACGTTTGAATTTTGAGGTGGCAAGACAAGCAAGCAGCCCCAGTCTCTGTGCCTCTGTGCGAGCAGTGCCATGGGCAGATGAGGCTGAGCAACAGCTTTCCAGGCTAGCTCTTTCTGGCTGCCAGCTATCTGCAGACGTTCGCATTTTCAGAGCAGGGCTGACAGAGTCGCCCGGCACGGACCTCCACATACAGTTTTGAAGTTTGAGGTGGCAATACAAGCAAGCAGTCACCAGTCTCTGTGCCTCTGTGCAAGCAGTGCCATGGAAAGATGAGGCTGAGCAACAGCTTTCCAGGCTAGCTCTTTCTGCCTGCGAGCTATCTGCAGACATTCGCATTTTCAGAGCAGGGCTTCCAGAGGCGCACGTCACGAACCATCTGAGGTACGTTACAAGCTTGAGGTGGCAAGACAAGCAAGCAGCCCCAGTCTCTGTGCCTCTGTGCGAGCAGTGATATTCGCAGATGAGGCTGAGCAACAGCTTTCCAGGCTAGCTCTTTCTGCCTGCGAGCTATCTGCAGACGTTCGCATTTTCGGAGCAGTGCTGAGGGAGGCACCCTTCACGGAATCCCAAATTACGTTTGAATTTTGAGGTGGCAAGACAAGCAAGCACCCCAGTCTCTGTGCATCTGTGCGAGCAGTGCCATGGGCAGATGAGGCTGAGCAACAGCTTTCCAGGCTAGCTGTTTCAGGAAGCGAGCTATCTGCAGATGTTCGCATTTTCGGAGCAGGGCTGCTAGAGGCCCCAGGCACGGACCACCTAAGCTACGTTTGAAGTTTGAGGGGTCAAGACAAGCAAGCAGCCCCAGTCTCTGTGCCTCTGTGCGAGCAGTGCCATGGGCAGATGAGGCTGAGCAACAGCTTTCCAGGCTAGCTCTTTCTGCTTGCGAGCTATCTGCAGACGTTCGCATTTTCAGAGCAGGGCTGACAGAGGCACCCTCCACGGAATCCCAATTTACGTTTGAATTTTTTGATTGCAAGACATTCAAGCAGCCCCAGTCTCTGTGCCTCTGTGCGAGCAGTGCCATGGGCAGATGAGGCTGAGCAACAGCTTTCCGGGGTAGCTCTTTCTGGCTGCCAGCTATCTGCAGACGTTCGCATTTACGGAGCAGGGCTGCGTAGGCCCCTGCATGGACACCCAAAGATACCTTTGAAGTTTGAGGGTGCAAGACAAGCAAGCAGCCCCAGTCTCTGTGCCTCTGTGCAAGCAGTGCCATGGGCAGATGAGGCTGAGCAAGAGCTTTCCAGGCTAGCCCCTTCTGGCTGCCAGCTATCTGCAGACGTTCACATTTCCAGAGCAGGGCTGCCGGAGGCACCCACCACGGAATCCCAATTTACGTTTGAATTTTGAGGTGGCAAGACAAGCAAGCAGCCCCAGTCTCTGTGCCTCTGTGCGAGCAGTGCCATGGGCAGACGAGTCTGAGCAACAGCTTTCCGGGCTAGCTGTTTCTGGATGCGAGCTATCTGCAGACGTTCGCATTTTCAGAGCAGGGGTGCTAGAGGCCCCAGGCACGGACCACCTAAGCTACGTTTGAAGTTTGAGGGGGCAAGACAAGCAAGCAGCCCCAGTCTCTGTGCCTCTGTGCGAGCAGTGCCTTGGGCAGATGAGGCTGAGCAACAGCTTTCCAGGCTAGCTCTTTCTGGCTGCGAGCTATCTACAGACGTTCGCATTTTCAGAGCAGGGCTGCCAGAGTCGCACGGCACGGACCTGCACATACAGTTTTGAAGTTTGAGATGGCAAGACAAGCAAGCAGTCACCAGTCTCTGTGCCTCTGTGCAAGCAGTGCCATGGCCAGATGAGGCTGAGCAAAAGCTTTCCAGGCTAGCTCTTTCTGGCTTCGATCTATCTGCAGACGTTCGCATTTTAAGAGCAGGGCTGCCAGAGGCTCCCGTCACGAGCCCTCTGAGGTACGTTTGAAGTTTGAGGTGGCAAGACAAGCAAGCAGCCCCAGTCTCTGTGCCTCTGTGCGAGCAGTGCCATGGGCAGATGAGGCTGAGCAACAGCTTTCCAGGCTAGCTATTTCTGGCTGCGAGCTATCCGCAGACGTTCGCATTTTCAGAGCAGGGCTGACAGAGTCGCCCAGCACGGACCTCCACATACAGTTTTGAAGTTTGAGGTGGCAAGACAAGCAAGCAGTCACCAGTCTCTGTGCCTCTGTGCGAGCAGTGCCATGGGCAGATGAGGCTGAGCAACAGCTTTCCAGGCTAGCTCTTTCTGGCTGCGAGCAATCTGCAGACGTTCGCATTTTCAGAGCAGGGCCGTGTAGGCCCCCGCATGGACACCCAAAGATACGTTTGAAGTTTGAGGTTTCAAGACAAGCAAGCAGCCCCAGTCTCTGTGCCTCTGTGTGAGCAGTGCCATGGGCAGATGAGGCTGAGCAAAAGCTTTCCAGGCTAGCTCTTTCTGGCTTCGATCTATCTGCAGACGTTCGCATTTTCAGAGCAGGGCCGTGTAGGCCCCCGCATGGACACCCAAAGATACGTTTGAAGTTTGAGGTGGCAAGACAAGCAAGCAGCCCCAGTCTCTGTGCCTCTGTGTGAGCAGTGCCATGGGCAGATGAGGCTGAGCAAAAGCTTTCCAGGCTAGCTCTTTCTGGCTTCGATCTATCTGCAGACGTTCGCATTTTAAGAGCAGGGCTGCCAGAGGCTCCCGTCACGAGCCCTCTGAGGTACGTTTGAAGTTTGAGGTGGCAAGACAAGCAAGCAGCCCCAGTCTCTGTGCCTCTGTGCGAGCAGTGATATTCGCAGATGAGGCTGAGCAACAGCTTTCCAGGCTAGCTCTTTCTGCCTGCGAGCTATCTGCAGACGTTCGCATTTTCGGAGCAGGGCTGAGGGAGGCACCCTCCACGGAATCCCAATTTACGTTTGAATTTTGAGGTGGCAAGACAAGCAAGCACCCCAGTCTCTGTGCATCTGAGCGAGCAGTGCCATGGGCAGATGAGGCTGAGCAACAGCTTTCCAGGCTAGCTGTTTCTGGCTGCGAGCTATCTGCAGATGTTCGCATTTTCAGAACAGGGCTGCCCGAGGCGCACGTCACGAACCATCTGAGGTACGTTTCAAGTTTGAGGTGGAAAGACAAGCAAGCAGCCCCAGTCTCTGTGCCTCTGTGCGAGCAGTGCCATGGGCAGATGAGGCTGAGCAACAGCTTTCCAGGCTAGCTCTTTCTGGCTGTGAGCTATCTGCAGACATTCGCATTTTCGGAGCAGGGCTGCGTAGCCCCCTGCATGGACACCCAAAGATACGTTTGAATTTTGAGGTGGCAAGACAAGCAAGCAGCCCCAGTCTCTGTGCCTCTGTGCGAGCAGTGCCATGGGCAGATGAGGCTGAGCAACAGCTTTCCAGGCTAGCTCTTTCTGGCTGCGAGCTATCTGCAGACGTTCGCATTTTCAGAGCAGGGCTGCCCGAGTCGCCCGGAACGGACCTCCACATACAGTTTTGAAGTTTGAGGGGGCAAGACAAGCAAGCAGTCACCAGTCTCTGTGCCTCTGTGCGAGCAGTGCCATGGGCAGATGAGGCTGAGCAACAGCTTTCCAGGCTAGCTCTTTCTGGCTGCGAGCAATCTGCAGACGTTCGCATTTTCAGAGCAGGGCCGTGTAGGCCCCCGCATGGACACCCAAAGATACGTTTGAAGTTTGAGGTTTCAAGACAAGCAAGCAGCCCCAGTCTCTGTGCCTCTGTGTGAGCAGTGCCATGGGCAGATGAGGCTGAGCAAAAGCTTTCCAGGCTAGCTCTTTCTGGCTTCGATCTATCTGCAGACGTTCGCATTTTCAGAGCAGGGCCGTGTAGGCCCCCGCATGGACACCCAAAGATACGTTTGAAGTTTGAGGTTTCAAGACAAGCAAGCAGCCCCAGTCTCTGTGCCTCTGTGCAAGCAGTGCCATGGGCAGATGAGGCTGAGCAACAGCTTTCCAGGCTAGCTCTTTCTGGCTGCGAGCTATCTGCAGACGTTCGCATTTTAAGAGCAGGGCTGCCAGAGGCTCCCGTCACGAGCCCTCTGAGGTACGTTTGAAGTTTGAGGTGGCAAGACAAGCAAGCAGCCCCAGTCTCTGTGCCTCTGTGCGAGCAGTGATATTCGCAGATGAGGCTGAGCAACAGCTTTCCAGGCTAGCTCTTTCTGGCTGCGAGCTATCTGCAGACATTCGCATTTTCTGAGCAGGGCTGCGTAGCCCCCTGCATGGACACCCAAAGATACGTTTGAATTTTGAGGTGGCAAGACAAGCAAGCAGCCCCAGTCTCTGTGCCTCTGTGCGAGCAGTGCCATGGGCAGATGAGGCTGAGCAACAGCTTTCCAGGCTAGCTCTTTCTGGCTGCGAGCTATCCGCAGACGTTCGCATTTTCAGAGCAGGGCTGACAGAGTCGCCCAGCACGGACCTCCACATACAGTTTTGAAGTTTGAGGTGGCAAGACAAGCAAGCAGTCACCAGTCTCTGTGCCTCTGTGCGAGCAGTGCCATGGGCAGATGAGGCTGAGCAACAGCTTTCCAGGCTAGCTCTTTCTGGCTGCGAGCAATCTGCAGACGTTCGCATTTTCAGAGCAGGGCCGTGTAGGCCCCCGCATGGACACCCAAAGATACGTTTGAAGTTTGAGGTTTCAAGACAAGCAAGCAGCCCCAGTCTCTGTGCCTCTGTGTGAGCAGTGCCATGGGCAGATGAGGCTGAGCAAAAGCTTTCCAGGCTAGCTCTTTCTGGCTTCGATCTATCTGCAGACGTTCGCATTTTAAGAGCAGGGCTGCCAGAGGCTCCCGTCACGAGCCCTCTGAGGTACGTTTGAAGTTTGATGTGGCAAGACAAGCAAGTAGCCCCAGTCTCTGTGCCTCTGTGCGAGCAGTGCCATGGCAGATGAGGCTGAGCAACAGCTTTCCAAGCTCGTTCTTTCTGGCTGCGAGCTATCTGCAGACGTGCGCGTGTTCGGAGCAGGAGTGCTGAATGTGCCCGGCAAGGACCCCTAAAGACATTTTGAAATATGGGGGGGCAAAACAAGCAAGCAGCCCCAGTCTCTGTGCCTCTGTGCGAGCAGTGCCATGGAAAGATGAGGCTGAGCAACAGCTTTCCAGGCTAGCTGTTTCTGGCTGCGAGCTATCTGCAGATGTTCGCATTTTTAGAACAGGGGTGCTAGAGGCCCCAGGCACGGACCACCTAAGCTACGTTTGAAGTTTGAGGGGGCAAGACAAGCAAGCAGCCCCAGTCTCTGTGCCTCTGTGCGAGCAGTGCCGTGGGCAGATGAGGCTGAGCAACAGCTTTCCAGGCTAGCTCTTTCCGGCTGCGAGCTATCTGCAGACGTTCGCATTTTCAGAGCAGGGCTGACAGAGGCACCCTCCACGGAATCCCAATTTACGTTTGAATTTTTTGATGGCAAGACATTCAAGCAGCCCCAGTCTCTGTGCCTCTGTGCGAGCAGTGCCTTGGGCAGATGAGGCTGAGCAACAGCTTTCCAGGCTAGCTATTTCTGGCTGCGAGCTATCTGCAGACGTTCGCATTTTCGGAGCAGGACTTCCGGAAGCTCCGTGCACGGACCCTTAAAGATACGTTTGAAGTTTGAGGTGGCAAGACAAGAAAGCAGCCCCAGTCTCTGTGCCTCTGTGCGAGCAGTGCCATGGGCAGATGAGGCTGAGCAACAGCTTTCCAGGCTAGCTCTTTCTGCTTGCGAGCTATCTGCAGACGTTCGCATTTTCAGAGCAGGGCTGACAGAGGCACCCTCCACGGAATCCCAATTTACGTTTGAATTTTTTGATTGCAAGACATTCAAGCAGCCCCAGTCTCTGTGCCTCTGTGCGAGCAGTGCCATGGGCAGATGAGGCTGAGCAACAGCTTTCCAGGCTAGCTCTTTCTGCCTGCGAGCTATCTGCAGACGTTCGCATTTTCAGAGCAGGGCTGACAGAGGAACCCTCCACGGAATCCCAATTTACGTTTGAATTTTTTGATGGCAAGACATTCAAGCAGCCCCAGTCTCTGTGCCTCTGTGCGAGCAGTTCCATGGGCAGATGAGGCTGAGCAACAGCTTTCCAGGCTAGCTCTTTCTGCCTGCGAGCTATCTGCAGACGTTCGCATTTTCAGAGCAGGGGTGCTAGAGGCCCCATGCACGGACCACCGAAGCTACGTTTGAAGTTTGATGTGGCAAGACAAGCAAGTAGCCCCAGTCTCTGTGCCTCTGTGCGAGCAGTGCCATGGCAGATGAGGCTGAGCAACAGCTTTCCAAGCTCGTTCTTTCTGGCTGCGAGCTATCTGCAGACGTGCGCGTGTTCGGAGCAGGAGTGCTGAATGTGCCCGGCAAGGACCCCTAAAGACATTTTGAAATATGGGGGGGCAAAACAAGCAAGCAGCCCCAGTCTCTGTGCCTCTGTGCGAGCAGTGCCATGGAAAGATGAGGCTGAGCAACAGCTTTCCAGGCTAGCTCTTTCTGCCTGCGAGCTATCTGCAGACATTCGCATTTTCAGAGCAGGGCTTCCAGAGGCGCACGTCACGAACCATCTGAGGTACGTTTCAAGCTTGAGGTGGCAAGACAAGCAATCAGCCCCAGTCTCTGTGCCTCTGTGCGAGCAGTGATATTCGCAGATGAGGCTGAGCAACAGCTTTCCAGGCTAGCTCTTTCTGCCTGCGAGCTATCTGCAGACGTTCGCATTTTCGGAGCAGTGCTGAGGGAGGCACCCTTCACGGAATCCCAAATTACGTTTGAATTTTGAGGTGGAAAGACAAGCAAGCACCCCAGTCTCTGTGCATCTGTGCGAGCAGTGCCATGGGCAGATGAGGCTGAGCAACAGCTTTCCAGGCTAGCTGTTTCTGGCTGCGAGCTATCTGCAGATGTTCGCATTTTTAGAACAGGGGTGCTAGAGGCCCCAGGCACGGACCACCTAAGCTACGTTTGAAGTTTGAGGGGGCAAGACAAGCAAGCAGCCCCAGTCTCTGTGCCTCTGTGCGAGCAGTGCCATGGGCAGATGAGGCTGAGCAACAGCTTTCCAGGCTAGCTCTTTCTGCTTGCGATCTATCTGCAGACGTTCGCATTTTCAGAGCAGGGCTGACAGAGGCACCCTCCACGGAATCCCAATTTACGTTTGAATTTTTTGATTGCAAGACATTCAAGCAGCCCCAGTCTCTGTGCCTCTGTGCGAGCAGTGCCATGGGCAGATGAGGCTCAGCAACAGCTTTCCGGGGTAGCTCTTTCTGGCTGCCAGCTATCTGCAGACGTTCGCATTTACGAAGCAGGGCTGCGTAGGCCCCTGCATGGACACCCAAAGATACCTTTGAAGTTTGAGGGTGCAAGACAAGCAAGCAGCCCCAGTCTCTGTGCCTCTGTGCAAGCAGTGCCATGGGCAGATGAGGCTGAGCAAGAGCTTTCCAGGCTAGCCCCTTCTGGCTGCCAGCTATCTGCAGACGTTCACATTTCCAGAGCAGGGCTGCCGGAGGCACCCTCCACGGAATCCCAATTTACGTTTGAATTTTGAGGTGGCAAGACAAGCAAGCAGCCCCAGTCTCTGTGCCTCTGTGCGAGCAGTGCCATGGGCAGACGAGTCTGAGCAACAGCTTTCCGGGCTAGCTGTTTCTGGATGCGAGCTATCTGCAGACGTTCGCATTTTCAGAGCAGGGGTGCTAGAGGCCCCAGGCACGGACCACCTAAGCTACGTTTGAAGTTTGAGGGGGCAAGACAAGCAAGCAGCCCCAGTCTCTGTGCCTCTGTGCGAGCAGTGCCTTGGGCAGATGAGGCTGAGCAACAGCTTTCCAGGCTAGCTCTTTCTGGCTGCGAGCTATCTACAGACGTTCGCATTTTCAGAGCAGGGCTGTCAGAGTCGCACGGCACGGACCTGCACATAGAGTTTTGAAGTTTGAGGTGGCAAGACAAGCAAGCAGTCACCAGTCTCTGTGCCTCTGTGCAAGCAGTGCCATGGCCAGATGAGGCTGAGCAAAAGCTTTCCAGGCTAGCTCTTTCTGGCTGCGAGCTATCTGCAGACGTTCGCATTTTCAGAGCAGGGGTGCTAGAGGCCCCAGGCACGGACCACCTAAGCTACGTTTGAAGTTTGAGGGGGCAAGACAAGCAAGCAGCCCCAGTCTCTGTGCCTCTGTGCGAGCAGTGCCTTGGGCAGATGAGGCTGAGCAACAGCTTTCCAGGCTAGCTCTTTCTGGCTGCGAGCTATCTACAGACGTTCGCATTTTCAGAGCAGGGCTGCCAGAGTCGCACGGCACGGACCTGCACATACAGTTTTGAAGTTTGAGGTGGCAAGACAAGCAAGCAGTCACCAGTCTCTGTGCCTCTGTGCAAGCAGTGCCATGGCCAGATGAGGCTGAGCAAAAGCTTTCCAGGCTAGCTCTTTCTGGCTGCGAGCTATCTGCAGACGTTCGCATTTTAAGAGCAGGGCTGCCAGAGGCTCCCGTCACGAGCCCTCTGAGGTACGTTTGAAGTTTGAGGTGGCAAGACAAGCAAGCAGCCCCAGTCTCTGTGCCTCTGTGCGAGCAGTGATATTCGCAGATGAGGCTGAGCAACAGCTTTCCAGGCTAGCTCTTTCTGGCTGCGAGCTATCTGCAGACGTTCGCATTTTCGGAGCAGGGCTGAGGGAGGCACCCTCCACGGAATCCCAAATTACGTTTGAATTTTGAGGTGGCAAGACAAGCAAGCACCCCAGTCTCTGTGCATCTGAGCGAGCAGTGCCATGGGCAGATGAGGCTGAGCAACAGCTTTCCAGGCTAGCTGTTTCTGGCTGCGAACTATCTGCAGATGTTCGCATTTTTAGAACAGGGGTGCTAGAGGCCCCAGGCACGGACCACCTAAGATACGTTTGAAGTTTGAGGTTTCAAGACAAGCAAGCAGCCCCAGTCTCTGTGCCTCTGTGCGAGCAGTGCCGTGGGCAGATGAGGCTGAGCAACAGCTTTCCAGGCTAGCTCTTTCTGCTTGCGAGCTATCTGCAGACGTTCGCATTTTCAGAGCAGGGCTGACAGAGGCACCCTCCACGGAATCCCAATTTACGTTTGAATTTTTTGATGGCAAGACATTCAAGCAGCCCCAGTCTCTGTGCCTCTGTGCGAGCAGTGCCTTGGGCAGATGAGGCTGAGCAACAGCTTTCCAGGCTAGCTCTTTCTGCCTGCGAGCTATCTGCAGACGTTCGCATTTTCAGAGCAGGGGTGCTAGAGGCCCCATGCACGGACCACCGAAGCTACGTTTGAAGTTTGATGTGGCAAGACAAGCAAGCAGCCCCAGTCTCTGTGCCTCTGTGCGAGCAGTGCCATGGGCAGATGAGGCTGAGCAGCAGCTTTCCAGGCTAGCTCTTTCTGGCTGCGAGCTATCTGCAGACGTTCGCATTTTCAGAACAGGGCTGCCCGAGGCGCACGTCACGAACCATCTGAGGTACGTTTCAAGTTTGAGGTGGCAAGACAAGCAAGCAGCCCCAGTCTCTGTGCCTCTGTGCGAGCAGTGCCATGGGCAGATGAGGCTCAGCAACAGCTTTCCAGGCTAGCTCTTTCTGGCTGCGAGCTATCTGCAGACATTCGCATTTTCTGAGCAGGGCTGCGTAGCCCCCTGCATGGACACCCAAAGATACGTTTGAATTTTGAGGTGGCAAGACAAGCAAGCAGCCCCAGTCTCTGTGCCTCTGTGCGAGCAGTGCCATGGGCAGATGAGGCTGAGCAACAGCTTTCCAGGCTAGCTATTTCTGGCTGCGAGCTATCCGCAGACGTTCGCATTTTCAGAGCAGGGCTGACAGAGTCGCCCAGCACGGACCTCCACATACAGTTTTGAATTTTGAGGTGGCAAGACAAGCAAGCAGTCACCAGTCTCTGTGCCTCTGTGCGAGCAGTGCCATGGGCAGATGAGGCTGAGCAACAGCTTTCCAGGCTAGCTCTTTCTGGCTGCGAGCAATCTGCAGACGTTCGCATTTTCAGAGCAGGGCCGTGTAGGCCCCCGCATGGACACCCAAAGATACGTTTGAAGTTTGAGGTTTCAAGACAAGCAAGCAGCCCCAGTCTCTGTGCCTCTGTGTGAGCAGTGCCATGGGCAGATGAGGCTGAGCAAAAGCTTTCCAGGCTAGCTCTTTCTGGCTTCGATCTATCTGCAGACGTTCGCAATTTCAGAGCAGGGCCGTGTAGGCCCCCGCATGGACACCCAAAGATACGTTTGAAGTTTGAGGTTTCAAGACAAGCAAGCAGCCCCAGTCTCTGTGCCTCTGTGTGAGCACTGGCATGGGCAGATGAGGCTGAGCAAAAGCTTTCCAGGCTAGCTCTTTCTGGCTTCGATCTATCTGCAGACGTTCGCATTTTAAGAGCAGGGCTGCCAGAGGCTCCCGTCACGAGCCCTCTGAGGTACGTTTGAAGTTTGAGGTGGCAAGACAAGCAAGCAGCCCCAGTCTCTGTGCCTCTGTGCGAGCAGTGATATTCGCAGATGAGGCTGAGCAACAGCTTTCCAGGCTAGCTCTTTCTGCCTGCGAGCTTTCTGCAGACGTTCGCATTTTCGGAGCAGGGCTGAGGGAGGCACCCTCCACGGAATCCCAAATTACGTTTGAATTTTGAGGTGGCAAGACAAGCAAGCACCCCAGTCTCTGTGCATCTGAGCGAGCAGTGCCATGGGCAGATGAGGCTGAGCAACAGCTTTCCAGGCTAGCTGTTTCTGGCTGCGAGCTATCTGCAGATGTTCGCATTTTTAGAACAGGGGTGCTAGAGGCCCCAGGCACGGACCACCTAAGCTACGTTTGAAGTTTGAGGGGGCAAGACAAGCAAGCAGCCCCAGTCTCTGTGCCTCTGTGCGAGCAGTGCCATGGGCAGATGAGGCTGAGCAACAGCTTTCCAGGCTAGCTCTTTCTGCTTGCGAGCTATCTGCAGACGTTCGCATTTTCAGAGCAGGGCTGACAGAGGCACCCTCCACGGAATCCCAATTTACGTTTGAATTTTTTGATTGCAAGACATTCAAGCAGCCCCAGTCTCTGTGCCTCTGTGCGAGCAGTGCCATGGGCAGATGAGGCTCAGCAACAGCTTTCCGGGGTAGCTCTTTCTGGCTGCCAGCTATCTGCAGACGTTCGCATTTACGGAGCAGGGCTGCGTAGGCCCCTGCATGGACACCCAAAGATACCTTTGAAGTTTGAGGTGGCAAGACAAGCAAGCAGCCCCAGTCTCTGTGCCTCTGTGCGAGCAGTGCCATGGGCAGACGAGTCTGAGCAACAGCTTTCCGGGCTAGCTGTTTCTGGATGCGAGCTATCTGCAGACGTTCGCATTTTCAGAGCAGGGGTGCTAGAGGCCCCAGGCACGGACCACCTAAGCTACGTTTGAAGTTTGAGGGGGCAAGACAAGCAAGCAGTCACCAGTCTCTGTGCCTCTGTGCAAGCAGTGCCATGGCCAGATGAGGCTGAGCAAAAGCTTTCCAGGCTAGCTCTTTCTGGCTGCGAGCTATCTGCAGACGTTCGCATTTTAAGAGCAGGGCTGCCAGAGGCTCCCGTCACGAGCCCTCTGAGGTACGTTTGAAGTTTGAGGTGGCAAGACAAGCAAGCAGCCCCAGTCTCTGTGCCTCTGTGCGAGCAGTGATATTCGCAGATGAGGCTGAGCAACAGCTTTCCAGGCTAGCTCTTTCTGGCTGCGAGCTATCTGCAGACGTTCGCATTTTCGGAGCAGGGCTGAGGGAGGCACCCTCCACGGAATCCCAATTTACATTTGAATTTTGAGGTGGCAAGACAAGCAAGCACCCCAGTCTCTGTGCATCTGAGCGAGCAGTGCCATGGGCAGATGAGGCTGAGCAACAGCTTTCCAGGCTAGCTGTTTCTGGCTGCGAGCTATCTGCAGACGTTCGCATTTTCAGAACAGGGCTGCCCGAGGCGCACGTCACGAACCATCTGAGGTACGTTTCAAGTTTGAGGTGGCAAGACAAGCAAGCAGCCCCAGTCTCTGTGCCTCTGTGCGAGCAGTGCCATGGGCAGATGAGGCTGAGCAACAGCTTTCCAGGCTAGCTCTTTCTGGCTGTGAGCTATCTGCAGACATTCGCATTTTCTGAGCAGGGCTGCGTAGCCCCCTGCATGGACACCCAAAGATACGTTTGAATTTTGAGGTGGCAAGACAAGCAAGCAGCCCCAGTCTCTGTGCCTCTGTGCGAGCAGTGCCATGGGCAGATGAGGCTGAGCAACAGCTTTCCAGGCTAGCTATTTCTGGCTGCGAGCTATCCGCAGACGTTCGCATTTTCAGAGCAGGGCTGACAGAGTCGCTCAGCACGGACCTCCACATACAGTTTTGAAGTTTGAGGTGGCAAGACAAGCAAGCAGTCACCAGTCTCTGTGCCTCTGTGCGAGCAGTGCCATGGGCAGATGAGGCTGAGCAACAGCTTTCCAGGCTAGCTCTTTCTGGCTGCGAGCAATCTGCAGACGTTCGCATTTTCAGAGCTGGGCCGTGTAGGCCCCCGCATGGACACCCAAAGATACGTTTGAAGTTTGAGGTTTCAAGACAAGCAAGCAGCCCCAGTCTCTGTGCCTCTGTGTGAGCAGTGCCATGGGCAGATGAGGCTGAGCAAAAGCTTTCCAGGCTAGCTCTTTCTGGCTTCGATCTATCTGCAGACGTTCGCATTTTCAGAGCAGGGCCGTGTAGGCCCCCGCATGGACACCCAAAGATACGTTTGAAGTTTGAGGTTTCAAGACAAGCAAGCAGCCCCAGTCTCTGTGCCTCTGTGTGAGCAGTGCCATGGGCAGATGAGGCTGAGCAAAAGCTTTCCAGGCTAGCTCTTTCTGGCTTCGATCTATCTGCAGACGTTCGCATTTTAAGAGCAGGGCTGCCAGAGGCTCCCGTCACGAGCCCTCTGAGGTACGTTTGAAGTTTGAGGTGGCAAGACAAGCAAGCAGCCCCAGTCTCTGTGCCTCTGTGCGAGCAGTGATATTCGCAGATGAGGCTGAGCAACAGCTTTCCAGGCTAGCTCTTTCTGCCTGCGAGCTTTCTGCAGACGTTCGCATTTTCGGAGCAGGGCTGAGGGAGGCACCCTCCACGGAATCCCAAATTACGTTTGAATTTTGAGGTGGCAAGACAAGCAAGCACCCCAGTCTCTGTGCATCTGAGCGAGCAGTGCCATGGGCAGATGAGGCTGAGCAACAGCTTTCCAGGCTAGCTCTTTCTGGCTGCGAGCTATCTGCAGACATTCGCATTTTCTGAGCAGGGCTGCGTAGCCCCCTGCATGGACACCCAAAGATACGTTTGAATTTTGAGGTGGCAAGACAAGCAAGCAGCCCCAGTCTCTGTGCCTCTGTGCGAGCAGTGCCATGGGCAGATGAGGCTGAGCAACAGCTTTCCAGGCTAGCTATTTCTGGCTGCGAGCTATCCGCAGACGTTCGCATTTTCAGAGCAGGGCTGACAGAGTCGCCCAGCACGGACCTCCACATACAGTTTTGAAGTTTGAGGTGGCAAGACAAGCAAGCAGTCACCAGTCTCTGTGCCTCTGTGCGAGCAGTGCCATGGGCAGATGAGGCTGAGCAACAGCTTTCCAGGCTAGCTCTTTCTGGCTGCGAGCAATCTGCAGACGTTCGCATTTTCAGAGCAGGGCCGTGTAGGCCCCCGCATGGACACCCAAAGATACGTTTGAAGTTTGAGGTTTCAAGACAAGCAAGCAGCCCCAGTCTCTGTGCCTCTGTGTGAGCAGTGCCATGGGCAGATGAGGCTGAGCAAAAGCTTTCCAGGCTAGCTCTTTCTGGCTTCGATCTATCTGCAGACGTTCGCATTTTAAGAGCAGGGCTGCCAGAGGCTCCCGTCACGAGCCCTCTGAGGTACGTTTGAAGTTTGAGGTGGCAAGACAAGCAAGCAGCCCCAGTCTCTGTGCCTCTGTGCGAGCAGTGATATTCGCAGATGAGGCTGAGCAACAGCTTTCCAGGCTAGCTCTTTCTGCCTGCGAGCTATCTGCAGACGTTCGCATTTTCGGAGCAGGGCTGAGGGAGGCACCCTCCACGGAATCCCAAATTACGTTTGAATTTTGAGGTGGCAAGACAAGCATGCACCCCAGTCTCTGTGCATCTGAGCGAGCAGTGCCATGGGCAGATGAGGCTGAGCAACAGCTTTCCAGGCTAGCTGTTTCTGGCTGCGAGCTATCTGCAGATGTTCGCATTTTTAGAACAGGGGTGCTAGAGGCCCCAGGCACGGACCACCTAAGCTACGTTTGAAGTTTGAGGGGG
Source organism: Opisthocomus hoazin (assembly GCF_030867145.1). Lineage (NCBI taxonomy): Eukaryota > Metazoa > Chordata > Aves > Opisthocomiformes > Opisthocomidae > Opisthocomus > Opisthocomus hoazin. The sequence continues at coordinate 247,281 of NW_027448917.1, forward strand.
CAAGACAAGCAAGCAGCCCCAGTCTCTGTGCCTCTGTGCGAGCAGTGCCGTGGGCAGATGAGGCTGAGCAACAGCTTTCCAGGCTAGCTCTTTCCGGCTGCGAGCTATCTGCAGACGTTCGCATTTTCAGAGCAGGGCTGACAGAGGCACCCTCCACGGAATCCCAATTTACGTTTGAATTTTTTGATGGCAAGACATTCAAGCAGCCCCAGTCTCTGTGCCTCTGTGCGAGCAGAGCCTTGGGCAGATGAGGCTGAGCAACAGCTTTCCAGGCTAGCTATTTCTGGCTGCGAGCTATCTGCAGACGTTCGCATTTTCGGAGCAGGACTTCCGGAAGCTCCGTGCACGGACCCTTAAAGATACGTTTGAAGTTTGAGGTGGCAAGACAAGAAAGCAGCCCCAGTCTCTGTGCCTCTGTGCGAGCAGTGCCATGGGCAGATGAGGCTGAGCAACAGCTTTCCAGGCTAGCTCTTTCTGCTTGCGAGCTATCTGCAGACGTTCGCATTTTCAGAGCAGGGCTGACAGAGGCACCCTCCACGGAATCCCAATTTACGTTTGAATTTTTTGATTGCAAGACATTCAAGCAGCCCCAGTCTCTGTGCCTCTGTGCGAGCAGTGCCATGGGCAGATGAGGCTGAGCAACAGCTTTCCAGGCTAGCTCTTTCTGCCTGCGAGCTATCTGCAGACGTTCGCATTTTCAGAGCAGGGCTGCCGGAGGCACCCTCCACGGAATCCCAATTTACGTTTGAATTTTTTGATGGCAAGACAAGCAAGCAGCCCCAGTCTCTGTGCCTCTGTGCGAGCAGTGCCATGGGCAGACGAGTCTGAGCAACAGCTTTCCGGGCTAGCTGTTTCTGGATGCGAGCTATCTGCAGACGTTCGCATTTTCAGAGCAGGGGTGCTAGAGGCCCCAGGCACGGACCACCTAAGCTACGTTTGAAGTTTGAGGGGGCAAGACAAGCAAGCAGCCCCAGTCTCTGTGCCTCTGTGCGAGCAGTGCCTTGGGCAGATGAGGCTGAGCAACAGCTTTCCAGGCTAGCTCTTTCTGGCTGCGAGCTATCTACAGACGTTCGCATTTTCAGAGCAGGGCTGCCAGAGTCGCACGGCACGGACCTGCACATACAGTTTTGAAGTTTGAGGTGGCAAGACAAGCAAGCAGTCACCAGTCTCTGTGCCTCTGTGCAAGCAGTGCCATGGCCAGATGAGGCTGAGCAAAAGCTTTCCAGGCTAGCTCTTTCTGGCTGCGAGCTATCTGCAGACGTTCGCATTTTAAGAGCAGGGCTGCCAGAGGCTCCCGTCACGAGCCCTCTGAGGTACGTTTGAAGTTTGAGGTGGCAAGACAAGCAAGCAGCCCCAGTCTCTGTGCCTCTGTGCGAGCAGTGATATTCGCAGATGAGGCTGAGCAACAGCTTTCCAGGCTAGCTCTTTCTGGCTGCGAGCTATCTGCAGACGTTCGCATTTTCGGAGCAGGGCTGAGGGAGGCACCCTCCACGGAATCCCAATTTACATTTGAATTTTGAGGTGGCAAGACAAGCAAGCACCCCAGTCTCTGTGCATCTGAGCGAGCAGTGCCATGGGCAGATGAGGCTGAGCAACAGCTTTCCAGGCTAGCTGTTTCTGGCTGCGAGCTATCTGCAGACGTTCGCATTTTCAGAACAGGGCTGCCCGAGGCGCACGTCACGAACCATCTGAGGTACGTTTCAAGTTTGAGGTGGCAAGACAAGCAAGCAGCCCCAGTCTCTGTGCCTCTGTGCGAGCAGTGCCATGGGCAGATGAGGCTGAGCAACAGCTTTCCAGGCTAGCTCTTTCTGGCTGTGAGCTATCTGCAGACATTCGCATTTTCTGAGCAGGGCTGCGTAGCCCCCTGCATGGACACCCAAAGATACGTTTGAATTTTGAGGTGGCAAGACAAGCAAGCAGCCCCAGTCTCTGTGCCTCTGTGCGAGCAGTGCCATGGGCAGATGAGGCTGAGCAACAGCTTTCCAGGCTAGCTATTTCTGGCTGCGAGCTATCCGCAGACGTTCGCATTTTCAGAGCAGGGCTGACAGAGTCGCCCAGCACGGACCTCCACATACAGTTTTGAAGTTTGAGGTGGCAAGACAAGCAAGCAGTCACCAGTCTCTGTGCCTCTGTGCGAGCAGTGCCATGGGCAGATGAGGCTGAGCAACAGCTTTCCAGGCTAGCTCTTTCTGGCTGCGAGCAATCTGCAGACGTTCGCATTTTCAGAGCAGGGCCGTGTAGGCCCCCGCATGGACACCCAAAGATACGTTTGAAGTTTGAGGTTTCAAGACAAGCAAGCAGCCCCAGTCTCTGTGCCTCTGTGTGAGCAGTGCCATGGGCAGATGAGGCTGAGCAAAAGCTTTCCAGGCTAGCTCTTTCTGGCTTCGATCTATCTGCAGACGTTCGCATTTTCAGAGCAGGGCCGTGTAGGCCCCCGCATGGACACCCAAAGATACGTTTGAAGTTTGAGGTTTCAAGACAAGCAAGCAGCCCCAGTCTCTGTGCCTCTGTGTGAGCAGTGCCATGGGCAGATGAGGCTGAGCAAAAGCTTTCCAGGCTAGCTCTTTCTGGCTTCGATCTATCTGCAGACGTTCGCATTTTAAGAGCAGGGCTGCCAGAGGCTCCCGTCACGAGCCCTCTGAGGTACGTTTGAAGTTTGAGGTGGCAAGACAAGCAAGCAGCCCCAGTCTCTGTGCCTCTGTGCGAGCAGTGATATTCGCAGATGAGGCTGAGCAACAGCTTTCCAGGCTAGCTCTTTCTGCCTGCGAGCTTTCTGCAGACGTTCGCATTTTCGGAGCAGGGCTGAGGGAGGCACCCTCCACGGAATCCCAAATTACGTTTGAATTTTGAGGTGGCAAGACAAGCAAGCACCCCAGTCTCTGTGCATCTGAGCGAGCAGTGCCATGGGCAGATGAGGCTGAGCAACAGCTTTCCAGGCTAGCTCTTTCTGGCTGCGAGCTATCTGCAGACATTCGCATTTTCTGAGCAGGGCTGCGTAGCCCCCTGCATGGACACCCAAAGGTACGTTTGAATTTTGAGGTGGCAAGACAAGCAAGCAGCCCCAGTCTCTGTGCCTCTGTGCGAGCAGTGCCATGGGCAGATGAGGCTGAGCAACAGCTTTCCAGGCTAGCTATTTCTGGCTGCGAGCTATCCGCAGACGTTCGCATTTTCAGAGCAGGGCTGACAGAGTCGCCCAGCACGGACCTCCACATACAGTTTTGAAGTTTGAGGTGGCAAGACAAGCAAGCAGTCACCAGTCTCTGTGCCTCTGTGCGAGCAGTGCCATGGGCAGATGAGGCTGAGCAACAGCTTTCCAGGCTAGCTCTTTCTGGCTGCGAGCAATCTGCAGACGTTCGCATTTTCAGAGCAGGGCCGTGTAGGCCCCCGCATGGACACCCAAAGTTACGTTTGAAGTTTGAGGTTTCAAGACAAGCAAGCAGCCCCAGTCTCTGTGCCTCTGTGTGAGCAGTGCCATGGGCAGATGAGGCTGAGCAAAAGCTTTCCAGGCTAGCTCTTTCTGGCTTCGATCTATCTGCAGACGTTCGCATTTTAAGAGCAGGGCTGCCAGAGGCTCCCGTCACGAGCCCTCTGAGGTACGTTTGAAGTTTGAGGTGGCAAGACAAGCAAGCAGCCCCAGTCTCTGTGCCTCTGTGCGAGCAGTGATATTCGCAGATGAGGCTGAGCAACAGCTTTCCAGGCTAGCTCTTTCTGCCTGCGAGCTATCTGCAGACGTTCGCATTTTCGGAGCAGGGCTGAGGGAGGCACCCTCCACGGAATCCCAAATTACGTTTGAATTTTGAGGTGGCAAGACAAGCATGCACCCCAGTCTCTGTGCATCTGAGCGAGCAGTGCCATGGGCAGATGAGGCTGAGCAACAGCTTTCCAGGCTAGCTGTTTCTGGCTGCGAGCTATCTGCAGATGTTCGCATTTTTAGAACAGGGGTGCTAGAGGCCCCAGGCACGGACCACCTAAGCTACGTTTGAAGTTTGAGGGGGCAAGACAAGCAAGCAGCCCCAGTCTCTGTGCCTCTGTGCGAGCAGTGCCGTGGGCAGATGAGGCTGAGCAACAGCTTTCCAGGCTAGCTCTTTCCGGCTGCGAGCTATCTGCAGACGTTCGCATTTTCAGAGCAGGGCTGACAGAGGCACCCTCCACGGAATCCCAATTTACGTTTGAATTTTTTGATGGCAAGACATTCAAGCAGCCCCAGTCTCTGTGCCTCTGTGCGAGCAGAGCCTTGGGCAGATGAGGCTGAGCAACAGCTTTCCAGGCTAGCTATTTCTGGCTGCGAGCTATCTGCAGACGTTCGCATTTTCGGAGCAGGACTTCCGGAAGCTCCGTGCACGGACCCTTAAAGATACGTTTGAAGTTTGAGGTGGCAAGACAAGAAAGCAGCCCCAGTCTCTGTGCCTCTGTGCGAGCAGTGCCATGGGCAGATGAGGCTGAGCAACAGCTTTCCAGGCTAGCTCTTTCTGCTTGCGAGCTATCTGCAGACGTTCGCATTTTCAGAGCAGGGCTGACAGAGGCACCCTCCACGGAATCCCAATTTACGTTTGAATTTTTTGATTGCAAGACATTCAAGCAGCCCCAGTCTCTGTGCCTCTGTGCGAGCAGTGCCATGGGCAGATGAGGCTGAGCAACAGCTTTCCAGGCTAGCTCTTTCTGCCTGCGAGCTATCTGCAGACGTTCGCATTTTCAGAGCAGGGCTGCCGGAGGCACCCTCCACGGAATCCCGATTTACGTTTGAATTTTTTGATGGCAAGACAAGCAAGCAGCCCCAGTCTCTGTGCCTCTGTGCGAGCAGTGCCATGGGCAGACGAGTCTGAGCAACAGCTTTCCGGGCTAGCTGTTTCTGGATGCGAGCTATCTGCAGACGTTCGCATTTTCAGAGCAGGGGTGCTAGAGGCCCCAGGCACGGACCACCTAAGCTACGTTTGAAGTTTGAGGGGGCAAGACAAGCAAGCAGCCCCAGTCTCTGTGCCTCTGTGCGAGCAGTGCCTTGGGCAGATGAGGCTGAGCAACAGCTTTCCAGGCTAGCTCTTTCTGGCTGCGAGCTATCTACAGACGTTCGCATTTTCAGAGCAGGGCTGCCAGAGTCGCACGGCACGGACCTGCACATACAGTTTTGAAGTTTGAGGTGGCAAGACAAGCAAGCAGTCACCAGTCTCTGTGCCTCTGTGCAAGCAGTGCCATGGCCAGATGAGGCTGAGCAAAAGCTTTCCAGGCTAGCTCTTTCTGGCTGCGAGCTATCTGCAGACGTTCGCATTTTAAGAGCAGGGCTGCCAGAGGCTCCCGTCACGAGCCCTCTGAGGTACGTTTGAAGTTTGAGGTGGCAAGACAAGCAAGCAGCCCCAGTCTCTGTGCCTCTGTGCGAGCAGTGATATTCGCAGATGAGGCTGAGCAACAGCTTTCCAGGCTAGCTCTTTCTGGCTGCGAGCTATCTGCAGACGTTCGCATTTTCGGAGCAGGGCTGAGGGAGGCACCCTCCACGGAATCCCAAATTACGTTTGAATTTTGAGGTGGCAAGACAAGCAAGCACCCCAGTCTCTGTGCATCTGAGCGAGCAGTGCCATGGGCAGATGAGGCTGAGCAACAGCTTTCCAGGCTAGCTGTTTCTGGCTGCGAGCTATCTGCAGACGTTCGCATTTTCAGAGCAGGGCTGACAGAGGCACCCTCCACGGAATCCCAATTTACGTTTGAATTTTTTGATGGCAAGACATTCAAGCAGCCCCAGTCTCTGTGCCTCTGTGCGAGCAGTGCCTTGGGCAGATGAGGCTGAGCAACAGCTTTCCAGGCTAGCTCTTTCTGCCTGCGAGCTATCTGCAGACGTTCGCATTTTCAGAGCAGGGGTGCTAGAGGCCCCATGCACGGACCACCGAAGCTACGTTTGAAGTTTGATGTGGCAAGACAAGCAAGCAGCCCCAGTCTCTGTGCCTCTGTGCGAGCAGTGCCATGGGCAGATGAGGCTGAGCAGCAGCTTTCCAGGCTAGCTCTTTCTGGCTGCGAGCTATCTGCAGACGTTCGCATTTTCAGAACAGGGCTGCCCGAGGCGCACGTCACGAACCATCTGAGGTACGTTTCAAGTTTGAGGTGGCAAGACAAGCAAGCAGCCCCAGTCTCTGTGCCTCTGTGCGAGCAGTGCCATGGGCAGATGAGGCTCAGCAACAGCTTTCCAGGCTAGCTCTTTCTGGCTGCGAGCTATCTGCAGACATTCGCATTTTCTGAGCAGGGCTGCGTAGCCCCCTGCATGGACACCCAAAGATACGTTTGAATTTTGAGGTGGCAAGACAAGCAAGCAGCCCCAGTCTCTGTGCCTCTGTGCGAGCAGTGCCATGGGCAGATGAGGCTGAGCAACAGCTTTCCAGGCTAGCTATTTCTGGCTGCGAGCTATCCGCAGACGTTCGCATTTTCAGAGCAGGGCTGACAGAGTCGCCCAGCACGGACCTCCACATACAGTTTTGAAGTTTGAGGTGGCAAGACAAGCAAGCAGTCACCAGTCTCTGTGCCTCTGTGCGAGCAGTGCCATGGGCAGATGAGGCTGAGCAACAGCTTTCCAGGCTAGCTCTTTCTGGCTGCGAGCAATCTGCAGACGTTCGCATTTTCAGAGCAGGGCCGTGTAGGCCCCCGCATGGACACCCAAAGATACGTTTGAAGTTTGAGGTTTCAAGACAAGCAAGCAGCCCCAGTCTCTGTGCCTCTGTGTGAGCAGTGCCATGGGCAGATGAGGCTGAGCAAAAGCTTTCCAGGCTAGCTCTTTCTGGCTTCGATCTATCTGCAGACGTTCGCATTTTCAGAGCAGGGCCGTGTAGGCCCCCGCATGGACACCCAAAGATACGTTTGAAGTTTGAGGTTTCAAGACAAGCAAGCAGCCCCAGTCTCTGTGCCTCTGTGTGAGCAGTGCCATGGGCAGATGAGGCTGAGCAAAAGCTTTCCAGGCTAGCTCTTTCTGGCTTCGATCTATCTGCAGACGTTCGCATTTTAAGAGCAGGGCTGCCAGAGGCTCCCGTCACGAGCCCTCTGAGGTACGTTTGAAGTTTGAGGTGGCAAGACAAGCAAGCAGCCCCAGTCTCTGTGCCTCTGTGCGAGCAGTGATATTCGCAGATGAGGCTGAGCAACAGCTTTCCAGGCTAGCTCTTTCTGCCTGCGAGCTTTCTGCAGACGTTCGCATTTTCGGAGCAGGACTTCCGGAAGCTCCGTGCACGGACCCTTAAAGATACGTTTGAAGTTTGAGGTGGCAAGACAAGAAAGCAGCCCCAGTCTCTGTGCCTCTGTGCGAGCAGTGCCATGGGCAGATGAGGCTGAGCAACAGCTTTCCAGGCTAGCTCTTTCTGCTTGCGAGCTATCTGCAGACGTTCGCATTTTCAGAGCAGGGCTGACAGAGGCACCCTTCACGGAATCCCAATTTACGTTTGAATTTTTTGATTGCAAGACATTCAAGCAGCCCCAGTCTCTGTGCCTCTGTGCGAGCAGTGCCATGGGCAGATGAGGCTGAGCAACAGCTTTCCAGGCTAGCTCTTTCTGCCTGCGAGCTATCTGCAGACGTTCGCATTTTCAGAGCAGGGCTGACAGAGGAACCCTCCACGGAATCCCAATTTACGTTTGAATTTTTTGATGGCAAGACATTCAAGCAGCCCCAGTCTCTGTGCCTCTGTGCGAGCAGTTCCATGGGCAGATGAGGCTGAGCAACAGCTTTCCAGGCTAGCTCTTTCTGCCTGCGAGCTATCTGCAGACGTTCGCATTTTCAGAGCAGGGGTGCTAGAGGCCCCATGCACGTACCACCGAAGCTACGTTTGAAGTTTGATGTGGCAAGACAAGCAAGTAGCCCCAGTCTCTGTGCCTCTGTGCGAGCAGTGCCATGGCAGATGAGGCTGAGCAACAGCTTTCCAAGCTCGTTCTTTCTGGCTGCGAGCTATCTGCAGACGTGCGCATGTTCGGAGCAGGAGTGCTGAATGTGCCCGGCAAGGACCCCTAAAGACACTTTTGAAATATGGGGGGGCAAAACAAGCAAGCAGTCCCAGTCTCTGTGCCTCTGTGCGAGCAGTGCCATGGGCAGATGAGGCTGAGCAATAGCTTTCCAGGCTAGCTCTTTCTGGCTGCGAGCTATCTGCAGACGTTCGCATTTTCGGAGCAGGGCTGCCTGGAGCTTCCGCCACGGTCCACCTAAGATACTTTTGAAGTTTTAGGTGGCGGTACAAGCAAGCAGCCCCAGTCTCTGTGCCTCTGTGCGAGCAGTGCCATGGGCAGATGAGGCTGAGCAACAGCTTTCCAGGCTAGCTCTTTCTGGCTGCCAGCTATCTGCAGACGTTCGCATTTTCAGAGCAGGGCTGCCAGAGTCGCCCGGCACGGACCTCCACATACAGTTTTGAAGTTTGAGGTGGCAATACAAGCAAGCAGTCACCAGTCTCTGTGCCTCTGTGCAAGCAGTGCCATGGAAAGATGAGGCTGAGCAACAGCTTTCCAGGCTAGCTCTTTCTGCCTGCGAGCTATCTGCAGACATTCGCATTTTCAGAGCAGGGCTGCGTAGGCCCCTGCATGGACACCCAAAGATACGTTTGAAGTTTGCGGGGCCAAGACAAGCAAGCAGCCCCAGTCTCTGTGCCTCTGTGCGAGCAGTGCCATGGGCAGATGAGGCTGAGCAACAGCTTTCCAGGCTAGCTCTTTCTGGCTGCGAGCTATCTGCAGACGTTCGCATTTTCAGAACAGGGCTGCCAGAGGCTCCCGTCACGAGCCCTCTGAGGTACGTTTGAAGTTTGAGGTGGCAAGACAAGCAAGCAGCCCCAGTCTCTGTGCCTCTGTGCGAGCAGTGATATTCGCAGATGAGGCTGAGCAACAGCTTTCCAGGCTAGCTCTTTCTGCCTGCGAGCTGTCTGCAGACGTTCGCATTTTCGGAGCAGGACTGAGGGAGGCACCCTCCACGGAATCCCAAATTACGTTTGAATTTTGAGGTGGCAAGACAAGCAAGCACCCCACTCTCTGTGCATCTGAGCAAGCAGTGCCATGGGCAGATGAGGCTGAGCAACAGCTTTCCAGGCTAGCTCTTTCTGCCTGCGAGCTATCTGCAGACATTCGCATTTTCAGAGCAGGGCCGTGTAGGCCCCCGCATGGACACCCAAAGATACGTTTGAAGTTTGAGGTTTCAAGACAAGCAAGCAGCCCCAGTCTCTGTGCCTCTGTGTGAGCAGTGCCATGGGCAGATGAGGCTGAGCAACAGCTTTCCAGGCTAGCTCTTTCTGCTTGCGTTCTATCTGCAGACGTTCGCATTTTCGGAGCAGTGCTGCCGGAAGCTTACGGCACGGTCCACCTAAGATACTTTTGAAGTTTTAGGTGGCAGTACAAGCAAGCAGCCCCAGTCTCTGTGCCTCTGTGCGAGCAGTGCCATGGGCAGATGAGGCTGAGCAACAGCTTTCCAGGCTAGCTCTTTCTGCCTGCGAGCTATCTGCAGACGTGCGCATTTTCAGAGCAGGGCTGCGTAGGCCCCCGCATGGACACCCAAAGATACGTTTGGAGTTTGAGGGGGCAAAACAAGCAAGCAGCCCCAGTCTCTGTGCCTCTGTGCGAGCAGTGCCATGGGCAGATGAGGCTGAGCAGCAGCTTTCCAGGCTAGCTCTTTCTGGCTGCGAGCTATCTGCAGACGTTCGCATTTTCAGAGCAGGGCTGACAGAGTCGCCCGGCACGGACTTCCACCTACAGTTTTGAAGTTTGAGGTGGCAAGACAAGCAAGCAGTCACCAGTCTCTGTGCCTCTGTGCAAGCAGTGCCATGGCCAGATGAGGCTGAGCAACAGCTTTCCAGGCTAGCTCTTTCTGCCTGCGAGCTATGTGCAGACATTCGCATTTTCAAAGCAGGGCTGCGTAGGCCCCTGCATGGACACCCAAAGATACGTTTGAAGTTTGAGGTGGCAAGACAAGCAAGCAGCCCCAGTCTCTGTGCCTCTGTGCGAGCAGTGCCATGGGCAGATGAGGCTGAGCAACAGCTTTCCAGGCTAGCTCTTTCTGGCTGCGAGCTATCTGCAGACGTTCTCATTTTCGGAGCAGGGCTGAGGGAGGCACCCTCCACGGAATCCCAAATTACGTTTGAATTTTGAGGTGGCAAGACAAGTAAGCACCCCAGTCTCTGTGCATCTGAGCGAGCAGTGCCATGGGCAGATGAGGCTGAGCAACAGCTTTCCAGGCTAGCTGTTTCAGGCTGCGAGCTATCTGCAGATGTTCGCATTTTTAGAACAGGGGTGCTAGAGGCCCCAGGCACGGACCACCTAAGCTACGTTTGAAGGTTGAGGGGGCAAGACAAGCAAACAGCCCCAGTCTCTGTGCCTCTGTGTGAGCAGTGCCGTGGGCAGATGAGGCTGAGCAACAGCTTTCCAGGCTAGCTCTTTCTGCTTACGAGCTATCTGCAGACGTTCGCATTTTCAGAGCAGGGGTGCTAGAGGCCCCATGCACGGACCACCGAAGCTACGTTTGAAGTTTGAGGGGGAAAACAAGCAAGTAGCCCCAGTCTCTCTGCCTCTGTGCGAGCAGTGCCATGGCAGATGAGGCTGAGCAACAGCTTTCCAAGCTCGTTCTTTCTGGCTGCGAGCTATCTGCAGACGTGCGCATGGTCGGAGCAGGAGTGCTGCATGTGCCCGGCAAGGACACCTAAAGACACTTTTGAAATATGGGGGGGCAAGACAAGCAAGCAGCCCCAGTCTCTGTGCCTCTGTGCGAGCAGTGCCATGGGCAGATGAGGCTGACCAACAGCTTTCCAGGCTAGCTCTTTCTGGCTGCGAGCTATCTGCAGACGTTCGCATTTTCGGAGCAGGGCTGCCGGAAGCTTCCGCCACGGTCCACCTAAGATACTTTTGAAGTTTTAGGTGGCAGTACAAGCAAGCAGCCCCAGTCTCTGTGCCTCTGTGCGAGCAGTTCCATGGGCAGATGAGGCTGAGCAACAGCTTTCCAGGCTAGATTTTTCTGGCTGCGAGCTATCTGCAGACGTTCGCATTTACGGAGCAGGGCTGCGTAGGCCCCTGCATGGACACCCAAAGATACCTTTGAAGTTTGAGGGTGCAAGACAAGCAAGCAGCCCCAGTCTCTGTGCCTCTGTGCGAGCAGTGCCATGGGCAGATGAGGCTGAGCAACAGCTTTCCAGGCTAGCCTCTTCTGGCTGCCAGCTATCTGCAGACGTTCACATTTTCGGAGCAGGGCTGCCGGAGGCACCCTCCACGGAATCCCACTTTACGTTTGAATTTTGAGGTGGCAAGACAAGCAAGCAGCCCCAGTCTCTGTGCCTCTGTGCGAGCAGTGCCATGGGCAGACGAGTCTGAGCAACAGCTTTCCAGGCTAGCTGTTTCTGGATGCGAGCTATCTGCAGACGTTCGCATTTTCAGAGCAGGGGTGCTAGAGGCCCCAGGCACGGACCACCTAAGCTACGTTTGAAGGTTGAGGGGGCAAGACAAGCAAGCAGCCCCAGTCTCTGTGCCTCTGTGCGAGCAGTGCCTTGGGCAGATGAGGCTGAGCAACAGCTTTCCAGGCTAGCTCTTTCTGGCTGCGAGCTATCTGCAGACGTTCGCATTTTCAGAGCAGGGCTGCCAGAGTCGCACGGCACGGACCTGCACATACAGTTTTGAAGTTTGAGGTGGCAAGACAAGCAAGCAGTCACCAGTCTCTGTGCCTCTGTGCAAGCAGTGCCATGGGCAGATGAGGCTGAGCAAAAGCTTTCCAGGCTAGCTCTTTCTGGCTGCGATCTATCTGCAGACATTCGCATTTTAAGAGCAGGGCTGCCAGAGGCTCCCGTCACGAGCCCTCTGAGGTACGTTTGAAGTTTGAGGTGGCAAGACAAGCAAGCAGCCCCAGTCTCTGTGCCTCTGTGCGAGCAGTGATATTCGCAGATGAGGCTGAGCAACAGCTTTCCAGGCTAGCTCTTTCTGCCTGCGAGCTATCTGCAGACGTTCGCATTTTTGGAGCAGGGCTGAGGGAGGCACCCTCCACGGAATCCCAAATTACGTTTGAATTTTGAGGTGGCAAGACAAGCAAGCACCCCAGTCTCTGTGCATCTGAGCGAGCAGTGCCATGGGCAGATGAGGCTGAGCAACAGCTTTCCAGGCTAGCTGTTTCTGGCTGCGAGCTATCTGCAGATGTTCTCATTTTTAGAACAGGGGTGCTAGAGGCGCCAGGCACGGACCACCTAAGCTACGTTTGAAGTTTGAGGGGGCAAGACAAGCAAGCACCCCAGTCTCTGTGCATCTGAGCGAGCAGTGCCATGGGCAGATGAGGCTGAGCAACAGCTTTCCAGGCTAGCTCTTTCTGCCTGCGAGCTATCTGCAGACGTTCGCATTTTCAGAGCAGGGCTGACAGAGGCACCCTCCACGGAATCCCAATTTACGTTTGAATTTTTTGATTGCAAGACATTCAAGCAGCCCCAGTCTCTGTGCCTCTGTGCGAGCAGTGCCATGGGCAGATGAGGCTGAGCAACAGCTTTCCAGGCTAGCTCTTTCTGCCTGCGAGCTATCTGCAGACGTTCGCATTTTCAGAGCAGGGGTGCTAGAGGCCCCATGCACGGACCACCGAAGCTACGTTTGAAGTTTGATGTGGCAAGACAAGCAAGTAGCCCCAGTCTCTGTGCCTCTGTGCGAGTAGTGCCATGGCAGATGAGGCTGAGCAACAGCTTTCCAAGCTCGTTCTTTCTGGCTGCGAGCTATCTGCAGACGTGCGCATGTTCGGAGCAGGAGTGCTGAATGTGCCCGGCAACGACCCCTAAAGACACTTTTGAAATATGGGGGGGCAAGACAAGCAAGCAGTCCCAGTCTCTGTGCCTCTGTGCGAGCAGTGCCATGGGCAGATGAGGCTGAGCAATAGCTTTCCAGGCTAGCTCTTTCTGGCTGCGAGCTATCTGCAGACGTTCGCATTTTCAGAGCAGGGCTGCGTAGGCCCCCGCATGGACACCGAAAGTTACTTTTGGAATTTGAGGGGGCAAAACAAGCAAGCAGCCCCAGTCTCTGTGCCTCTGTGCGAGCAGTGCCATGGGCAGATGAGGCTGAGCAACAGCTTTCCAGGCTAGCTCTTTCTGGCTGCGAGCTATCTGCAGACGTTCGCATTTTCAGAGCAGGGCTGCCAGAGTCGCCCGGCACGGACCTCCACATACAGTTTTGAAGTTTGAGGTGGCAATACAAGCAAGCAGTCACCAGTCTCTGTGCCTCTGTGCGAGCAGTGCCATGGCCAGATGAGGCTGAGCAACAGCTTTCCAGGCTAGCTCTTTCTGTCTGCGAGCTATCTGCAGACATTCGCATTTTCAGAGCAGGGCTGCGTAGGCCCCTGCATGGACACCCAAAGATACGTTTGAAGTTTGCGGGGCCAAGACAAGCAAGCAGCCCCAGTCTCTGTGCCTCTGTGCGATCAGTGCCATGGGCAGATGAGGCTGAGCAACAGCTTTCCAGGCTAGCTCTTTCTGGCTGCGATCTATCTGCAGACGTTCGCATTTTCAGAACAGGGCTTCCCGAGGCGCACGTCACGAACCATCTGAGGTACGTTTCAAGTTTGAGGTGGCAAGACAAGCAAGCAGCCCCAGTCTCTGTGCCTCTGTGCGAGCAGTGCCATGGGCAGATGAGGCTCAGCAACAGCTTTCCAGGCTAGCTCTTTCTGGCTGCGAGCTATCTGCAGACATTCGCATTTTTTTGAGCAGGGCTGCGTAGGCCCCTGCATGGACACCCAAAGATACATTTGAAGTTTGAGGGGGCAAGACAAGCAAGCAGCCCCAGTCTCTGTGCCTCTGTGTGAGCAGTGCCATGGCAGATGAGGCTGAGCAACAGCTTTCCAAGCTCGCTCTTTCTGGCTGCGAGCTATCTGCAGACGTTCGCATGTTCGGAGCAGGAGTGCTGAATGTGCCCGGCACGGACCACTAAAGACACTTTTGAAATTTTGGGGGGCAAGACAAGCAAGCAGCCCCAGTTTCTGTGCCTCTGTGTGAGCAGTGCCATGGGCAGATGAGGCTGAGCAACAGCTTTCCAGGCTAGCTATTTCTGGCTGCGAGCTATCCGCAGACGTTCGCATTTTCAGAGCAGGGCTGAAAGAGTCGCCCAGCACGGGCCTCCACATACAGTTTTGAAGTTCGAGGTGGCAAGACAAGCAAGCAGTCACCAGTCTCTGTGCCTCTGTGCGAGCAGTGCCATGGGCAGATGAGGCTGAGCAACAGCTTTCCAGGCTAGCTCTTTCTGGCTGCGAGCAATCTGCAGACTTTCGCATTTTCAGAGCAGGGCCGTGTAGGCCCCCGCATGGACACCCAAAGATACGTTTGAAGTTTGAGGTTTCAAGACAAGCAAGCACCCCCAGTCTCTGTGCCTCTGTGTGAGCAGTGCCATGGGCAGATGAGGCTGAGCAACAGCTTTCCAGGCTAGCTCTTTCTGCTTGCGATCTATCTGCAGACGTTCGCATTTTCGGAGCAGTGCTGCCGGAAGCTTACGGCACGGTCCACCTAAGATACTTTTGAAGTTTTAGGTGGCAGTACAAGCAAGCAGCCCCAGTCTCTGTGCCTCTGTGCGAGCAGTGCCATGGGCAGATGAGGCTGAGCAACAGCTTTCCAGGCTAGCTCTTTCTGCCTGCGAGCTATCTGCAGACGTTCGCATTTTCAGAGCAGGGCTGCGTAGGCCCCTACATGAACACCCAAAGATACCTTTGAAGTTTGAGGGGGCAAGACAAGCAAGCAGCCCCAGTCTCTGTGCCTCTGTGCGAGCAGTGCCATGCGCAGATGAGGCTGAGCAACAGCTTTCCAGGCTAGCTCTTTCTGGCTACGAGCTATCTGCAGACGTTCGCATTTTCAGAGCAGGGCTGCCAGAGGCGCACGTCACGAAACATCTGAGGTACCTTTCAAGTATGAGGTGGCAAGACAAGCAAGCAGCCCCAGTCTCTGTGCCTCTGTGCGAGCAGTGATATTTGCAGATGAGGCTGAGCAACAGCTTTCCAGGCTAGCTCTTTCTGGCTGCGAGCTATCTGCAGACGTTCGCATTTTCGGAGCAGGGCTGCCAGAGTCGTACGGCACGGTCCACCTAATATACGTTTGAATTTTGAGGGGGCAAGAAAAGCAAGCAGCCCCAGTCTCTGTGCCTCTGTTCGAGCAGTGCAATGGGCAGATGAGGCTGAGCAACAGCTTTCCAGGCTAGCTCTTTCTGGCTGCGAGCTATCTGCAGACGTTCGCATTTTCGGAGCAGGACTGCTGAATGTGAACGGCACGGACCCCTAAAAATACGTTTGAAGTTTGAGGGGGCAGGACAAGCAAGCAGCCCCTGTCTCTGTGCCTCTGTGTGAGCAGTGCCATGGGCAGATGAGGCTGAGCAACAGCTTTCCGGGTAGCTCTTTCTGCCTGCGATCTATCTGCAGACGTTCGCATTTCCAGATCAGAGCTGCCGGAAGCCCCTCTGCACGGACCCCAAAAGTTACATTTGAAGTTTGAGGTGGCAAGACAAGCAAGCAGTCACCAGTCTCTGTGCCTCTGTGCAAGCAGTGCCATGGGCAGATGAGGCTGAGCAACAGCTTTCCAGGCTAGCTCTTTCTGCCTGCGAGCTATCTGCAGACATTCGCATTTTCTGAGCAGGGTTGTGTAGGCCCCTGCATGGACACGCAAAGATACGTTTGAAGTTTGCGGGGCCAAGACAAGCAAGCAGCCCCAGTCTCTTTGCCTCTGTGCGAGCAGTGCCATGGGCAGATGAGGCTGAGCAACAGCTTTCCAGGCTAGCTCTTTCTGGCTGCGAGCTATCTGCAGACGTTCGCATTTTCGGAGCAGGGCTGCCGGAGGCACCCTCCACGGAATCCCAAATTACGTTTGAATTTTGAGGTGGCAAGACAAGCAAGCACCCCAGTCTCTGTGCCTCTGTGCGAGCAGTGCCATGGGCAGATGAGGCTGAGCAACAGCTTTCCAGGCTAGCTGTTTCTGGCTGCGAGCTATCTGCAGATGTTCGCATTTTCAGAGCACGGGTGCTAGAGGCCCCAGGCACGGACCACCTAAACTACGTTTGAAGTTTGAGGGGGTAAGACAAGCAAGCAGCCCCAGTCTCTGTGCCTCTGTGCGAGCAGTGCCGTGGGCAGATGAGGCTGAGCAACAGCTTTCCAGGCTAGCTCTTTCTGGATGCGAGCTATCTACAGACATTCGCATTTTCAGAGCAGGGCTGACAGAGTCGCCCGGCACGGACCTCCACATACAGTTTTGAAGTTTGAGGTGGCAAGACAAGCAAGCAGTCACCAGTCTCTGTGCCTCTGTGCAAGCAGTGCCATGGCCAGATGAGGCTGAGCAACAGCTTTCCAGGCTAGCTCTTTCTGCGTGCGAGCTATCTGCAGACGTTCGCATTTTCAGAGCAGGGCTGCGTAGGCCCCTGAATGGACACCCAAAACTACGTTTGAAGTGTGAGGGAGCAAGACAAGCAAGCAGCCCCAGTCTCTGTGCCTCTGTGCGAGCAGTGCCATGGCCAGATGAGGCTGAGCAACAGCTTTCCAGGCTAGCCCTTTCTGGCTGCGAGCTATCTGCAGACGTTCGCATTTTCGGAGCAGGGCTGCCGGAATCTTTCGGCACGGTCCACCTAAGATACTTTTGAAGTTTTAGGTGGCAGTACAAGCAAGCAGCCCCAGTCTCTGTGCCTCTGTGCGAGCAGTTCCATGGGCAGATGAGGCTGAGCAACAGCTTTCCAGGCTAGCTCTTTCTGGCTGCGAGCTATCTGCAGACGTTCGCATCTTCAGAGCAGGGCTGCCAGAGTCGTACGGCACGGTCCACCTAATATACGTTTGAATTTTGAGGGGGCAAGAAAAGCAAGCAGCCCCAGTCTCTGTGCCTCTGTTCGAGCAGTGCCATGGGCGGATGAGGCTGAGCAACAGCTTTCCAGTCTAGCTATTTCTGGCTGCGAGCTATCTGCAGACGTTCGCATTTTCGGAGCAGGACTGCTGAATGTGAACGGCACGGACCCCTAAAAATACGTTTGAAGTTTGAGGGGGCAGGACAAGCAGGCAGCCCCAGTCTCTGTGCCTCTGTGTGAGCAGTGCCATGGGCAGATGAGGCTGAGCAACAGCTTTCCGGGTAGCTCTTTCTGCTTGCGAGCTATCTGCAGACGTTCGCATTTCCAGATCAGAGCTGCCGGAATCCCCTCTGCACGGACCCCAAAAGTTACATTTGAAGTTTGAGGGGCAAGACAAGCAAGCAGCCCCAGTCTCTGTGCCTCTGTGCGAGCAGTGCCATAGGCAGATGAGGCTGAGCAATAGCTTTCCAGGCTAGCTCTTTCTGCTTGCGAGCTATCTGCAGACATTCAAATTTTCAGAGCAGAGCTGCCAGAGGCGCCCGGCACGGACCTCCACATACAGTTTTGAAGTTTGATGTGGCAAGACAAGCAAGCAGTCACCAGTCTCTGTGCCTCTGTGCAAGCAGTGCCATGGGCAGATGAGGCTGAGCAACAGCTATCCAGGGTAGCTCTTTCTGGCTGCGAGCTATCTGCAGACGTTCGCATTTACGGAGCAGGGCTGCGTAGGCCCCTGCATGGACACCCAAAGATACGTTTGAAGTTTGAGGTGGCAAGACAAGCAAGCAGCCCCAGTCTCTGTGCCTCTGTGCGAGCAGTGCCATGGGCAGATGAGGCTGAGCAAGAGCTTTCCAGGCTAGCTCTTTCTGGCTGCGAGCTATCTGCAGACGTTCGCTTTTTCGGAGCAGGGCTGCCGGAATCTTCCGGCACGGTCCACCTAAGATACTTTTGAACTTTTAGGTGGCAGTACAAGCAAGCAGCCACAGTCTCTGTGCCTCTGTGCGAGCAGTTCCATGGGCAGATGAGGCTGAGCAGCAGCTTTCCAGGCTAGCTCTTTCTGGCTGCGAGCTATCTGCAGACGTTCGCATTTTCAGAGCAGGGCTGCCAGAGGCGCACGTCACGAACCATCTGAGGTACGTTTCAAGTTTGAGGTGGCAAGAAAAGCAAGCAGCCCCAGTCTCTGTGCCTCTGTGCGAGCAGTTCCATGGGCAGATGAGGCTGAGCAACAGCTTTCCAGGCTAGCTCTTTCTGGCTGCGAGCTATCTGCAGACGTTCTCATTTTTGGAGCAGGGCCGCCAGAGGCGCACGGCACGGTCCACCTAATATACGTTTGAATTTTGAGGGGGCCAGAAAAGCAAGCAGCCCCAGTCTCTGTGCCTCTGTACGAGCAGTGCCATGGGCAGATGAGGCTATGCAACAGCTTTCCAGGCTAGCTCTTTCTGCCTGAGAGCTATCTGCAGACGTTCGCATTTTCGGAGCAGGGGTGCTAGAGGCCCCATGCACGGACCACCCAAGCTACGTTTGAAGCTTGAGGTGGCAAGACAAGCAAGTAGCCCCTGTCTCGGTGCCTCTGTGTGAGCAGTGCCATGAGCAGATGAGGCTGAGCAACAGCTTTCCGGGTAGCTCTTTCTGCCTGCGATCTATCTGCAGACGTTCGCATTTCCAGAGCAGAGCTGCCGGAAGCCCCTCTGCACGGACCCCAAAAGTTACATTTGAAGTTTGAGGTGGCAAGACAAGCAAGCAGCCCCAGTCTCTGTGCCTCTGTGCGGGCAGTGCCTTGGGCAGATGAGGCTGAGCAACAGCTTTCCAGGCTAGCTCTTTCTGGCTGTGAGCTATCTGCAGATGTTCGCATTTACGGAGCAGGGCTGCCGGAAGCTCACTGCACGGACCCTTAAAGATTCGTTTGAAGTTTGAGGTGGTAAGACAAGCAAGCAGCCCCAGTCTCTGTGCCTCTGTGCGAGCAGTGCCATGGGCAGATGAGGCTGAGCAATAGCTTTCCAGGCTAGCTCTTTCTGCTTGCGAGCTATCTGCAGACGTTCGCATTTTCGGAGCAGGGCTACCGGAGGCACCCTCCACGGAATCCCAATTTACGTTTGAATTTTGAGATGGCAAGACAAGCAAGCAGCCCCAGTCTCTGTGCCTCTGTGCGAGCAGTGCCATGGGCAGATGAGGCTGAGCAACAGCTTTCCGAGGTACCTCTTTCTGGCTGCGAGTTATCTGCAGACGTTCGCATTTACGGAGCAGGGCTGCGTAGGCCCCTGCATGGACACCCAAAGATACGTTTGATGTTGAAGGGGGCAAGACAAGCAAGCAGCCTCAGTCTCTGTGCCTCTGTGTGAGCAACAGCTTTCCAGGCTAGCTCTTTCTGCCTGCGAGCTATCTGCAGACGTTCGCATTTTCAGAGCAGGGCTGCGTAGGCCCCTGCATGGACACCCAAAGTTACGTTTGAAGTTTGAGAGGGCAAGACAAGCAAGCAGCCCCAGTCTCTGTGCCTCTGTGCGAGCAGTGCCATGTGCAGATGAGGCTGAGCAACAGCTTTCCAGGCTAGCTCTTTCTGGCTGCGAGCTATCTGCAGACGTTCGCATTTTCAAAGCAGGGCTGCAGCAGGTACCCAGCACGGACCCCCAAAGCAACTTTTGAAGTTTGAGGTGGCAAGACAAGCAAGCAGCCCCAGTCTCTGTGCCTCTGTGCGAGCAGTGATATTTGCAGATGAGGCTGAGCAACAGCTTTCCAGGCTAGCTCTTTCTGGCTGCGAACTATCTGCAGACGTTCTCATTTTCGGAGCAGGGCTGCCGGAGGCGCCCGTCATGCACCCCCAAAGCTATGTTTGAAGATTGAGGTGGCAAGACAAGCAAGCAGCCCCAGTCTCTGTGCCTCTGTGCGAGCAGCGCCATGGGCAGATGAGGCTGAGCAACAGCTTTCCAGGCTAGCTCTTTCTGGCTGCGAGCTATCTGCAGACGTTCTCATTTTGGCAGCAGGGATGCTGGAGGCCCCCTGCACGGACCTCCAAAGATACATTTGAAGTTTGAGGGGGCAAGACAAGCAAGCACCCCAGTCTCTGTGCCTCTGTGCGAGCAGTGCCATGGCCAGATGAGGCTGAGCAACAGCTTTCCTAGATAGCATCTTCTGGATGTAATCTACAGGAATATGTATGCATTTTTGGAGCATTTCTGCGAAATGCTCCTGGCAGGGACCCCGCAAGGTACGTTTGAAATTTGAGGTGTTAAGACAAGGAAGCTGCCCCAGTCTCTGTGCTCCTATGCTAGCAGTGCCATGGGCAGATGAGGCTGAGCAACATCTTTCCAGGCAGGGCCCTTACGGCTGCGAGGTAGCTGGAGACGTTCGCGTTTTGGGAGCAGGGCTGAGAAAAGGGACCAGCAGGGACCCCTTAAGATACTTTTGAAGTTTGAGGAGGCAAGGCAAGAAAGCAGCCCCAGTCTTTGTGCCTCTGTGCGAGCAGTGCCATGGGCAGATGAGGCTGAGCAAAAGCTTTCCAGGCTACCTCTTTCTGGCTGCGAGCTATCTGCAGACGTTCGCATTTACGGAGCAGGAGTGCTGAATGTGCCGGGCACGGACCCCTAAAGACAGTTTTGAAGTTTGAGGGGGCAAGACAAGCAAGCAGCCGCAGTCTCTGTGCCTCTGTGCGAGCAGTGCCATGGGCAGATGAGGCTGAGCAACAGCTTTCCAGGCTAGCTTTTTCTGCCTGCGAGCTATCTGCAGACGTTCGCATTTTCTGAGCAGGGCTGCCGGAGGCACCCTCCACTGAATCCCAAACTTACTTTTGAAGTTTGAGGTGGCAAAACAAGCAAGCAGCCCCCGTCCCTGGGCCTCTCTGCGAGCAGTGCAATTGGTAAGATGAGTTCGAGATTCAGCTTTCTGGGCTAGCTCTCTGTGCCTGCGAGATATCTGCAGACGTTTGCATTTTGGGACAAGGGCTGCCAGAGGCGTCAGGTACGGACCCCTAATGCTACGTTTGAAGTTTGAGGTGGCAAGACAAGCAAGCAGCCCCAGTCTCTGGGCCTCTATGTGAGCAGTGCCATGGGCAGATGAGGCTGAGCAACAGCTTTCCAGGCTAGCTCTTTCTGGCTGCGATCTATCTGCAGACGTTCGCATTTTCAGAGCAGGGCTGTTGGAGGCCCCCTGCAAGGATCAGCTAAGCTACGTTTGAAGTTTGAGGTGGCAAGACAAGCAAGCAGCCCCAGTCTCTGTGCCTCTGTGCGAGCAGTGCCATGGGCAGATGAGGCTGAGCCACAGCTTTCCATACTAGCTCTTTCTGGCTTTCAGCTCTCTGCAGATGTTCGCTTTTTCGGAGCAGGGCTGCAGTAGGCCCCCGGCACGGACCACCTAATCTGCATTTGAAGTTTGAGGGTGCAAGACAAGCAAGCAGCCGCAGTCTCTGTGCCTCTGTGCGAGCTGTGCCATGGGCAGATGAGGCTGAGCAACAGCTTTCCAGGCTAGCTCTTTCTGACTGCAAGCTATCTGCAGACGTTCGCATTTTCGGAGCAGGGCTGCTGGAGGCCCCCTGCACGGACAACCTAAGCTACGTTTGAAGTTTGGAGTGGCAAGACAAGCAAGCAGCCCCAGTCTCTGTGCCTCTGTGCAAGCAGTGCCATGGGGAGATGAGTCTGAGAAACAGCTTTCCAAGCTAGCTCTTTCTGGCTGCGAGCTATCTGCAGACGTTCGCATTTTCAAAGCAGAGCTGCCGCAGGTACCCAGCACGGACCCCCAAAGCTACTTTTGAAGTTTGAGGTTTCAAGACAAGCAAGCAGCTCCACTCTGTGTGCCTCTGTTCGAACAGTGCCATGGGCAGATGAGGCGAAGCAACAGCTTTCCAGGCTAGGTATTTCTGCCTGCAAGCTATATGCAGACGTTCGCATTTTCAGAACAGGGCTGCCCGAGGCGCACGTCACGAACCATCTGAGGTACGTTTCAAGTTTGAGGTGGCAAGACAAGCAAGCAGCCCCAGTCTCTGTGCCTCTGTGCGAGCAGTGCCATGGGCAGATGAGGCTGAGCAATAGCTTTCCAGGCTAGCTCTTTCTGCTTGCGAGCTATCTGCAGACGTTCGTATTTTCAGAGCAGGGCTGACAGAGGCACCCTCCACGGAATCCCAATTTACGTTTGAATTTTGAGATGGCAAGACAAGCAAGCAGCCCCAGTCTCTGTGCCTCTGTGCGAGCAGTGCCATGGGCAGATGAGGCTGAGCAACAGCTTTCCGAGGTACCTCTTTCTGGCTGCGAGTTATCTGCAGACGTTCGCATTTACGGAGCAGGGCTGCGTAGGCCCCTGCATGGACACCCAAAGATACGTTTGATGTTGAAGGGGGCAAGACAAGCAAGCAGCCTCAGTCTCTGTGCCTCTGTGTGAGCAACAGCTTTCCAGGCTACTTCTTTCTTCCTGCGAGCTATCTGAAGACGTTCGCAATTTCAGAGCAGGGGTGCTAAAAGCCCCATGCACGGACCACCTAAGCAACGTTTGAAGTTGGAGGGGACAAGACAAGCAAGCAGCCCCAGTCTCTGTGCCTCTGTGTGAGCAGTGCCATGGGTAGATGAGGCTGAGCAACAGCTTTCCAAGCTAGCTATTTCTGGCTGCGAGCTATCTGCAGACATTCAGATTTTCAGAGCAGGGCTGTCAGAGTCGCCCGGCACGGACCTCCACATACAGTTTTGAAGTTTGAGGTGGCAAGACAAGCAAGCAGTCACCACTCTCTGTGCCTCTGTGCAAGCAGTGCCATGGGCAGATGAGGCTGAGCAAGAGCTTTCCAGGCTAGCTCTTTCTGGCTGCGAGCTATCTGCAGACTTTTGCATTTTCAGAGCAGGGCTGCGTAGGCCCCTGCATGGACACCCAAAGTTACGTTTGAAGTTTGAGAGGGCAAGACAAGCAAGCAGCCCCAGTCTCTGTGCCTCTGTGCGAGCAGTGCCATGTGCAGATGAGGCTGAGCAACAGCTTTCCAGGCTAGCTCTTTCTGGCTGCGAGCTATCTGCAGACGTTCGCATTTTCAAAGCAGGGCTGCAGCAGGTACCCAGCACGGACCCCCAAAGCAACTTTTGAAGTTTGAGGTGGCAAGACAAGCAAGCAGCCCCAGTCTCTGTGCCTCTGTGCGAGCAGTGATATTTGCAGATGAGGCTGAGCAACAGCTTTCCAGGCTAGCTCTTTCTGGCTGCGAACTATCTGCAGACGTTCTCATTTTCGGAGCAGGGCTGCCGGAGGCGCCCGTCATGCACCCCCAAAGCTATGTTTGAAGATTGAGGGGGCAAGACAAGCAAGCAGCCCCAGTCTCTGTGCCTCTGTGCGAGCAGCGCCATGGGCAGATGAGGCTGAGCAACAGCTTTCCAGGCTAGCTCTTTCTGGCTGCGAGCTATCTGCAGACGTTCTCATTTTGGCAGCAGGGATGCTGGAGGCCCCCTGCATGGACCTCCAAAGATACATTTGAAGTTTGAGGGGGCAAGACAAGCAAGCACCCCAGTCTCTGTGCCTCTGTGCGAGCAGTGCCATGGCCAGATGAGGCTGAGCAACAGCTTTCCTAGATAGCATCTTCTGGATGTAATCTACAGGAATATGTATGCATTTTTGGAGCATTTCTGCGAAATGCTCCTGGCAGGGACCCCGCAAGGTACGTTTGAAATTTGAGGTGTTAAGACAAGGAAGCTGCCCCAGTCTCTGTGCTCCTATGCTAGCAGTGCCATGGGCAGATGAGGCTGAGCAACATCTTTCCAGGCAGGGCCCTTACGGCTGCGAGGTAGCTGGAGACGTTCGCGTTTTGGGAGCAGGGCTGAGAAAAGGGACCAGCAGGGACCCCTTAAGATACTTTTGAAGTTTGAGGAGGCAAGGCAAGAAAGCAGCCCCAGTCTTTGTGCCTCTGTGCGAGCAGTGCCATGGGCAGATGAGGCTGAGCAAAAGCTTTCCAGGCTACCTCTTTCTGGCTGCGAGCTATCTGCAGACGTTCGCATTTACGGAGCAGGAGTGCTGAATGTGCCGGGCACGGACCCCTAAAGACAGTTTTGAAGTTTGAGGGGGCAAGACAAGCAAGCAGCCGCAGTCTCTGTGCCTCTGTGCGAGCAGTGCCATGGGCAGATGAGGCTGAGCAACAGCTTTCCAGGCTAGCTTTTTCTGCCTGCGAGCTATCTGCAGACGTTCGCATTTTCTGAGCAGGGCTGCCGGAGGCACCCTCCACTGAATCCCAAACTTACTTTTGAAGTTTGAGGTGGCAAAACAAGCAAGCAGCCCCCGTCCCTGGGCCTCTCTGCGAGCAGTGCAATTGGTAAGATGAGTTCGAGATTCAGCTTTCTGGGCTAGCTCTCTGTGCCTGCGAGATATCTGCAGACGTTTGCATTTTGGGACAAGGGCTGCCAGAGGCGTCAGGTACGGACCCCTAATGCTACGTTTGAAGTTTGAGGTGGCAAGACAAGCAAGCATCCCCAGTCTCTGGGCCTCTATGTGAGCAGTGCCATGGGCAGATGAGGCTGAGCAACAGCTTTCCAGGCTAGCTCTTTCTGGCTGCGATCTATCTGCAGACGTTCGCATTTTCAGAGCAGGGCTGTTGGAGGCCCCCTGCAAGGATCAGCTAAGCTACGTTTGAAGTTTGAGGTGGCAAGACAAGCAAGCAGCCCCTGTCTCTGTGCCTCTGTGCGAGCAGTGCCATGGGCAGATGAGGCTGAGCCACAGCTTTCCATACTAGCTCTTTCTGGCTTTCAGCTCTCTGCAGATGTTCGCATTTTCGGAGCAGGGCTGCAGTAGGCCCCCGGCACGGACCACCTAATCTGCATTTGAAGTTTGAGGGTGCAAGACAAGCAAGCAGCCGCAGTCTCTGTGCCTCTGTGCGAGCTGTGCCATGGGCAGATGAGTCTGAGAAACAGCTTTCCAAGCTAGCTCTTTCTGGCTGCGAGCTATCTGCAGACGTTCGCATTTTCAAAGCAGAGCTGCCGCAGGTACCCAGCACGGACCCCCAAAGCTACTTTTGAAGTTTGAGGTTTCAAGACAAGCAAGGAGCTCCACTCTGTGTGCCTCTGTTCGAACAGTGCCATGGGCAGATGAGGCGAAGCAACAGCTTTCCAGGCTAGGTATTTCTGCCTGCAAGCTATATGCAGACGTTCGCATTTTCAGAGCAGGGCTGCTGCAGGCCCCCTGTATGGACCCGCAAAAATACGTTTGAAGTGTGAGGTGACAAGACCAGCAAGCAGTCCCAGTCTCTGTGCCTCTGGGCGAGCAGTGCCATGGGCAGATGAGGCTGAGCAACATCTTTCCAGGCTAGCTCTTTCTGGGTGCCTGTTCTCTGCAGATGTTCGCATTTTCGGCGTAGCACTGCAGTAGGCCCCAGGCACGGACCACCTAATCTGCGTTTGAATTTTGAGGTGGCAAGACAAATAAGCAGCCCAAGTCTCTGTGCCTCTGTGCGAGCAGTGCCATGGGCAGATGAGGCTGGGCAACAGTTTTCCAGGCCAGCTCTTTCTGCCTGCGAGCTATCTGCAGACGTTCTCATTTTGGGATCAGGGATGCTGGAGGCCCCCTGCACGGCCCTCCAAAGATACATTTGAAGTTTGAGGAGGCAAGACAAGCAAGCACCCCAGTCTCTGTGCCTCTGTGCGAGCAGTGCCATGGGCAAATGAGACTGAGCATCAGCTTTCCAGGCTAGCTCTTTCTGGCTACGAGCTATCTGCAGACGTTCGCATATTCAGAGCAGGGCTGCAGGAGGTGCCCGTAATGCACCCCCAAATCTATGTTTGAAGTTTGAGGAGGCAAGACAATCAAGCAGCCCCTGTCTCTGTGCCTCTGTGCGAGCAGTGCCATGGGCAGATGAGGCTGAGCAACAGCTTTCCAGGCTAGCTCTTTCTGCCTGCGAGCTATCTGCAGACTTTCACATTTTCGGAGCAGGTCTGCTAGAGGACCATGGCAAGGACCCCCCACATACTAAACCTATTTTGGAAGTTTGAGGTGGCAAGACAAGCAAGTAGTCCCAGTCTCTGTGCCTCTGTGCGAGCAGTGCCATGGGCAGATGAGGCTGAGTAACAGCTTTCCAGGCTAGCTCTTTCTGCCTGCGAGCTATCTGCAGACGTTCGCTTTTTCAGAGCAGGACTGCCGGAGGCATCCGACACGGACCACCTAAACTACGTTTGAAGTTTGAGGTGGCAAGACAAGCAAGCAGTCACAGTCTCTGTGCCTCTGTGCGAGCAGTGCCGTGAGCAGATGAGGCTGAGCAACAGCTTTCCAGGCAGGTCCCTTACGGCTGCGAGGTAGCTGGAGACGTTCCGTTTTGGGAGCAGGGCTGAGAAAAGGGACCAGCAGGGACCCCTTAAGATACTTTTGAAGTTTGAGGAGGCAAGGCAAGAAAGCAGCCCCAGTCTTTGTGCCTCTGTGCGAGCAGTGCCATGTGCACATGGGGCCTAGCAACAGCTTTCCAGGCTAGCCTCTTCTGGCTGCGAGCTACATGCTCTAATACTAGAAGCATATGTGTTTAGCACAGAATAAATTTTGTTTAGGGATAACTTCTGAAGAATGAAACATCAGATATACTTTTTCTGTAATGTCATGTCACACTATTTGAATTAATTATTTGTTTGGACATAGGAAAATTGTACATAGCTAAGAACCTATTCCTCAGGGAATATGTATATATATATTTTTTGCAACCTGTCCAAGCAATTAATTCTGTTTTCTTTGTTTCTTCTGTTCTGTTGTGTTCACATGTAGTATTCTCTTGCGTTTTGTGGTATTTTGTTGTGTTCTCCTGTGTTCTGATGTGTACTCATGTTTAGTGTTCCGTTGTTTTTTGTTGTGTTCTGTTGTGTTCTGTTGTGGTCTGATGTGTTCTCATGTGTAGTATTTTGTTGTGATCTGTTGTGTTCTGATGTGTTCTCAGGTGTTGTGTTCTTTTGTCTTCTGTTGTGTTCTGTTGTGTTCTGTTGAGTTCTCAGGTGTTGTCTTCTGTTGCGTTTTGTTGTGTTCTGATGTCTTCACGTGTGTAGTGTTCTGTTGTATTCTGTATTCTGTATTCTCTCAAGTGTAGTGTTCTCCTGTGTTCTCTTGTGTTCTCACGTGTAGTGTTCTGCTGTGTTCTGTTGTGTTCAAATGTGTAGTGTTCTGTTGTGTTCTGTTGTCTTCTGTTGTGTTCTCACGTGTACTGTTCTTTTGTGTTCTGTTGTGTTCTATTGTGTTCTCTTGTGTTCTCATGCGTACTCATGTATAGTGTTCTGTTGTGTTCTGTTGTGTTCTGAGGTGTTCAAGAGTAGCAGTTTTGCAGTGTTCTGTAGTGTTCTGTTGTGTTCGAATGTGTAGTGTTCTGTTCTGTTCTGTTCTGTTCTGTTCTGTTCTGTTCTGTTCACATGTGTAGTGTTCTTTTTTGTTCGGTTGTGTTCTCAGGCGTAGTTGTGTCAGGTCCGTTGTGTTCTGTTGTGTTCTCATGTGTTCTCTTTTGTTCTGATGTTTAGTGTTCTGTTGCGTTCTTTTGTATTCTGATGTGTTCACATGTGAGGTGTTCTGTTGTGTTCTGTTGTGTTCTCACCTGTAGTGTTCTGTTGTGTTCTGTTGTATTCGGTTGTGTTCACATGTGTGGTGTTCTGCTGTGTTCTGTTGTGTTCTGTTGTGTTCTCAAGTGTAGTGTTCTCTTGTGTTCTCTTGTGTTCTCACTGTAGTGTTCTGTTGTGTTCTGTTGTCTTCTGTTGTGTTCTCTTGTGTTCTGATGTGTTCTGCTGTGTACTCATGTATAGTGTTCTGTTGTGTTTTGTTGTGTTCTCATGTGTTCTCATCTGCAGTGTTCTGTTCTGTTCTGCATTTTTCTGATGTGCAGAGTTCTGTTGTGTTCTCTTGTGTTCACGTGTAGTGTTCTGTTGTGTTTGGTTGTGTTCTGTTGAGTTCTGTTGTGTTCTCATGTGTTCTCTTGTGTTCTGTGTAGTATTCTCTTGTGTTCAGTGTTCGGTTGTGTTCTGGTCTGTTCTGCTGTGTTCTGATGTGTTCTCATATGTAGTGTTCTGTTATGTTCTGATGTGTTCTGTTGTATTCTGTTGTGTTCTCATGTGTAGTGTTCTGTTGTATTCAGATGTGTTCTGTTGTTTTCTGATGTGTTGTGTTCTGTTGAATTCTTTTGTGTTCTCTTGTGTTCTGATGTGTTCTCATGTGTAGTGTTCTGTTGTGTTCTGATGTGTTCTGTTGTATTCTGTTGTGTTTACATGTGTAGTGTTCTGTTGTATTGTGATGTGTTCTGTTGTGTTCACGTGTAGTATTCTCTTGTATTCTGTAATATTGGGTTGTGTTCTGCTGTGTTCTGATGTATACTCATGTTTTGTGTTCTGTTTCTTGTTCTGTTCTGTTGTGTTTTGTTGTGTTCTGATGTGCAGTGTTCTGTTGTGTTCTCTTGTGTTCACATATAGTTTTCTGTTGTGTTCTGTTGTGTTCTGTTGTTTTCTGATGTGTTCTGCTGTGTTTTGATGTGTTGAGTTGTGTTATGATGTATTGTGTTCTGTTGTGTTCTGTTGTGTTCTGCTTTTTTCTGATGTGTTCTGTTGTGTTCTGATATGTTTTCTTGTGTTCTCATTTATAGTGTTCTCCTGTGTTCTGGTGTGTTCTGTTGTGTTCTCTGGTGTTCTGATGTGTTCTCATGTGTAGTGTTGTGTTCTGTTGTGTTCTGTTGTGTTCTGTTGTGTTCTCATGTGTAGTGTTCTGTACTGTTCTGCTGTGTTCTGTTGTGAACTATTGTGTTCAATTCTGTTCACATGTGTAGTGTTCTCGTGTTCTGTTCTGTTCTTGTGTGTTCTGTTGTGTTCTGATGTGTTCTCATGTGCAGTGTTCTGGTTTGTTCTGTACTGTTCTAATGTGTAGTGTTCTGTTGCGTTCTGTTGTGTCTTGAAGTGTTCTCATGTGTAGTGTTCACTTGTGTTCAGTGGTGTTCTGTTGTGTTCTCTTCTATTCAGTGTAGTGTTCTGCTGTATTCTGCTGTGTTCTGTTGTGTTCTGTTGTGTTTTGTTTTGTTCTGTTGTGTTCTCATGTGTGGTGTTCTGTTGTGTTCTGTTGTGTTCTTTTGTGTTCTTATGTATTCTGTTGTGTTCTGATGTGTTCTCATGTGTAGTATTGTGTTGTGCTCTGTTGTGTTCTTTTGTGTTCTGTTCTCTTCATATGTGTAGTGTTCTGCTGTGTTCTGTTTTGTTCTGATGTTTTCTGATGTGTTCTCATTTTTAGTTTTCTGTTGTTATTTTTTGTGTTCTGTTGTGTTCTGTTGTGTTCTGATGTGCAGCGATCTGTTGTGTTCTCTTGTGTTCTCTTGTGTTGTCATGTGTAGTGTTCTGTTGTGTTGACTTGACTTCAGCAAGGCTTTCGACACTGTCTCCCATAATATCCTCCTAGGGATGCTCAGGTAGTGTGGGCTGGATGAGTGGTCGATGAAGTGGATTGAGAACTGGCTGAATGGCAGAACTCAGAGGGTTGTCATCAGTGGCGCTGAGTCTAGTTGGAGGCTGGTAACTAGAGGTGTCCCTCAGGGGTCAGTGCTGCGCCCAGTCTTGTTTAGCTTCTTCATCAACGACCTGGATGAAGAGTTAGAATGTACCCTCAGCAAGTTTGCTGATGACACCAAACTGGAAGGTGTGGTGGACACAGCGGAAGGCTGTGCTGCCATTCAGCGTGACCTGGATAGGCTGGAAAGCTGGGCAGAGAGGAACCTGATGAGGTTCAACAAAGGCAAATGCAGGGTCCTGCACCTGGGGAGGAACAACCCCGTGCATCAGTACAGGCTTGGGGTGGACCTGCTGGAGAGCAGCTCTGCGGAGAGGGACCTGGGTGTCCTGGTGGACGACAGGTTAACCATGAGGCAGCAGTGTGCCCTGGCTGCCAAGAAAGCCAATGGGATCCTAGGGTGCATCAAGAAGAGTGCGGCCAGCAGGACGAGGGAGGTTCTGCTTCCCCTCTACACTGCCCTGCTGAGGCCTCAAATGGAGTACGCTGTCCAGTTCTGAGCTCCCCAGTTCAAAAAAGATGAGGAGCTACTGGAAAGAGTCCAGCGGAAGGCTACAAGGATGGTGAGGGGACTGGAACATGTTCCCTACGAGGAGAGGCTGAGGGAGCTGGGCTTGTTCAGCCTGAAGAAGAGAAGGCTGAGAGGGGACCTAATAAATGCTGATAAATATCTGAAGGGTGGGTGTCAGGAGGATGGGGGCAAGCTCTTTTCAGTGGTGCCCAGTGACAGGACAAGGGGCAATGGGCACAAGCTGAGGCACAGGAAGTTCCACCTGAACATGAGGAAGAACTTCTTCCCTCTGAGGGTGACGGAGCCCTGGCCCAGGATGCCCAGGGAGGTTGTGGAGTCTCCTTCTCTGGAGATATTGAAGATCCGCCTGGACAAGGTCCTGTGCAGCCTGCTGTAGGTGTCCCGATGTCCTGGGTTTGGCCAGGACAGGGTTAATTTTCACCGGACTCCAGGAAGGGGCACAGCCGGGGGGTGGGGGCTGACCCCACCTGGCCAAACAGAGCCCGATATTCCATACCATGTGACGTCACGCTGGGTTCCGGTGGGGGGGGCGGCGCAGCGGATAGGGACTCATGGCTTGGGGGGGCGCGGCACCGGTGCTGTTCGGGAGAGCGGCTGTCTGGGTCGTTACGGTTCGTTGTTGTGTTTTCTCCTTATTTGTACCGTTGTTGTTACTGTTTCCCTCTGTTTGCTGTTCTGTTAAACTGCCCTTATCCCGACCCACCAGTTTCTGCCTCTTTCTTTTCATTCTCCTCCGCACGCCGGCGGGGGGGTGGGGCGGCTGCGTGGCGCTTTTGTTGCCGGCGGCACCCGAAACCGAGACATCAACGTGGGGGGGGGGATAACGGCAGGGCTGAGCAGCGGGTGTTAAAACTGCTTTCTTAGATTTTGTTAAATTTTGTTGTAGGCATTTTTTCTGTGTTACTTAAATAGTCGCCGGTAAAAA
The DNA here is from genome assembly GCF_030867145.1 of Opisthocomus hoazin. Classification (NCBI taxonomy): domain Eukaryota; kingdom Metazoa; phylum Chordata; class Aves; order Opisthocomiformes; family Opisthocomidae; genus Opisthocomus; species Opisthocomus hoazin. Next base: position 277,913 of record NW_027448917.1, read on the forward strand.
TGTTTCTGTCTTTCATCAGATGGCTGTGGTTTTTGAATCCGTACTTGCTGTACTTGTTCCCTGTGGTGCTCTTTATCGTCACGGGGAAAAGGATCAGGATTATGATTTTACTGTACTGTACGATATCGACTTATGACATGATGACGTCAATGTGCATGAAATTAGGCTTGTGTTTGTATGCGGCACTGTGGTCATTTCCGTACCTCGTATCCTGTGTCGTAGAATTTGTTAGTAATCAAACCCAGTCTGTGGGGAAAACCGAAGGGGATACCTTCCCCCACTCTTTCGCCCCCCCTCTCTTCCTCAGGCTGGTCCTAACTGCTTTTGAGAATTTCGAGTACCCCTGGGATGCTCAGGGCAGCACTCCCCTTTTGTTATGCCTCCTGAACAGGTTTTGGTTTTTGTTTAGGGTTAAGCAAGTCATTAAGAACATCGTGCAGAGACCTGCCCCGGGGCTGGATAGCTGTGAGTGGCTGGGTGTGCAGGACAGCATGGGCAAGTACCTAGGGCAGTGGGCACCTCCGGTGTTTTTTAAACTCACCCCTGAGGAAGTACAGGATCCGGACAAACTAGTAAAGTATCTGCAAAAAGTGTGCTGCCACCCTGGGAACTCCAGAGAGACACAGATCACCGCAACGTGCTGGGGTCTGGCCCACGCCTACCGAGCCCTGTTCAACACTGTTCAGTGCCTTAAGGGGGAAAGGGGGGGAAACGAAGCAGCAGGCACTGCGACTGGCGCTGCCCCCCCAGCCGGCCCTGCAGCCCCTCCAGCCCAGCAGGCAGTCACAGCCCCCCCGACCGGCACCACGGCTGCTGCAGCCACAGCTGCACGGTCTGCCTCGGTTTCCCTGGCAGGCACAGCAGCGGCTCCAGCCCCAGCTCCAGCCGCAGGCATCGTGGCTGAGCCCAATGACCAACCTGTGCCAGTAGCAGTCGCCCCTGTAAAACTAAAGAAAGACGCAAAGAGAGCAGATCGCTCTGGGAGGGATGACGATGAGCCAGGGTCATCACGGGAGATAGAGACAGAGCTCATCACCCAGTCCCTGTCCCTGGGTGAGCTGCGAGACATGCGGAAAGATTTCAGCCGCCACCCAGGCGAGCACATTGTCACCTGGCTGCTGCGGTGCTGGGATAACGGGGCCAGCAGCTTGGAGTTAGAGCGCAAGGAAGCCAAGCAGCTGGGATCCCTGGCCAGGGATGGGGGCATTGACAAGGCCATTGGGAAAAAGGAACAAATCCTCAGCCTTTGGAGGAGACTTCTGTCAGGCATGAGGGAGAGGTACCCCTTCAGTGACGATTTTGTATGCTATCCTGGCAAGTGGACCAATATGGAAAGGGGTATTCAGTACTTGAGGGAATTAGCTGTGCGGGAGCTGGTTTACTGTGACACAGACGATGAGCAGGTACCCACAGACCCAGATGACCTCCAGTGCTCACAATCCATGTGGAGGAAGTTTGTGCGGAGCGCACCCTCCTCGCATGCCAACTCACTGGCAGTTGTAAACTGGAAAGGTAAAAAGGCACCAACAGTGGATGAGGTGGCTGTCAGACTCCGCCAATACGAGGAAAGTCTCTCTTCCTCCCTTGTCTCAGCTGTGGAGAAACTGGTCAAGCGACTAGACAGGAATACGTCCTACTCCCCAACTGTATGGGCCAGTGTCTCAGCTATTAGAGGCAGGCGTTACTCTGCTCAGGAGAGGGAATACAGAGGCTATACACCCCGGGGCACCCTGTGGTTCTACCTGCGTGACCACGGAGAGGACATGAGGAAGTGGGATGGAAAACCCACCTCAAGTCTAGAGGCACGAGTACGTGAGTTGCGAGGTAAAACAATCACCAAAGGGGATTCTGTTAGGAAAAATGCAGCTGCAGTTTCCAGAAGCCAGCTCTCCAGACCAGGTAGACAGTTTGACCTTGATTCCGATCCTCTGGAGGGGACCTCCAAGTCATTCTTACAGCAAGTGAGCAGCAAATTCTCTGACGAGGATTAGAGGGGCCCTGCCTCCAGCCAGGTGGAGGAAAGGGACAACCGTGTTTATTGGTCGGTGTGGATTCGGTGGCCTGGCACGTCAGATCCACAAGAGTATAAAGCTCTAGTGGACACTGGTGCACAGTGTACTTTAATGCCATCAGAGTTCAAAGGGTCAGAGTCCATTTGCATTTCGGGAGTGACAGGGGGGTCCCAAGAGCTGAGTGTACTGGAGGCTGAAGTGAGCCTCACTGGGCAGGACTGGCAGAAGCACCCCATCGTAACTGGCCCCGAGGCTCCGTGCGTCCTTGGGATAGACTATCTTAGGAGAGGCTATTTCAAGGACCCAAAGGGGTATCGGTGGGCTTTTGGCATAGCTGCTGTGGAGACGGAAGAAATTAAACAGCTGTCCATTTTGCCTGGTCTCTCGGAGGATCCTTCCATTGTGGGGTTGCTGAGAGTTGAAGAACAACAGGTGCCAATCGCGACCACAACGGTGCACCGGCGACAGTATCGTACCAACCGAGACTCCCTTCTCCCCATTCATCAGCTGATCCGCCAGCTGGAGAGTCAAGGAGTGATCACAAAAACTCGCTCACCCTTTAATAGTCCCATATGGCCAGTGAGAAAATCTACTGGAGAGTGGAGACTGACAATAGACTACCGTGGCCTGAATGAAGTCACACCACTGCAGAGTGCTGCCGTGCCAGACATGCTAGAACTTCAGTATCAGCTGGAGTCAAAGGCAGCCAAGTGGTATGCTACAATTGACATTGCTAATGCATTCTTCTCCATCCCTTTGGCAGCAGAGTGCAGGCCACAGTTTGCTTTCACCTGGAGGGGCATCCAGTACACCTGGAATCGACTGCCCCAGGGGTGGAAACACAGTCCCACCATTTGCCATGGACTAATCCAGACTGCACTGGAAAAGGGTGAAGCTCCAGAACATCTGCAGTAGATCGATGACATCATTATATGGGGCGACACAGCGGAGGAGGTTTTTGAGAAAGGGGAGAAAATAGTTCAGATCCTTCTGAAAGCCGGTTTCGCCATTAAGCGAAGTAAAGTCAAGGGACCTGCTCAAGAGATCCAGTTTTGGGGAATAAAATGGCAGGATGGGCGCCGTCAAATCCCAATGGATGTCATCAACAAAATAGTAGCTATGTCTCCACCAACCAGCAAAAAGGAAGCACAGGCCTTCCTGGGTGTTGTGGGTTTTTGGAGGATGCACATCCCAAATTACAGCCAGATTGTAAGTCCTCTGTACCACGTGACCCGGAACAAGAATGATTTTGAATGGGGCCCTGAGCAACGACAGGCATTTGAACAAATTAAACAGGAGATGGTTCATGCCGTAGCCCTTGGTCCAGTCCGGTCAGGGCAAGATGTTAAAAACGTGCTCTACACCGCAGCCGGGGAGAATGGCCCAACCTGGAGTCTCTGGCAGAAAGCACCAGGGGAGACTTGAGGTCGACCCCTGGGGTTCTGGAGCTGGGGATACAAAGGATCGGAGGCCCGCTATACTTCCACTGAAAAAGAGATTCTGGCAGCATATGAAGGTGTTTGAGCTGCTTCAGAAGTGGTGGGCACTGAAGCACAGCTCCTCCTAGCACCACGGTTGCCGGTCCTGGGCTGGATGTTCAAAGAGAGGGTCCCCTCTACTCATCATGCCACCGATGCTACGTGGAGTAAGTGGGTCGCTCTGATCACCCAGCGTGCCCGAATGGGAAACCTCAGTCGCCCAGGAATTCTGGAGGTAATCATGGACTGGCCAGAAGGCAAAGATTTTGGAGCATCGCCAGAGGAGGAGGTGACACGTGCTGAAGAGGCCCCACTGTATAACCAGCTGCCAGAAGATAAGAAACAGTATGCCCTGTTCACGGATGGGTCCTGTCGCATTGTGGGGAAGCAGCGGAGGTGGAAGGCTGCTGTATGGAGCCCTACACGACAAGTCGCAGAAACTGCCGAGGGAGAAGGTGAGTCCAGCCAGTTTGCAGAGGTGAAAGCCATCCAGCTGGCTTTAGACATTGCCAGTCGAGAGAAGTGGCCAGTGCTCTATCTTTACACCGACTCTTGGATGGTGGCCAATGCCTTGTGGGGGTGGCTGCAGCAATGGAACAAGAACAACTGGCAGCGCAGAGGCGAACCTATCTGGGCTGCCCCATTGTGGCAAGATATTGCTGCCCGGCTGGAGCAGTTGGTTGTAAAAGTGCCTCACATGGACGCTCACATCCCTAAGAGTCTGGCCACTGAGGAACATCAAAACAACCACCAGGTAGATCAGGCTGCTAAGATTGAAGTGGCTCAGGTGGATCTGGACTGGCAACATAAGGGTGAACTGTTTATAGCTCGGTGGGCCCATGACACCTCGGGCCACCAAGGAAGAGACGCGACATACCGATGGGCTCGTGACCGTTGGGTGGACTTGGCTATGGATACGATCACACAGGTTATGCATGAATGTGAGACATGCGCTGCAATCAAGCAAGCCAAGCGGGTAAAGCCTCAGTGGTCTGGAGGACGATGGCTAAAATATAAATATGGGGAGGCTTGGCAGATTGACTACATCACACTGCCACAAACCCGCCAAGGCAAGCGCTATGTGTTCACAATGTTGGAGGCCACCACCGGATGGCTGGAAACCTACCCTGTGCCCCATGCCACCGCCCGGAATACCATCCTGGGCCTGGAAAAACAAGTCCTGTGGTGACATGGAACCCCCGAAAGAATTGAGTCAGAAAACGGGACTCATTTTCGTAACAGCCTCATAGACACCTGGGCCAAAGAACACAGTATTGAGTGGGTGTATCACATCCCCTACCATGCACCAGCCTCTGGAAAGATCAAGCGGTACAATGGGCTGCTAAAAAACCTATCTGAGGGCAATGGGGGGTGGGACTTTCAAAAATTGGGATCCCCATTTAGCAAAGGTCACCTGGTTGGTTAACAACCGGGGATCCACCAACCAGCCTGGTCCTGCCCAGTCAAAACCTCAGTGCCCCGTAGAAGGGGATAAAGTCCCTGTAGTGCACATGCGGAACATGTTAGGGAAGACGGTTTGGGTTAGTCCTGCCTCGGGCAAAGGCAAGCCCGTCCGCGGGATTGCTTTTGCTCAAGGTCCTGGGTGTACCTGGTGGGTAATGCGGAAGGATGGGGAAGTCGGATGTGTACCTCATGGGGATTTGATTATGGGCGAGAATAGTCCATAAATAAATTGTATAAAGTTAATTGTTAAATAACCCTGTCACTGTCTGTCATCACTGTTATAATTGTTATATTTTGTACCAGTAGTAGCATAGTGAGAATCATCCAGATTAAAGAAGGATGGACTTTTTCGATGAAAACCTAGCAGAGCACAGTGATGATGGAACTGGACCTGGTTTTCAACAACTGGCATACAGCAACTTCATCAAGATCAACATCTCCTGCAGACTGTGGGCACGGGCCGCACCAGATACATCAGCCGTGAGCTCCGGATGCAGCAAGTGACCGCCCACCACCACACATCACCCCTCCTGCCACGGAAGACCATTACGACAGATGGAGCCCAAAGTCATGGATTAAATGAACTCAATGGACACTTTAGAGTGATGATCCATAGACTAAGGGAATGATATCTGGAGACAGGAGAAGTGGTGGTGATCAACTGGACAATGGGGGACCTGGGCATGACGTAGATGATATGGAATAAAGGGTGGAAAATGTCCTGGGTTTGGCCAGAACAGGGTTAATTTTCACCGGAATCCAGGAAGGGGCACAGCTGGGGGGGTGAGGGGTGACCCCACCTGGCCGAACAGAGCCCGGTGTTCCATACCCTGTGACGTCACGCTGGGTTCCGGTGGGGGGGGCGGGGCAGCGGGAAGGCACTCGCAGCTTGGAGGGACGCAGCACCGGTCCTGTTTCGGGAGAGCGGCTGTCTGGGTTGTACGGTTCGTTGTTGTGTCTTCTCCTTATTTGTATCGTTGTTGTTCCTGTTTTCCCTCTGTTTGCTGTTCTGTTAAACTGCCCTTATCCCGACCCACCAGTTTCTGCCTCTTTCTTTTCATTCTCCTCCGCACGCCGGCGGGGGGAGGGAAGGCCGCGTGGCGCTTCTGTTGCTGGCGGCAGCCGAAACCGAAACAGTTTTTCAGCAATTTAAGTCACAGATATGATCTGTAATGGGACAGATGACACTAACTGCATCTGACCATCCTAATATACTGCAGATGTTTATCTTTGCAAATATTGTTAGCTTGCAGTAGACTTTGTGCAAAGGTAGCAAGAGGAAGAGAAGTCTGTCTTTGAATTTTAAAGCTTTCTTTGCATGTGTCATTTTGTGTCCTTCTGTCTACGTGACTCGCAGCACTACACTGCAGGTTCTGCGGAGCCCCTGATCTGCTAGTGACATTAACGGCTAGCTGGGTGGTGGTGGAAGGGTGCCAGTTCTCGCAGTGCGATTTCAGTAAGGAATTTCAAACTAGTTAGACTTCCCTAAAATCCAGAAACTCATTTAGCAGTTCAGGAAGAGGTGGTGGTGTTGCCTTGTCCTGCCAGTGCTGAATGCTGTATGTCCTGGGTTCGGCCAGGGCAGGGTTAATTTTCACCGGACTCCAGGAAGGGGCACAGCCGGGGGGGGGGGGCTGACCCCACCTGGCCAAACAGAGCCCGGTGTTCCATACCCTGTGACGTCACGCTGGGTTCCGGTGGGGGGGGCGGGGCGGCGGGAAGGCACTCGCGGCTTGGGGGGACGCAGCGCAGGTCCTGTTTCGGGAGAGCGGCTGTCTGGGTTGTACGGTTCGTTGTTGTGTTTTCTCCTTATTTGTATCGTTGTTGTTCCTGTTTTCCCTCTGTTTGCTGTTCTGTTAAACTGCCCTTATCCCGACCCACCTGTTTCTGCCTCTTTCTTTTCATTCTCCTCCGCACGCCGGCGGGGGGAGGGGCGGCCGCGTGGCGCTTTTGTTGCCGGCGGCAGCCGAAACCGAAACAGTTTTTCAGCAATTTAAGTCACAGATATGATCTGTAATGGGACAGATGACACTAACTGCATCTGACCATCCTAATATACTCCAGATGTTTACCTTTGCAAATATTGTTAGCTTGCAGTAGACTTTGTGCAAAGGTAGCAAGACGAAGAGAAGCCTGTCTTTGAATTTTAAAGCTTTCTTTGCATGTGTCATTTTGTGTCCTTCTGTCTACGTGACTTGCAGCACTACACTGCACGTTCTGCGGAGCCCCTGATCTGCTAGTGACTGCTCTGTGCGAGCAGTGCCATGAGCAGACGAGGCTGATCAACAGCTTTCCAGGCTAGATCTTTCTGCCTGCGAGCTATCTGCAGATGTTCATATTTTCAGAGCAGCGCTGCCAGAGGCCCCATGCAAGACTCACAAAGTTACATTTGAAGTTTAATGTGGCAAGACAAGCAAGCAGCCCCAGTCTCTGTGCCTCTGTGCAAGCAGTGCTATGAGCAGATGAGGCTGAGCAACAGCTTTCCAGGCTAGCTTTTTCTGGCTGCGAGCTATCTGCAGACGTTCACATTTTCAGAGCAGCGCTGCAGCAGGCCCCCTGCAAGGACTCTCAAAGATACGTTTGAATTTGAAGGGGGTAAGAAAAGCAAGCACCCCCAGTCTCTGTGCCTCTGTGCGAGCAGTGCCATGGACAGATGAGGCTGAGTAACAGCTTTCCAGGCTAGCTCTTTCTGGCTGCGAGCTATCTGCAGACGTTCGCATTTTCGGAGCAGGGCTGCTAGAGGCTACTTGCACGGACCACCTAAGCTATGTTTCAAGTTTGAGGTGGCAAGACAAGCAAGCAGCCCCAGTCTCTGTGCCTCTGTGCGAGCAGTGTCATGGGCAGATGAGGCTGAGCAACAGCTTTCCAGGCTAGCTCTTTCTGCCTGCGAGCTATCTGCCACTTTCGCATTTTCGGAGCAGCGCTGCTGTAGGCCCCCTGCACGGACCCCCCAAATCTACGTTTGAAGTTTGAGTAGGCAAGACAAGCAAGCAGCCCCAGTCTCTATGCCTCTGTGCGAGCAGCGCCATGGGCAGATGAGGCTGAGCAACAGCTTTCCAGGCTAGCTCTTTCTGCCTGCGAGCTGTCTGCAGACGTTCGCATTTTGGGAGCAACGCTGCCGGAGGTCCCCTGTACGGACCACCTAAGCTACGTTTGAAATTTGAGGTGGCAAGACAAGCCATCAGCCCCAGTCTCTGTGCCTCTGTGCGTGTAGTGCTATGGGCAGATGAGGCTGAGTAACAGCTTTCCAGGTTAGCTTTTTCTGCCTGCGAGCTCTCTGCAGACGTTCGCATTTTGGGAGCAGCTCTGCTAGAGGCTACTTCCACGGACCACCTAAGCTACGTTTGAAGTTTGATGTGGCAAGATAAGCAAGCAGCCACTGTCTCTGTGCCTCTGTGCGAGTAGTGCCATGGGCATATGAGGCTCAGCAACAGCTTTCCAGGCTAGCTCTTTCTGGCTGCGAGCTATCTGCAGACGTTCGCATTTTCAGAGCATGTCTGCTGGAGGCACCCTGCACGGAACCCAAAATTACATTTGAATTTTGAGGTGGCAAGACAAGCAAGCAGCCCCAGTCTCTGTGCCTCTGTGCGAGCAGTGCCATGGGCAGATGAGGCTGAGCAACAGCTTTCCAGGCTAGCCTCTTCTGGCTGCGAGCTACATGCTCTAATACTAGAAGCATTTTTGGTTAGCACAGTATACAGTTTGTTTAGGGATAACTACTGAAGAAGGAAACATCAGATGTACAATTTCTGTAATGACATGTAACACTATTTGAATTAATTATTTGTTTGGACATAGGAAAAGTTTACATAGCTAAGAACCTATCCCTCAGGGAATATGTATATATTTTTTTTGCAACCTGTCCAAGCAATTAATTCTGTTTGCTTTCTTTCTTCTGTTCTGTTGTGTTCACATGTAGTATTCTCTTGCGTTCTGTAATATTGTGTTGTGTTCTCCTATGTTCTGATGTGTACTCATTTTTAGTGTTCTGTTGTTTTTTGTTGTGTTCTGTTGTGTTCTGTTGTGTTCTGCTGTGTTCTGACGTGTTCTTTTGTGTTCTGATATATTGTATTCTTTTTGGTTCTGTTCTGTTTTTTTCTGTTTTGTTCTGATGTGTTCTATTGTGTTCTGATGTGTAGTGTTCTATTGTGTTCTGATATGTTTTCTTGTGTTCTCATTTATAGTATTCTCCTGTGTTCTGATGTGTTCTGCTGTGTTATGTTGTGTTCTGTTGTGTTCTCTGATGTTCTGATGTATTCTCATGTGTACTGTTCTGTTGTGTTCTTTTGTGTTCTGTTGTGTTCTGTTGTGTTCTCATGTGTAGTGTTCTGTTCTGTTCTCTTCTGTTTTGTTCTGTTGTGTTCTATTGTGTTCAACTCTGTTCACATGTGTAGTGTTCTCATGTTCTGTTGTGTTCTTGTGTGTTCTGTTGTGTTCTGATGTGTTCTCATGTGTAGTATTGTGTTGTGTTCTATTGTGTTCTTTTGTGTTCTGTTGTGTCTTCATGTGTTGTGTTGTGTTCTGTTTTGTTCTGATGTGTTCTCGTGTAGTGTTCTTTTGTGTTCTGTTGTGTTCTGTTGTGTTCTGATGTGTTCTCAGGTGCAGTGTTCTTTTGTGTTCTGTTGTGTTCTGTTGTGTTCTCATGTGTAGTGTTCTGTGGTGTTCTGTTGTGTTCTCTTGTGTTCTGTTGTGTTCTGATGTGTACTCATGTATAGTGTTCTGTTGTGTTCTGTTGTGTTCTGATTACTTCACATGTAGCATTTTGTAGTGCTGTGTAGTGTTCTGTTGTGTTCTGCTGTGTTATGATGTGTTCTGATGTGTTCTGTTGTGTTCTGATGTGTTGTATTCTCTTGTGTTCTCTTGTGTTCTGATGTGTTCTCGTGTGCAGTGTTCTTTTGTGTTCTGTTGTGTTCAGTGGTGTTCTGTTGTGTTCTGTGTGTTCTGTTGTGTTCTGATGTGTTCTCATGTGTAGTGTTCTGTTGTTTTCTGTTGTCTTTTCTGTTGTGTTCTGTGTGTTCTGATGTGTTCTGTTGTGGTCTGTTGTGTTCTCATGTGTAGTGTTGTGTTGTGTTGTGTTGTGATCTCTTGTGCTCTGTTGTGTTTACGTGTAGTGTTCTGTGATGTGTAATATTGTGTTGTGTTCTGTTGTGTTCTGTTGTGTTCTGTTGTGTTCTGTTTTGTTCTGATGTGTTCTGCTGTGTTCTGTTGTGTTCTAATGTGTTGTGTTCTGTTGTGTTCTGTTGTGTTCTGTTGTGTTCTCTTGTGTTCTCATGTGTTCTCATGTGTAGTGTTCTGTTGTCTTCTGTTGTGTTCTGATGTGTTCTGTTGTATTCTTATGTGTTCTGTTGTGTTCTGATGTGTAGTGATCTTTTGTGTTCTGTTGTGTTGTGATGTGTTCTCATGTGTACTGTTCTGTTGTTTTCTGTTGTGTTCGGTTGTGTTCTGTTGTGTTCTCATGTGTAGTGTTCTGTTCTGTTGTGTACTTTTGTGTTCTGTTGTGGTCTTTTGTGTTCTGTTGTGTTCTGCTGTGTTCTGTTGTGTTCTAATGTGTTCTGTTCTGTTCTGTTCTGTTGTGTTCTGTTTTGTTCTGATGTGTTCTGCTGTGTTCTCATTTTTAGTGTTCTGTCGTTTTTTGTTGTGTTATGATGTGTTCTGTTATATTCTGATGTGCAGTGTTCTGTTGTGTTCTGTTGTGTTCTCATGTGTTCTCATGTGTTCTCATGTGTAGTGTTCTGTTGTGTTCTGATGTGTTCTCATGTGTACTATTGCGTTGTCTTCTGTAGTGTTTTCAAGTGTAGTGTTCTGTTGTGTTCTGTTTTGTTATGATGTGTTCTCCTGTGTAGTGTTCTACTGTGTTCCGTAGTCTTCTGTTGTGTTCTGTTGTATTCTCTTGGGTTCTGTGATGTTCTGATGTGTAGTGTTCTGTTTCGTTCTATTGTGTTCTGATGTGTTCACATGTGAAGTGTTCTGTTGTGTTCTGTTCTCTTCAAGTGTGTAGTGTTCTGTTTTGTTCTGTTGTGTTCTCCTGTCTTCACATGTGTAGTGTTCTGCTGTGTTCTGTTTGGTTCTGATGTGTTCTGATGTGTTCTCATTTTCACCGGACTCCAGGAAGGGGCGCAGCCGGGGGGGGGGCTGACCCCACCTGGCCAAACAGAGCCCAGTGTTCCATACCCTGTGACGTCACGCTGGGTTCCGGTGGGGAGGGCGGGGCGGCGGGAAGGCACTCGCGGCTTGGGGGGACGCAGCACCGGTTGTGTTTCGGCAGAGTAGCTGTCTGGGTTGTACGGTTCGTTGTTGTGTTTTCTCCTTATTTGTATCGTTGTTGTTCCTGTTTTCCCTCTGTTTGCTGTTCTGTTAAACTGCCCTTATCCCGACCCACCTGTTTCTGCCTCTTTCTTTTCATTCTCCTCCTCCGCACGCCGGCAGGGGGAGGGGCGGCTGCGTGGCGCTTTTGTTGCCGGCGGCAGCCGAAACCGAAACGGTTTTTCAGCAATTTAAGTCACAGATATGATCTGTAATGGGACAGATGACACTAACTGCATCTGACCATCCTAATGTACTCCAGATGTTTATCTTTGCAAATATTGTTAGCTTGCAGTAGACTTTGTGCAAAGGTAGCAAGAGGAAGAGAAGTCTGCCTTTGAATTTTAAAGCTTTCTTTGCATGTGTCATTTTGTGTCCTTCTGTCTACGTGACTCGCAGCACTACACTGCAGGTTCTGCGGAGCCCCTGATCTGCTAGTGACATTAACGGCTAGCTGGGTGGTGGTGGAAGGGTGCCAGTTCTCGCAGTGCAATTTCAGTAAGGAATTTCAAACTAGTTAGACTTCCCTAAAATCCAGAAACTCGTTTAGCAGTTCAGGAAGAGGTGGTGGTGTTGCCTTGTCCTGCCAGTGCTGAATGCTGTATGTCCTGGGTTCGGCCAGGGCAGGGTTAATTTTCACCGGACTCCAGGAAGGGGCGCAGACGGGGGGTGGGGGCTGACCCCACCTGGCCAAACAGAGCCCGGTGTTCCATACCCTGTGACATCACGCTGGGTTCCGGTGGGGGGGGCGGGGCGGTGGGAAGGCACTCGCGGCTTGGGGGGACGCAGCGCCGGTCCTGTTTCGGGAGAGCGGCTGTCTGGGTTGTACGGTTCGTTGTTGTGTTTTCTCCTTATTTGTATCGTTGTTGTTCCTGTTTTCCCTCTGTTTGCTGTTCTGTTAAACTGCCCTTATCCCGACCCACCTGTTTCTGCCTCTTTCTTTTCATTCTCCTCCGCACGCCGGCGGGGGGAGGGGCGGCCGCGTGGCGCTTTTGTTGCCGGCGGCAGCCGAAACCGAAACAGTTTTTCAGCCATTTAAGTCACAGATATGATCTGTAATGGGACAGATGACACTAACTGCATCTGACCATCCTAATATACTCCAGATGTTTATCTTTGCAAATATTGTTAGCTTGCAGTAGACTTTGTGCAAAGGTAGCAAGAAGAAGAGAAGTCTGTCTTTGAATTTTAAAGCTTTCTTTGCATGTGTCATTTTGTGTCCTTCTGTCTACGTGACTCGCAGCACTACACTGCAGGTTCTGCGGAGCCCCTGATCTGCTAGTGACATTAACGGCTAGCTGGGTGGTGGTGGAAGGGTGCCAGGTCTCGCAGTGCGATTTCAGTAAGGAATTTCAAACTAGTTAGACTTCCCTAAAATCCAGAAACTCATTTACCAGTTCAGGAAGAGGTGGTGGTGTTGCCTTGTCCTGCCAGTGCTGAGTGCTGTATGTCCTGGGTTCGGCCAGGACAGGGTTAATTTTCACCGGACTCCAGGAAGGGGCACAGCCGGGGGGTGAGGGCTGACCCCACCTGGCCGAACAGAGCCCGGTATTCCATACCCTGTGACGTCACGCTGGGTTCCGCTGGGGGGGCGGCTCGGCGAGAACCCTCTCGTGGCTCGGGAGCGTGCGGCGCCGGTCCGAGAGAGCGGCTGTCTGTTTTTTGTCGTGTTTTCTCCTTATCTGTATCATTGTTGTTCCTGTTCCATCTGTTTGTTGTTCTGTTAAACTGCCCTTATCCCGACCCACCGGTTTTCTGCCTGTTTTCTTTCCATTCTCCTCCGCACCGCGGCGGGGGGGAGGGTCGGCCACGTGGCGCTTTTGTTGCAGGCGGCAACCAAAACCAAAACACTGTAGCTGTCACAAGAAGATGTGCAGATGTTCAAACCTGCCTGACAATAAGAAAAGCAACTGTTTTGCTACCGTTTTCCTTTAGAACAGCGTCTTTCCCAGGCAGGCATTTGTCCTGTTCGTGGAATAAAAACTGCCACTAGAAGTGGGCCGCATGGGAAGAGCATGCTGTTCTCCTGGAAGTCAGAAGACTGGCTTCCGTTCCTGCGTGTTGCTGATTTGCTTTATGACCTGCGAGTCCTCTCCCGCTATGTTTGCTTTACTTGTTTTCTCGATGGCGATCTGTTCAGCAGAGGAAATGCCTTTTACTTCTGTGCAAGATCTGGGCTCAAGTTGCTTGGGGGGGAAATTGAAGCTGGTTGAGAAGTCAGTCACTAATTTTTGCTAACCAAAGTGTAGCTGAGATAAATTTGCCTGAAAAGTACTTTCCTTTATTGGAAAGGACTCTATAGCTTTACACGCAATGAATTTAAAACCATGTAGAAACTTCAAAGTGCTTATGCCAGCTGAGCTTTTTGTATTTTAAATGTGTTTGAAGCTGCTTCAGAGCAGAAGCTTTTGCTGCTCTAGGGAAAAAAGCTTTAATTCTAGATACTGCATCAATTTACCAGCGACTGTCAGACTTTCCTTGACCTGTCTGTGTAACGTAGTTTGTAATGGAGAGATCCTTCAGTTAATTGATGGAATAACCTTGTACCTCCAGCTTGAGGCTATTGCTAAGGACGGTTTGCTTGCTTGGATGCGCTGTTTGCCGTAGCCCCTGGCTGGAGTTGATACAGCATTTGAATTCGGGCTGGTAAGGTTTTGTTTCTACTGGTAGTGGAATTGAGACTGAAATAAAGCAGGTGAAATTACGATCTTACTGATGTCATTAGCAAAGCTGCCATTGACTGAAGTAAGGCTAGGATCTCAGCCAAGCGTTTTGGTTGTTTAATTTATGGTAACATATTAATTGAGTTATATTAAAACAAGGTTTTGAAAAAGTTTATCTTTAGCTTCGTGATACAATCTCCATTCCATAAATATTGTACATAGTGTTACTAAAAGTTTACCTTTTTTTGGCAGGTTGATAGAGGTAGATTTTAATTTATTTTTATAATCTGTGTGTTTGCACTCCTAGGAAAGAACTAAAGTACGCAGATGTCATTATTTCTGTAAATGAAAAGGACTTAATCCTAAATCTTCTAATTGTTTTATAGTATATGGCAGCAGAGCTATCTAACGCTCTGTCCTGCAGGAAATATTTGGCATACTTGTAAGCTCCAGGGAGAGGAGAACTAGGATGATAATATCCATTAACGTTGTTTTTGAATGAGAACTTGCATAAAGACTTTCTTGAGGAAAAAAAAGAAAATCACTATTAGATTTAAAGGCTTTTTAGCAAAAGGAATGTATTGCAAGCTTTCGACCTTCCTGTGCTGTATGAAGCTTTACTGGTGCGTATGCCAGAAAATCCTGTTGATTACTGGACTCTTCCAATGTGTGCTGCCCTTCTAGAAAGTCGACATCTGGACTGTATTTATTCTACTATTTTCTCGTCACTGGATGAGTCAGAGTAGATTTTCCTCCTTTAAATTTTGATAAACTTTGTTTCTATGATTTGGCAGAAAAGATTTTGTGCAATTTTAAAGGCACAACTAATAATGCGTTCCCAAGCTCTGATGACAGTTAGAACAAACGGTATTGTTTTAAAACATAAATGTATATTTTGCTGTACTACTCTTCTTGCTTCTCTTATCTGCTAGAATAGTTTTAGCATTGAGCATATTTTAATACACATCTAGAAACAGGCAAGACTGCTTTTATTATATTATTATATTGCTTGAAGTCATGAATTATGTTAATGTAAACACTGTAGTCAAAGGGAGACTGTATTGGCACCTGAGGTCTTTTATTCCTGCTTGTCAGTCTTCACGTTTGTCTTGTATGTGGAGACTCTGGCCTGGGTAGAAATGGGATTGTTCATTAAGAGTCAAAGTGTGTTCTTCCACTTGTAGCGGTCCCAAAGTACACCCAGTTTGTGTTGCACATCGATGGTATCTTGGCAAAAAGGAAACCGAGTTATCCATTAGCTAATTCTCAGAGTAATCTTCTTTGTAACCAGCTCTTCAAGTAATACCTTCCAAGTTTTCCCATGCAATGAGTAAAGCTAGCATAGTCAACAAGTTTCAAGGAACTACTCTCTCAATCACTGGAAAGTTTTGACTAATTGAGCACAGTGATTTTTAATCTCTGGTATTCTGTATTATTTTTCAGTGATGTTTGTCTTATGAGGAACAATGGAACAAAATGGTTTTGGACAGGTTGATGTAGTTGCTTCTGAGAATTCGGGAGCATGTGGCGCCGGTGCAGTCCGAGAGAGCGGGTCTGTTTTATTGATGTATGCCATCAATAAAATCAGGTGCCTTGATTAACCCTCTAGTATTGCAGGTCACAACTTGGTAACTGAGGCTGTGATAAATATCCCATAGCTTGTCTGCAGAATCAACTTTTTTTTTTAGTGTTTTCAGTTAAAAGTTTTCTCCTGCAAAACCTAGGGACTGATACTGTTCTGTCAGGTCAAACAGATAAGCTGTTTCACCTGAAGTTTGTACCTAGCTCTTGTAGGCTACTTTTCCGTGATGGGTTTGCTAAGCTGCTGTGAGTGCACTTCCTCAGTCTCCATTGCTGCTTGCTCATGGGTGGAGGAGTGCACATATGGCCACCTCATAGCGAGAGGTCACCTCTGCTAGCGCAGCTATCCCGTGCGCTTTCCGTCATTTGAGAGGGTTGGAAGGTAAGAAGAAATGAGATTGTTTTAGAGTCCATTCTCTTTGAACATCTGGGGTGATATCCTTTCTGGGGTGATATCCTTTCTGGGGTGATATCCTTTCTGTATATGCAAAGTTAAAATTTCAAGTGCTATATTGTCTCATTTTTGCAGAGGTTAAGTGTGATGTGAGGATAGGGATGCTTCTAAGCTGCCTATCTGATCAAGAAGTGCAGGTCTGAAGGTACTAAATACCCAAGTGAATGCAGACTAGCTGCAAAACTGACGTATGCAGCATGGTGGAGGAAGGTGAAGACTGTAAGAATGTGCTTAAACTCCCCCTGCTAAATTAACATTGCCGTTCTGAGTATCTTAGCTGAGAAATATGCAAGCATGCAAAATGTACACTTGTCATTCTTAAAGTAGTTGGTTTCCAACCTTTAATTTCTGAAGGACAGTTGAATGACGGAACTACTTTGACTTTTTCCACACATATCCCTCTAATGAAATGCGTTTCTGCTTCACACCCGTCAGAGTTGCTAGTGGCAGTCACTGTCTCGCTTGAAATGGGATCTTTCTCCAGTAATTTACTGCCAGTTAATCATGGCTAAGTGAGACCTGGTAATCCCATTGATGTGCCTGGACTTATCTGAAGACAAGACCTAATTTTTATTTTTTTTAAAAAGAGCTGTAGTAACATCATTTGTAATTATAGTGATATGAACTTGGTCACGCTTCCTGCCTACAATATCATGTATGTAAACACTACAATAAATTCTGTCTAAACACGTTCTGCTTTAACTCTACCTCTGTCTTAAGAAGTAAATGTGCATTTGCTGTCTTTATTTATCTCTGTACTGTACCACTCTGCACTAATAAATTCATTTCTTAATGAATTCATGTAGCCGTATGGCCAGAAATATATTTTTTAACTAGCTAAGAGTCTGTGATAAGCAGTGCAAAGAATCTGTTTCTTTAAAATATGTTTTACTGTACTTTGAAACTGGCTTCTAAAGATACTGAATGTTTCCATCAACTTGGTAATACTCATAACCAGCTCCTGGTATATACAATATATTAAAATGATGCTAAATATAAAAGTGTGTGTGTATAATGATTTTAAGAAAACTAATATATATGTCTCTGCACTCTGAATAAATCTGTCTCTGGACTTGTGATCAAGGCAGAGGACAGGGCTGTTTCTTGTTACTTAAGGTAACACAGGAATTCAGGCACATAGCAAAAAGCTTTTAATCACACTAATGTGATGCATTGTATCAACATCTTTATGCTAAGATGATCTTTAGGATGAAGAAAGTATTTCAAACAAACACCATGTAGTTCCCTGCAACATCAGTGCTTTTTGTTCTAGACAGTGAAGGTCTGTTGTGTAGTCAAAGCCGTAAATGGAATGAAATGAGGTTGCTTTAAACAAAGGTTTCATAAGTTGTTGAAAATCAGTTTTGAGGAAAATGTCTGAAATGTTTTGCAGAGGTGAATCTGGTGCTGGGAAGACTGAAAACATGAAGAAGGTTTTTCCATACCTTGCTCATGTTGCTTCCTCCCATAAAGGAAGAAAGGACCATAATATTCCTGTAAGTTGGGATATTTTATCATTTGTTTATTGTTCTTTTTGAAAACTACCATCTTTGCATTTAAAAAAACAACTAACTGCAGTGGACAGGACTTTCCCCTACTTGGACTCCTGTTAGCTCATAATTTTTGTGTTACTCTAGCTAGCAATAACACCTAGTTTTGTATTTTTGACTTGTTGCCTTTCTTTCCTTTTCATGATGTACCAAGGAACATTATTTTCTTTTATTTAATTTCAGTTGGCTGATGCTAAGAAAAAGGTAGATAATGACTTGGGAACCATTGAAGGCTTGGAGGAAAACAAAAAGAAATTACTGAAGGACGCGGAGTCCTTAAGCCAACGCCTAGAGGAGAAGGCAATGGCTTATGACAAACTGGAAAAGACAAAGAATCGCCTGCAGCAAGAGCTGGATGACTTGATGGTAGACCTAGATCATCAGCGCCAGATTGTTTCTAACCTGGAGAAAAAGCAGAAGAAGTTTGATCAGGTAGTCTAGTTTCCTGTCATCTTGCTGATTTCTATGATTTTTAAATGGCATCTTGTTTGTGTTGATTGATAAATCTTTTGGGAGCAGCTTGGCCTTTGTTAGGAGTAACTTGTTGCTTCTAATTTCAGTGAGCTAAATGCCATCTTGGAGTCTTGTTAGATCAAGTAATAAGCTCTTTCTATACAAAAAAGAAATTCTATTGGAACAAAACCTTCAGACTATTATTGTAATCCCTCAGGATAGACTAAGAAAGGGTGTGAAGACTGAACGATGGAAATAATAGGAAAATTATTTCATCTTTATTAGTAGCTTGCTTTCCTCACCTCATTCCAGAGTAGCTGTAGCTGTTTTCTTACTAGCCTTTGGATCAAGACTGAGAGACTAGACAGCTTCTGAATGCCAGTTAAACTTAGAGCATTAACCACTTCAGTGACTAAAACACCTCTGAGGCAGGAAGGACCTGATTATAGAACTGATGAGATGGATTAATTATTTCTTATATTCAGATGCTGGCAGAAGAAAAGAACAATTCTGCCAGATATGCAGAGGAAAGAGATCGTGCTGAAGCAGAGGCAAGGGAGAAGGAAACCAAAGCACTGTCTCTGGCTCGGGCTTTGGAAGAAGCCCTGGAAGCTAAGGAAGAGTTTGAAAGACAGAACGAACAGTTGCGGGCAGATATGGAAGACTTAATGAGCTCGAAAGATGATGTGGGCAAAAATGTAAGTAACTTTCCAGACCCTATTTTGTTATGAACTGCACAGGGAACAACACAGGAAAATTCCCTGGTTGGAGAAGTGTTTTTGACACAAATATGGAACGTTTTGAGGCTGATTTGTAACCCAAAATTCTGGAGGAATTAATGCTCAGAACAAGAGGGTGGTCTCTATTAAGATGAGGCTTGTTCAAAAGATGTGAAGACTTGGAGAGCAGCAGTTGCTGGCCAAATGCCTAATGGCACTTGTGCTGGATTTAAGAGCTTGTCTTACTACTACTACTTTTTCTCTGTGAATATTGCACAGCTCATCTCTCCATTCATCTGCACGGATGTTTGTTTGGTTCTCTAATCTGTATCTTAGAGATGCTGCTCTCCCTGTTCTGATTGTCCAGTTTGGAGCATCACAAAGTGTAGTGTACTGAGTTCATATAATGTCTACTTTTGCTGTTAACTGCTGATTTTGAGAGGGTCTGATTAATGTTTGTGGCTTAGGTCCATGAACTGGAGAAATCAAAAAGAACTTTAGAGCAACAGGTTGAAGAGATGAGGACTCAGCTTGAGGAACTGGAAGATGAACTGCAGGCCACAGAAGATGCTAAACTTCGTTTGGAGGTGAACATGCAAGCTATGAAAGCCCAGTTTGAGAGAGATCTGCAAGCCAGAGATGAACAGAATGAAGAGAAAAAGAGGATGCTGGTTAAACAAGTATGTATCTTACTGTGCTTCATAGTGGGAAGGGCGTGATGATCTTTTGACAAAGCTCTATGGCTTTGAGAACTTGCTACCAGGAAAATAAAACTCTGTGCTTAAAGATCCCATCCTATAGAAGTCCCAAGCACAGATCTTTACCAACAAGACAATAGGTCTTGTTGTGGATTAGCCACTGTTAATGTTAATGTGCCAGTGATGGTCCTCCAATTCAACTGTACCTTGCCTCAAAAGCACTCAACATGCAAGTAGATTTGGCTGTTGCTGCATGGGTGTCCTTCAAGCCCGTCCTGTTTGGTGTACAGCAACAAATCCATGGATGCCGACATAGACTGAAAGACTGTAATTAAGTGAACAGTTTCTTAAATGAAAAACGTAGCAAAGATTCCAGATTTGCCAGACTTGAGTCTCTTCAGATCTGCTTTATGATACTAGAATTCTAAAGAAATGCCTTTAAAATTTCGTGCTTGTAGGAGAAGATAGATCTAAATTAACATTTCTAAAGCTTTAAGGAAAAAGCACCTAATATTTCAAGATTTATCACAAGAAAACAAAAACTTACTGAGAATCACCTGTATAGAGATCTCCTAGAAATAAATAAAAGCATTGACCTAGAAGGCTTTTGAAGTTCCCTGCAACGCTGAATTGCTATTGTCTTGCACTGGACAAGAGCTCCTGACCTGGCATGAGGAGGGAGGCTTGATTCAAAAGAAACATATTCCTTCATGTTGGTAACCTGTGGCACTTCTGGCTCACTTTTATTGTTGTATGAGTTCATCTTAGTTCTTGTTAGTTACTTTCTTAGATACTTTGCTTCTCTGTTTTCTTTTGAAAAAAAGAAAAGTTGTTGGTGTATACATTCTAGTAGCACATCTGTTTCAAAGAGAATTATTTCTTTTTTTTTTTTCTTGAGAATGTGTGGTGATTCTATGTCGTATTTTCCTCTTAGTGGTTCAATCAGAATTAGCAACATCTGCACCCAAGTCATACCTAAATGTAGACAGATGTACTGGGCCAGAAGCTGATCATGAAGTAGCTGAACAGATGAAATGGAAATGCTTCAGACGCTGAGCTCTTTTCTTTATTTTCCTTTTGTCAGTTCAGAGATCTCTGCTTCCAGTTTGTGGATTTTTTTGCCGTCTGCAGTGTCTTCCCATGTAGCTTGAGTTCTGTAGGCTCTTCGAATCGAGTAATGCTAATTCTGATCTGCAAAGGCCTTTTGGATTCATCAGCCATTTTGTTAGGATTTTGTGTTTGCTCTGTTCCTGGAGCTTGAGCCTGTTAAATCCCTTGATTTCACAGGTGCGAGAGCTGGAGGCAGAACTGGAAGATGAGCGCAAACAGAGGGCTCTTGCTGTGGCAGCCAAGAGGAAAATGGAGATGTATATGAAAGACCTGGAAGGTCTGATAGAAGCTGCACACAAGGCTCAAGATGAAGCAATCAAACAGCTACTTAAGCTCCAGGTAGGCACAGCAAATCAGCTGAGCTGCTTTCCCTCCTGCTGACAGTCTGTCAAGGGTGCTGCTTTTCGTTACATGCATTTGTAGTGTGAAGGCAAGAAGGAGTATCGGACTCAGCTATGCTGGCATACGTCACAGTATCTGGCCTGAACTTATCAGCCGCTCAAAACTCCTCTCATCCTTTTGTTGCTAAGGAGTTAAGATTGTGATTCAAATTCTATTGTAGAAGTTATTCTTTCTCCCCTTTCTCATGGCTAGGAAAAGAAGCTGATGGAGGATCGAACTGCTGAATGTACTTCTCAGCTGGCTGAAGAAGAAGAAAAGGCAAAAAACTTGGCCAAACTCAAGAACAAACAGGAAATGATGATCACTGATTTGGAAGGTTTGTTCTTGCTACATTTGCCTGTTAACAGGTTGTACATCATGCGAGAAAGGAGTGGATCACTTATTACAGTGTATGCAGTATCTGGTCCAGTCCGCTAAGTGTAACCTTATATGTAGATACCTTAATAGCTGTTGCTTTTATCTAAATCTTGAAAGAATAATTTATTGCTTGCAAGCCTTGTTGCATTTGGCTGCTCAGTCTTTCTCGTGTTTAATTTGTTAGCTTTTCATTTTTGAGAATCCATTGTATTTAATGATACACTCCAGAAATTCATGTTGTTGCATGCATCCCTTAGTAACAAGGTAAAACATCTGTCTCTTGGGAAGGCGCTACACTTTTCTATAATAACACATTAGAACAACATATTTCTGGAAAAATGTTAGTAGGCATTCATTAGTCTTCTAATATTTTTTGAATAAGCAAATCTGAATTGTTCTGCCTTTCTTGATGCTTTGTTTATCTAAAATGGTTCAGTTTCTTTGGCCATTTATTTCTGATTGTTTTGCCTGTGTTGTCACGACTGAATTAGTCCTATATGTAACCTTTCATGATGTTATGGTGGGTTTTTTAATTACTTATGGTTGTAAATAGGTATTGTGCAACATTAATAAACTGCCAAGCCAAAGTTGCAAAATATAAGGCAATGTTGCTATCTGCCCTAATTTGGAAATATTTTTTTCACTTACTGTTATGGGCTGTCTTGCTACATATTTTAATACTGATGCGCTTATGGAAAAATACCAAAGTTTAGTCTTATCTGTGTAGGAAGGTATTGAAGTAATACGAATAATAGATGATTGATGTACCTTTTATTTAAAAAGCCTATTCAGGGACTTTAAGATGGGCATAAGTAAGCTGTACTCATTGGAAAATAATGCTTGAGTAGTTAAATGAGTGTACTTAAATTGGGACTAGTGTTTCTGAAGATACTTGACATATGTGGTTGGTTATGGTGCTGTTCCCAGAGTGATGACCTTAGAAATGGAAATTAAAGCTTAAATATAAGGCATGCAACTGCTTGGCTAGTAAAGAACAATAAAATGACACTCTTTGAGACAATTCAAGAAGCCATGAAGGTCACTCTGCTAGGGTCTTGACACTGGTAAGTACTGAAATTTGGGGGGGGGGGGGCAACAAAAACCCACAAAACCCAAAAAAACCCCCACTAATTCAGTTTACTGTGAGTTTTCCCCATTGCGAAATTGTGTCTTATGACACTCTTCTGTCACCTGCCAGAAATATAATGTAAAAACAGAGAAAAGTGCTATTTTTTTTTTTGAATGAGGGGTTGTTTAGAGAAAAACAATGTTACTTTAAATTGTCTGGAAAATCCCAAATACCCCTCGGTAGCTCTAAGATATGATTCTTGAACATGGCTCCGTTTCCATGTAGAAGATGTCCTGATCTTGTAGCAGGCTTAGGAGGGGTGTGAGAAACCCCTGCACTGAGAACCCACAAAGTATTGAACAAGTCTAATAACTTACATTTATTCTAATAGATGTTGAATTGTGCTAATGCTATGCTAAGCAAAACCTTCCTGTGACTTCAATATATTACATACCTGGTCATTAGCTAACTGTAGACAATGCAGCCAATAACTATCTTAATCAGACCACAGGCAGATCATCTAAATGTATTTTATTGCTAGGGCACTTATAACTGGATGGTTTTCACAAAGAAATACCTTAGGGCAGGAGTATCTTGGCTACACAAGGAAATTACTGGAGGCTATCAGGGTTGCAAAGTCTTGCTAAATATCAATGGGATGTGAGTTAGTGGTACAGATACTTGCAAAAATTGTTTATCCAAGTTTTCTTTAAGTTACATTATTTTCCAGTAGACCTTTTGGAGTCTAACCTAGCCCTTCCACAACTATGCAAGCCATAATTTTTTCCAGTCTGTAGTTCTTCATTTTTGAATCCTGATGTCTGCGATCACCTGGCCGAGCAGCTCAAACTGCTCTTCTGTTAGATTCTATTCCTTATTTTTCTGTCAACATGTGATTATGTTTGTTACCTTACTTCAAACTTTTTTCTCCAGTCATTGACTTTTTCTTGACTTTCTATCTGAATCATGCAGTTCTACTTTGCTATTTCATCTTTCCCAGTCACCCTTCCAGCTGCAGTCTGGAGAAAGAATTGACACAGTGTATATTAAACTTCCCACCCTTCTTGCTGTCCCATTGCCCTGCCCCTGAACCTTCTGAGGATAACAATAGGAAAAAATTGCTTATAAATATAATCCTTTACTTCCATAGAGCGCTTAAAAAAGGAGGAGAAGACCCGTCAAGAATTAGAAAAAGCTAAAAGAAAACTTGATGGTGAAACAACAGACCTACAGGACCAAATAGCTGAGCTGCAAGCCCAGATTGAAGAACTGAAGATCCAGCTGGCCAAGAAAGAGGAAGAACTGCAGGCTGCTCTTGCTAGGTCGGATCATGATGGAGCTTTATGACTACAGAAGTGTGGTAGAAACCTACTTTCCCAGACAGAATTTCAGCTGACTGCAAACTGATGAGTTAAAACTGGGAGTGTTCAAGCAGAAGCCAGTTCATGTTTGTACTACAGCATCTCTAGACACCTGTGTGTTTTGCGTAGACAGGGCAAAAAAGGAACTCAATCTTTCATCACCATCCTTGCTCTATAAAGCTCCAAAACCAATGTTTCATCAGGGCTTAATAGCACTTTGGCTCTGGAAGCTTTTTAGTCTCCCAGAGTTCAGCCTCAGGAGGGGGAAAAAACATGTAATTGTCGAGAGTGTTCTTAGTTCGTCCAAATACTGGATAATGTCTGTCCAACTCAATCAAAGATCTGTGTGGTAGTCTCGCAGCCACATGTTATAAACTAAACACCACCTGAGTTTTCTGAGTAATGATCTATAACTTTGCAGGAAGAGACAGTCCTACAGACAAGGGTGCACCCTTGGGAGTGTTGAGGTCTACAAAACTGGAATACCTGAATGCAAACTGGAAAGCTTGATCATTCCAGTAGTGCATCTGTAGTACCTGGGGCACTGCTCTCATTAGGATCTTGAGAATAACAGTGCAGTAGTGGCTTTGTCTATGAAATTTTAGGAAGTGGATTTTGTTCAAGTGGGAAAGATGAGTTATTTTTTGAGTACATAACTTATAGTAGACTTATGAGAAGAGATCTGAAGCTATGAAATATCATTAACTGTTGTGGTTCTGTTTAACAGAGGTGATGAAGAAGCAGTTCAGAAAAACAACGCACCGAAGGTGATGAGAGAGTTGCAGGCTCAAATTGCAGAACTGCAGGAGGATCTTGAATCTGAGAAGGCATCTCGCAACAAGGCGGAAAAGCAGAAAAGAGATTTAAGTGAAGAGCTGGAGGCTTTAAAAACTGAACTAGAAGATACCTTGGATACCACTGCAGCACAGCAAGAGCTGAGGTAGGATCATGTGTCTGTATAAGCAGGCACCATTAAAATTCACCTTGAATTTACAAAAGACTAAAATGTTGATTTTTGATAACTATTGATGCTTCCTCTAGGACAAAGCGAGAGCAGGAGGTGGCTATACTGAGGAAAGCAATTGAAGAGGAAACCAAAAACCATGAAGCACAGATCCAGGAAATCAGGCAGAGGCATGCTACTGCCCTGGAAGAGCTCTCTGAACAACTGGAACAGGCCGAAAGGGTGAGCAGAAAATTAATTACAGAAATACATTTTTCAGCTTCAGGACTTTTATAAGTAACATAAGTGGCGTGGTCACTTCCAGTGATATCTGCAGATCTAAATTGTCCTCTGTACATGCTTAACTACTGCAGTTGAATCAAATATATCCTGCTGGTTTGAACATATAGCAACTTTTCAGATAGATGCCAAGACTATCTAAAAGTGTTTGTTAGACCTGGAAACAGTGCACCTAGAGATAAATTGATGTAGTACTTTTGTGGGAATTCTCGAGCAGCCTATGTACTTATTTGGTGAAAAGCAGTTCTCTGCCTAAGCGAACTGCGGAATGGTTCCAAATAAGGTAATTGTCATGTCGACACTCACAAATAACAAACTGTGAGTACGGGTAGCGTAAAAGTTCTTCCAGCCACTCTTCACTTTATGCTTGTACCGTGACCTCCAGTGCTAGATATCTGTGGAGTATCTTGCTGATTTGCAGAGTTATATTGTGTCTCTGGTAACCCCTGCCAGAGCAGAGGAAGCGGCACACCTGGACAACGTGGTTCCTACTAGTGCAGCTTCAGTGTCTTTGTTCAGAAGTAGAATTAATCCAACACTGCCAAAGAAAAAAAAAGTATCTCTAGCTTGTAAAATTTTATTTCTAGTCATTCACAGATATATGGGTGGACAGTTCATATACTGTAGTAATATTTTTGTGTAGGAATATTTCAGAAGCCTCCTTAGTTTAAAATACTACGTGAGAAATATAGTAGTTAAATCTGATGGAAATTATAGTGTATTCACCTGAAAATCTTACGTGTTTCCTGTGCTCTTTATTCATTAAATATTCTCAATAAGAGCATAAAAAGACAGAAGAATACCCTACAATCTTAAACAAAGGTCCTGTGATAAGATTGTCAGTTCTGGCAATATAGTAAGAATGGCACTTAAACATCCCTTATGGCAAGTACTACCTTTTTAAAAAGGTTTTTGACAAATGTCAGTGCAGTGGTGAAAAGTGCTTTATTATGCACTTCCAGGCTGCTATGCCTACTAAAATCAGGGCAGCTGTAGCTGATATCTTTCCTTTTATTTCTGTGAGATGAGGCATGCTGATCTGTTAATGGGCACATTCCTTCCTGCTCAGTGCTACTCACATGGTCCTTTTACAGCACTGACATCCCAGATCTTACTGAATTCATAGAAATATCTTCTGGTCCTCGCTGTTACCTGTGATATCTGAGAGTGGATTAACTTGCATTACCTTAATTTTTTTGGCTAACATATGCAAAATGTTACACAGCAGGATTTTAAATGCTCCCTACTTACAACTTGCTGAGCAGTTATTTTGTCTTTGAGCTTATAATCCTGATTTGCTGGACTGAATATTTTTAGCAGAAAACTTTATTGATATGTAAAAAAGTGTTGAAGTTCTTCCTTTTTGTTTTTCCTAGTTCAAAGCAAATCTTGAAAAAAACAAGCAAGACCTAGAGTCTGACAACAAGGAGTTGACCTGTGAAGTGTGGGTACTGCAGCAGGTCGAGGCAGAGTCTGAACATAAGAGGAAGAAGCTCGATGCTCAGGTGCAAGAGCTAACTGCTAGGGTCACAGAAGGAGAAAGAGTGAGGGTGGAGCTGGCGGAGAAAGCTAACAAGCTGCAGGTAAGGCTGTATGGAATTGCTAAACTGCTGAACTATACACAAGAAAGTAAAAGCTTTAACCATATACAGAAGTGGCTAGGAGGAATGACTATCAAAGATGCAGCTAGGTCTACAGGAATGGGGACTGTAGTTGATGTGGGAGGCGATCTCAGTCATGTACTCGTGTACTTGAGGGGCTTGAAAGCGGTGACACACCTCAGATAGCTGGAGAGCCATGACATGAATCCTGAACTTTTTGGACTATGTAAGAATCACAGTGGCTTTGAAGTACATGGCTTCCCATTTTGGAGACCAAATCCTGTAGGAGGCTCTGCTGACAGCTGGCCTACAGGTTTTTGGCTTGGATGTGGAGTTGAGTAGAGTGGGCTGAGCTCATTTGTAGGCTTGAGCAAAAATGTACTGATTGATGATGGCCACACGTTTCCTTTTGTGCTTCAAAAGGAACTTGACAGATAGGGATTGCAAGTAAAGGGCTGTTCCTCTGCGAAATGGAGAAAACAGACAAAATGCAGTCAGAGCTGACTTCTTAGCCACAGCAAAGAGTATTATGAGTAAATCAAGCTAAAGTGCTTGAAAAAGGGAATGGCCCCATTCTTTTTGGGGGAAGCGTTTTGGCAGTCTCTCACTGTATATACAAGTAGCATAGCCTAAAATAGCAAGAATTGGCACCTGGCATTGACCTTTTCTCTTGCAGTGATGCTTTAAACCCAGCTGCCACCCTGATAATCCTTGAATTAATGGTACTGTAAAATACACGGTCCTATAAAATACATGATCCTATAATGAAAAATAGCTTTAAATATGACTGTAGATGTTGGAATGACATGCTCTGCTAAATATCATGGCTAACTCTTATTATGTTCTGTCTTCAGTTCAGGACTGACACATTTCTAACCAAACTTCAGTATTCTTAGCTTGTTGTACCTGGGATGTGTTGTTGTCTTGCCTTCCATGGAATTTGTTGAGGTTTTGTGTTCCGTGTCAGATGTAGGCTTTGCCATGGATCTGCTGCGCGTTATTACCTTTAGACTGCTTGCTTTGCAGAACGAGTTGGATAATGTCTCAAGTCTCCTGAAGGAAGCAGAGAAGAAAGGCATTAAGTTTGCCAAAGATGCGGCTAGTTTGGAATCTCAGCTTCAGGATACACAGGTGTGTGTGCAGTGAAGCTTGAACTTAGCGCTGAAGCTTTGTTCCTCATTGAAATGCTAACTGCATAACAGAAAATACATTTTCATTCATGGTTTGGAAAGCCCCATGGGTAGAAGCTGTATTTCCTATTGAAGTCTAGTGAAATGCGATGTATGATGATTGCTCAGCTACATGTGGAGCCAGTTTTTCATTATCTAAGATTTACTGCTTGATAGACTGTAGCCTTTCAGTTTCTCTTTTTTATTTCTTAGTCTCTGTGGGAGATAAGTATTAAGTCAAAAAAACCTTTCCAAGTAGGATGTTAATGCAAATAAGGTCCTTGGGGTGTGTGAAAGGCACGAGGGACAATACCCTGTCTTTTACTGACTTAGGCTGAAGTTCTTTACTGACTTCAGCTTAAGTTGTTGAAACTGCCAGTGTTTGCTTTTTGGGTTAAATAATGCAGCTTGATACATGTATTCATCACTTAAATATACTCTTTTTTTTTCCCCTGTATAAAAATGCTAATGGTGACTATTCGAGTAATGTTCATTACAGTTGGAGAGTTCTGTGAGGAACAGGGTGGGGGAAGAGAGGGCTGGTGGTTACACTTTTCATTAGTCTCGGTTATGACAGAAGTTTCCACTGCCAAATTACAGCTCTCTTTAAACTGACCTTTACATTTAAGCAATGCAGTGAATCTTGAAAGCATGCTGTCATTGCAGGATTGGTTGCTATATATTTGTCTCAGGTGGTTTAAAATAGGGACTCTATATGCTTGTCGGAAAAGAAAGATATATTTTGAAGACAACTGCTGTGCTTGTCCCTTTGAAGATAGAAAAGTATCATCCATTGGCTTCTATGAACAGACAGTGGCATGGATTCTCTGAGAATAACGCTTCATAAAGGCTTAAGTGTGCCCCAAATGACTGAGCAGTACCTTTTTGAAAACCCAAATTACGGATGGCTTCATAAGCATGTCGTTGTACAAAACTGCTGAGAGAAAAATAATCAAACCTGAACCTCCAAGTAGAGTAATGGAGGGTGGTGGGCCAAGGCCACACTTAACACGCTATGAACCAAACGGAACTTTGAATATGCCTGTTTGTGTAACAGGAGCTGCTTCAGGAAGAAACCCGCCAGAAACTCAACCTGAGCAGTAGGATTAGGCAGCTGGAAGAGGAGAAGAACAACCTGCAAGAGCAGCAGGAAGAGGAAGAGGAGGCCAGAAAGAATTTGGAGAAACAGATGTTTGCCTTACAATCACAGGTAAGCTGTTGTACATGGCAAGACTTCTGTAAGGGCTGCATGTTCCAGGTGAGATGAATTGGTCTCCTAAACCTCTTGGAAAAATGTCGTGTAACTTGCACGTATGCTCGACCACACTTTGGAATAAAATTTTCCATGGACTTTCTCAATTGCCATAGTGACCAGTACAACTAACTGCAGTGGACAGGACTTTCCCCTACTTGGACTCCTGTTAGCTCATAATTTTTGTGTTACTCTAGCTAGCAATAACACCTAGTTTTGTATTTTTGACTCTTTGCCTTTCTTTCCTTTTCATGATGTACCAAGGAACATTATATTCTTTTATTTAATTTCAGTTGGCTGATGCTAAGAAAAAGGTAGATGATGACTTGGGAACCATTGAAGACTTGGAGCAAAACAAAAAGATATTACAGAAGGACGTGGAGTCCTTAAGCCAACGCCTAGAGGAGAAGGCAATGGCTTATGACAAACTGGAAAAGACAAAGAATCGCCTGCAGCAAGAGCTGGATGACTTGATGGTAGACCTAGATCATCAGCGCCAGATTGTTTCTAACCTGGAGAAAAAGCAGAAGAAGTTTGATCAGGTAGTCTAGTTTCCTGTCATCTTGCTGATTTCTATGATTTTTAAATGGCATCTTGTTTGTGTTGATTGATAAATCTTTTGGGAGCAGCTTGGCCTTTGTTAGGAGTAACTTGTTGCTTCTAATTTCAGTGAGCTAAATGCCATCTTGGAGTCTTGTTAGATCAAGTAATAAGCTCTTTCTATATAAAAAAGAAATTCTATTGGAACAAAAACTTCAGACTATTATTGTAATCCCTCAGGATAGACTAAGAAAGGGTGTGAAGACTGAACGATGGAAATAATAGGAAAATTATTTCATCTTTATTAGTAGCTTGCTTTCCTCACCTCATTCCAGAGTAGCTGTAGCTGCTTTCTTACTAGCCTTTGGATCAAGACTGAGAGACTAGAGAGCTTCTGAATGCCAGTTAAACTTAGAGCACTAACCACTTCAGTGACTAAAACACCTCTGAGGCAGGAAGGACCTGATTATAGAACTGATGAGATGGATTAATTATTTCTTATATTCAGATGCTGGCAGAAGAAAAGAACATTTCTGCCAGATATGCAGAGGAAAGAGATCGTGCTGAAGCAGAGGCAAGGGAGAAGGAAACCAAAGCACTGTCTCTGGCTCGGGCTTTGGAAGAAGCCCTGGAAGCTAAGGAAGAGTTTGAAAGACAGAACAAACAGTTGCGGGCAGATATGGAAGACTTAATGGGCTCGAAAGATGATGTGGGCAAAAATGTAAGTAACTTTCCAGACCCTATTTTGTTATGAACTGCACAGGGAACAACACAGGAAAATTCCCTGGTTGGAGAAGTGTTTTTGACACAAATATGGAACGTTTTGAGGCTGATTTGTAACCCAAAATTCTGGAGGAATTAATGCTCAGAACAAGAGGGTGGTCTCTATTAAGATGAGGCTTGTTCAAAAGATGTGAAGACTTGGAGAGCAGCAGTTGCTGGCCCAATGCCTAATGGCACTTGTGCTGGATTTAAGAGCTTGTCTTACTACTACTACTTTTTCTCTGTGAATATTGCACAGCTCATCTCTCCATTCATCTGCACGGATGTTTGTTTGGTTCTCTAATCTGTATCTTAGAGATGCTGCTCTCCCTGTTCTGATTGTCCAGTTTGGAGCATCACAAAGTGTAGTGTACTGAGTTCATATAATGTCTACTTTTGCTGTTAACTGCTGATTTTGAGAGGGTCTGATTAATGTTTGTGGCTTAGGTCCATGAACTGGAGAAATCAAAAAGAACTTTAGAGCAACAGGTTGAAGAGATGAGGACTCAGCTTGAGGAACTGGAAGATGAACTGCAGGCCACAGAAGATGCTAAACTTCATTTGGAGGTGAACATGCAAGCTATGAAAGCCCAGTTTGAGAGAGATCTGCAAGCCAGAGATGAACAGAATGAAGAGAAAAAGAGGATGCTGGTTAAACAAGTATGTATCTTACTGTGCTTCATAGTGGGAAGGGCGTGATGATCTTTTGACAAAGCTCTATGGCTTTGAGAACTTGCTACCAGGAAAATAAAACTCTGTGCTTAAAGATCCCATCCTATAGAAGTCCCAAGCACAGATCTTTACCAACAAGACAATAGGTCTTGTTGTGGATTAGCCACTGTTAATGTTAATGTGCCAGTGATGGTCCTCCAATTCAACTGTACCTTGCCTCAAAAGCACTCAACATGCAAGTAGATTTGGCTGTTGCTGCATGGGTGTCCTTCAAGCCCGTCCTGTTTGGTGTACAGCAACAAATCCATGGATGCCGACATAGACTGAAAGACTGTAATTAAGTGAACAGTTTCTTAAATGAAAAACGTAGCAAAGATTCCAGATTTGCCAGACTTGAGTCTCTTCAGATCTGCTTTATGATACTAGAATTCTAAAGAAATGCCTTTAAAATTTCGTGCTTGTAGGAGAAGATAGATCTAAATTAACATTTCTAAAGCTTTAAGGAAAAAGCACCTAATATTTCAAGATTTATCACAAGAAAACAAAAACTTACTGAGAATCACCTGTATAGAGATCTCCTAGAAATAAATAAAAGCATTGACCTGGAAGGCTTTTGAAGTTCCCTGCAACGCTGAATTGCTATTGTCTTGCACTGGACAAGAGCTCCTGACCTGGCATGAGGAGGGAGGCTTGATTCAAAAGAAACATATTCCTTCATGTTGGTAACCTGTGGCACTTCTGGCTCACTTTTATTGTTGTATGAGTTCATCTTAGTTCTTGTTAGTTGCTTTCTTAGATACTTTGCTTCTCTGTTTTCTTTTGAAAAAAAGAAAAGTTGTTGGTGTATACATTCTAGTAGCACATCTGTTTCAAAGAGAATTATTTCTTTTTTTTTTTCTTGAGAATGTGTGGTGATTCTATGTCGTATTTTCCTCTTAGTGGTTCAATCAGAATTAGCAACATCTGCACCCAAGTCATACCTAAATGTAGACAGATGTACTGGGCCAGAAGCTGATCATGAAGTAGCTGAACAGATGAAATGGAAATGCTTCAGACGCTGAGCTCTTTTCTTTATTTTCCTTTTGTCAGTTCAGAGATCTCTGCTTCCAGTTTGTGGATTTTTTTGCCGTCTGCAGTGTCTTCCCATGTAGCTTGAGTTCTGTAGGCTCTTCGAATCGAGTAATGCTAATTCTGATCTGCAAAGGCCTTTTGGATTCATCAGCCATTTTGTTAGGATTTTGTGTTTGCTCCGTTCCTGGAGCTTGAGCCTGTTAAATCCCTTGATTTCACAGGTGCGAGAGCTGGAGGCAGAACTGGAAGATGAGCGCAAACAGAGGGCTCTTGCTGTGGCAGCCAAGAGGAAAATGGAGATGTATATGAAAGACCTGGAAGGTCTGATAGAAGCTGCACACAAGGCTCAAGATGAAGCAATCAAACAGCTACTTAAGCTCCAGGTAGGCACAGCAAATCAGCTGAGCTGCTTTCCCTCCTGCTGACAGTCTGTCAAGGGTGCTGCTTTTCGTTACATGCATTTGTAGTGTGAAGGCAAGAAGGAGTATCAGACTCAGCTATGCTGGCATACGTCACAGTATCTGGCCTGAACTTATCAGCCACTCAAAACTCCTCTCATCCTTTTGTTGCTAAGGAGTTAAGATTGTCCCCCACATACTTCTATTCTATAGTCATCATTTTCAAAGCTTTGCATAAGGATTTACTGAGGATTGCTTTTGAGGCTGAATCTTTAAAATTTATCGTTGTTTGTATCTTTGAATTTACTGATTTCAGCTCAGCTCTTGCTGATTGCTACTTCCTCTAGTCGAGGAAGCCAAAAATGCTCCAGAGAAATAGGAGGAGTAAATTTTAGTTGCTTTGAAAAAGCTCCAAGATGCCTATTCTTTTTAGATTGGCAAGAAGAATCCAGTACTTGTGTCAAGGATTTATTTCCCATTCCCAGAGAAATACTCCGTCTTTAGTAGAGGTCAGTTTTCCCAAGGCTTTCAGTGCCATGGCCCAAAGCTGCAGGAGTATGAGGCCGTGGCAAGACCATGTAAAGCATAGAGGAAACTGCATTGCCTTTCTCTCCTGTCCACTCTATTCCTTGGCAATCCTACTTCAACTGAATGAGGGCAATTCTGGAACTTGGTCCAGGCGCTGGATGAGAAGGGAATGGAGATTAAAGCAAGAAATGCTGGTACCTAGCAGTAGCGGCTTCTCTATTCCCAGAGGCTGAGTCAGTTACAGAGTTCATACCTGATCTCTGTACACTTTCATGCAAGCACCTGAAATAAGTGGTCTCATGACTAGTGGTATTGCGAAGATGCAGGTACAACTTAAATGCAGTTTCTCCAGCCTTATTCTTTTAGCATCTGAAGTCAAACTTGTGTGAATTAAGATATCAGTCTGTGTTAAGTGTCTTACGGGAAGGATAAGTATGTGCTTCTACGTTATATGTGCAAAATGGTGAATTGTGGTACTTCTACACTGAGAAGTTTCTTACCTTGAGTACTTGTAATAGGTTTTATCAGTCAATTTAAGTAAATAGGTTTGTTTTTTTCCAAGACAATTGCAAGAGCATTACCTATCTACTACAAAGGTATCTCTACTACCTCTACTAGAGGTTTTTTCCTACGAGAAATATACTAATAAATGAAGTCTTCTAATGGGATATTTCTGATGAGGAGTGAGTGATGGAAAGATGAGAAAATGAAGGGTTTAGACTGAAAGAGGGTAGATTTAAATTGGATATAAGAAAGAAATTCTTCACTCTGAGGGTGATGAGGCACTGGCCCAGGTTGCCCAGAGAAGCTGTGGCTGCCCCCTCCCTGGCAGTGTTCAAGGCCAGGTTGGATGGGGCTTTGAGCAGCCTGGAAGGTGTCTCTGCCCGTGGCAGAGGGATAGAACTCTGATCTTTAAAGGTCCTGTCCAACCCAAACCATTCTATAATTCTATGAAAATAAGAACTGAAAATAAATATATTTAAGTGGAATGAAGCCACTTTAGGAGGAAGGTCTTGCCTCCTAAGGGCAAAAAAGCTTCAGAGCTACTAATAAATCTTGTGGTTGTCCTGCTGTATCATGGCTTATTCTTTCCTCTGCTCTCCAATTGCAGGCTGAAATGAAAGACTACCAGCGGGAGCTAGAAGAAGCCCGTGCATACAGAGATGAGATCTTTGCACAGTCCAAAGAAAGTGAAAAGAAGCTCAAAGGTCTTGAAGCAGAAATACTCCAGCTCCAAGAGGTGAGATTGAAATCCAAGAAATCTGTTTTTCTTTCTAGAGAAAAGGGGAAGGCCAGAGGGTGTTTGTTTTTTTTTAAAAAAAGAAAAAGTAAAAAGTCATCCAGTGAGTTGAACAGAAAAGTGGGAGCCTGGAGATGTTTCTCTTCCTCACTGCCCCAGGTCATTAGTGAGCTTCTTATAGCTTTGTAGGAATCCTTCTAGTAGTCTGGACTTCCTTTCCCTGCCTGGGTAGCAGGGAAGCCTTACTACTGCTTAAACAGATTTCAAGCCTCACTAAAATTTGCAAGGTGGTTTGAGAGTCTCTGGAAGCTGTGGTGCACAGTGTCAGTACTAAAACTGGTCACTGGAAGTATATAAAAACCTAACAATCTCTCCAGTACCTCAGTGGACCATGTAAGTCTGTGGAGGTTTATCTCTCTGCTGTCTGAGGTCCTCATCCCTTTCTTTTACGGGCATTTGTTCCCTCATTGTTGGCAATTCATGTAAGAGCTCCAAGTCGTGCTACATATCGCTGTCACTTATCTCCGATTATCTCCGTTGTCTGCCACAAGGTTAAACGTTTGAGGTTTGAAGGCAACAGAATTGCCTTGTGTGAGAGACGGCCTCTTTTTGCCCTGTTAGCTGCAAAGGTTGAAGCAATCACTCAGCTTACACTGCACTTAATGTTTGAGACTTTTACCTACAACTTACTAGAGCTTCTCCATGTCATTCTTTCACAGACTTCAAACTTGTCAGTCCTGCACTTGCAGTGCATTAGATTGTGTCCTTCTTGGTGAATGTCTGGGTGTTTCTACCACTCAATACAATTTCACAATACAAGATTCAGCGCTGTTATAGTTTTGTGCTAAAAATTCATTTTCTATACTTTGCTTTCAGTCATGCTACGTACTCTGTAGGAACCTAAAAAATTTGCTTAATTTAGTGCCCACGTTATACTTAATGAATTAGAGCATGTGACAGAACGGTTTTCTCCTCCTGCTTAGGGCTTGAATGTTACTGGCCTTTTCAGGGGATGGGGAGAAGTAAATTCATAATAGTCATGTGGCAGTTACGGGAGGGAAAGATCAAGGTGATGCGTCCTCCTAGCTTTTACAGCTGTTGGTTCTGTTTATCCATTAAAAGACCTCGGCGATATCACACTTCACAGCATCTCCCAGAAGTTATTAGAAGGCATAATTGTTTGCACAAGTTTTGAGATTCCTAATGCTGTAATGAATATTTCCTAAACCTTCACAGGAGTTTGCTGCGTCTGAAAGAGCTCGTCGTCATGCTGAGCAAGAAAGGGATGAGTTGGCTGATGAGATTGCAAACAGTGCTTCGGGAAAGTGAGTCATCAAATGTATTAATTGTGCATCTGAAGAACTTCAGGCACCAGCAGCTGCAGTTCTTGGTAGCCTGCTTGCAATTTCTGTATTGACCTGTTGTCCCGATAAAAATTCCTTCTTGTTACAAAGAGAATTGCTTACACAGTAGCTTCTCGTTACAGTTTGGAATGTCTAAAGTATCAAAAGCAAAATAGCCAGTTGCTTTGTATCAGATCTGAGCGTGTCTTGACCCAAATACTTCTTTTCTAGGTCAGCGCTGCTGGATGAGAAGCGCCGGCTGGAAGCTTGGATTGCACAATTGGAGGAAGAGCTCGAGGAAGAGCAGAGCAACATGGAGCTTCTCAATGAGCGGTTCCGAAAGACCACGTTGCAGGTGAGTCCGTTGGTGGCAATGCTGTAGGGGCAATCTATGTTTCAGTGTGCACATAAGTGGAGGATCTCAATAGCACCAAATGATC
Source organism: Opisthocomus hoazin (assembly GCF_030867145.1). NCBI lineage: Eukaryota > Metazoa > Chordata > Aves > Opisthocomiformes > Opisthocomidae > Opisthocomus > Opisthocomus hoazin. Next base: position 313,846 of record NW_027448917.1, read on the forward strand.
TTCTATCGTTCTCCTCTGAAAGGTTGACACGCTGAATTCTGAGCTAGCTGGGGAGCGGAGTGCTGCCCAGAAGAGTGAAAATGCACAGCAGCAGCTAGAAAGGCAGAACAAAGAGCTGAAAGCCAAGTTGCGGGAACTGGAGGGATCTGTGAAGTCGAAGTTCAAGGCAACAATTTCTACTCTAGAAGCCAAGATTGTGCAGCTAGAAGAACAGCTTGAGCAGGAAGCCAAGTAAGGAGAAAAAGAAAAAAAAATCTGTTTGCTTGTGTTTGCCATGTCTGAAACCTCTGTGCCTTAGGTTTTTGTGGGGCTGAGATACGAGTTTCCGGCAAAGGCATTGGGGTTTCTGATCAGGAAACCTACTGTTTGGGGGACACATTTTGACAAGAGAGCTGCAAAGTAACTGGGGTTGAAATTTTCAGAAACGATTTGCTCCGTAACTAAAGCTGCTGAATTAACTCTGGACATTAACCAGGTGAATATGTTGACTGGTAGTCCCAGGATGCACAAGGTGATGCAGAAGTTTCTTGAGACAAGATGAAACATCGCCTTGAGACACCTGGTCTCTTTGGTTAGAGGAAGCCAGTTGAAGAGCTTAGGTGTGACAGCTTTAGTTGGTTGAGATGAATCCTGTACTCTGCAGAAGTCTTTCTGCAGTGAGCTCTTCCTGTCTATCCTTGTCATCTTGGTCCTCCAAATATATGTATTTGTTTTAAGCTAGTTCCTCCCAGAATCTGAAGGTCTTATAACAATCTTTTTTCTTTTTGTGCTTTTGGCTCTATGGGAGGAACATGTTACTGGTTAGCAATAACTCTGTAAGAAGCACCTTGATATCCCTCTTTTGAGTCTGCATACCATACTGGTATTGCTCCAGTGCTAAGGCTTCATGTTTTCAAAGCTGCATCCCAGCCAACCACCAGCACGCTAAAACTGTTGCTGCTGTTGATGGTGGCAGGCGTGTTAGGAGAACTCAAGTATCAGTTACACCATGAGGCGAGAGCCTTTCAGAAGGAACAGATTTTGTCTTCCTGGCCTTCAAGTACTGGGACAAATGACGGCTTTTGATTATTCTAGGGAAAGAGCAGCTGCTAACAAACTGGTCCGTCGTACGGAGAAGAAATTGAAGGAAGTCTTCATGCAGGTGGAGGATGAGCGTCGACACGCAGACCACTACAAGGAGCAGGTAGGTGGAAGGGCTTAGCTTTTGAGGCCTATTTCTCAGAAAAGGTAAATAAAACCATACTTTAAGTAGAAAGGGCTTGCTAAGAAGCATGTTAATGAAAAGACTTTGGGGAATCTATCTTGATGACTAAACCACTAGAGTAGTTCCCAGTGGTCAGAACCTCCCCGTGATAGCTCTGATGTGATGGTCCATTACGCATCCTGGTCTCCCAGACCCAGGAGCTCTGCAGTGTTTCCAGGAGCCCAGGCTGGAATCTGCAGTGAGGCTGTGCTGGTTCATCTCCAGCTGGAGTGGTTGGGTGGACAGGACGTTGGCTAACTCCTGGTCGTGGCGTTGCAGCTGTCTAGTTTGATCCTGAGTCCCTGGGTTTATATTTCAGATGGAAAAGGCAAATGCCAGAATGAAGCAGCTCAAACGCCAGCTGGAGGAGGCCGAAGAGGAAGCCACACGTGCAAATGCTTCCCGACGTAAACTTCAGCGTGAGCTGGACGATGCCACAGAGGCTAACGAGGGCCTGAGCCGGGAGGTCAGCACCCTGAAGAACAGGCTAAGGTAGGTGGTGCCAGTGGTGGTGAGCAGGGTTTGTCTGAGCCCTCGTGTGCCCACAGACTCTCCGCAGTGCATCCTTGGGGAGTATCCAGCTGTGGCACTGCTGGTGTTAGGGATGTTCAGCTCAGGAAGTGTGGGCTGGATGAGTGCTCGGTGTGGTGGATTGAGAACTGGCTGAATGGCAGAGCTCAGAGGGCTGTCATCAGCGGCGCCGAGTCTGGTTGGAGGCTGGTAACTAGTGGTGTGCCTCAGGGGTCAATACTGGGCCCAGTGTTGTTTAACTTCATCAGTGACCTGTATGAAGAGACGGAGTGTACCCTCAGCAAGTTTGCTGATGACACCAACCTGGGAGGAGTGGTAGATACACCAGCAGGCTGTGCTGCCATTCAGCGAGACCTGGACAGGCTGGAGAGTTGGGCAGAGAGGAACCTGATGAGGTTCAACAAGGGCAAGTGCAGGGTCCTGCACCTGGGGAGGAACAACCCCACGCACCAGTACAGGCTTGGGGCGGACCTGCTGGAGAGCAGCTCTGCGGAGACGGACCTGGGTGTTCTGGCGGACGACAGGTTGACCATGAGCCAGCAGCGTGCCCTGGCTGCCAAGAAGGCCAATGGTCTCCTGGGGTGCATTAGGAGGAGTGTGGGCAGCAGGTCGAGGGAGGTTCTCCTTCCCCTCTACACTGCCCTGGTGAGGCCCCATCTGGAGTGCTGTGTCCAGTGCTGGGTTCCCCAGTTCAAGAAAGATGAGGAGCTACTGGAGAGAGTCCAGCGGAGGGCTATGAGGATGGTGAGGGGACTGGAGCATCTCTCCTACGAGGAGAGGCTGAGGGAGCTGGGCTTGTTCAGCCTGAAGAAGAGAAGGCAGAGAGGGGACCTTAGAAATGCTGATAAATATCTGCAGGGTGGGTGTCAGGAGGACGGGGCCAGACTCTCTCCAGTGGTGCCCAACGACAGGACAAGGGGCAATGGGCACAAACTGAGGCACAGGAAGTTCCAGCTGAACCCGAGGAAGAACTTCTTCCCTCTGAGGGTGACGGAGCACTGGAACAGGCTGCCCAGGGAGGCTGTGGAGTCTCCTTCTCTGGAGATATTCCAGCCCCACCTGGACGCGGTGCTGTGCAGCCTGCTCTGGGTGACCCTGCTTGGGCAGGGGGTTAGGCTGGGTGACCCACAGAGGTCCCTTCCAACCCCCACCATTCTGTGATTCTGTGATTTTTCCAGTGGCTGGTACCAATCCCTTTTTTTCCCATACCCACTCCAGTGGGAATGTCTCAGCATTTTCCTTGAGAGCAGCTCTTGGAGATCAAGGTCTCTACCGAGTACAGATGGCAGACAGCAGTGGTGAGGTTGCTGCAGAACAAAACCATCTCGGGGGTAGAGAGAGGCTTATAGGAGCGGCAGGAGGGGTGCAGCGCAGCGCTGCACAAACGAGTAGTTGGTATTATTTTAGAGACCCTGCTCTGTTTAGGACTTGGTCTGTGCTCGGTGCTTGCACAGAGGCAATATTTTAGGTTGCTTGGGACTTGCAAAATTAAGATGATGCTACGCGCTAAGCAGGAATACCAGAATACCGGAATGTTTGCGCACAGCCTGTCTTCTCCTTGGTCAGAGAAGGGGTTTCAAGACCCTGTGTGTGAAATTTGCCCCGTGGCTGGGGGCAAACTGTTCCCCCATGGTTCAGTGCGGAGGTCTTCACAGAGCAGCCACCAGCATGGGGCCGTGGGCTGTGGGCGAGCCACGACCCTTCATGGATTGTCTGCTTGCTGTTCGCAGGAGGGGGGGCCCCATCACCTTCTCCTCGAGCCGATCTGGGAGACGCCAGCTGCACTTCGAAGGGGCCTCGCTGGAGCTCTCGGACGACGACGCGGAGAGCAAAGGCAGCGACGTGAACGAAGCGCAGCCGGCGCCCGCCGAGTAGAGCCCCGTCTGTACCCTGCTTCAGATATAGTTACAACTGCTTTTTTCCTGTAGTAAATAAAATGGAATTGTCTCTGTTCAGTGCATCTATTTTCCAGATACTCATTGTATAGCCATTTTATAAAGCATCATGTGAAGGATGGAACTTTTTTTTTTATCAACATGGAAACTTAATTCCCAGAGGGTAGGTGATTGGGGCAGACCCGTTGTCATGACTATGCATGCTTTGTTGTACAGACAGCATCCTTCCGTTTCTCCTGTGCTCAGGCGGCCCGTGGCTGTATCGAGTCCGGTGGATCATTGAAGACCAGACTGCACCTGTATTTTTTTTTCTTTTCTCCTAATTGTTGTGATCAGCACACAATCAGCGAGTGAACTGTGAAAAGGCCTTGGGAAGTGTTCGAGGGAGATGTAGGGATGAACGAGTAGCGTCCATTTTTAACCTGCAATACTCTTTTGAAGTGTTCTCAGCACCTGCTTCATCAGTTAGCGTTCCTGCAGTACAGGCAAACTGAAACAGCGTCGCCGTTCCTCATCTGTACAGTACTTCTGCGTTTGTAGAGACCCGCTATCACCACGCCCGACAGATCTGTGTATATATTAAGGCTACTATAATGTGAACACCAGTGGAAAATAAACAGACAACGCAGGCGAAATTAATTTATTAATTTAGGGCCGAGAGAGTTAGCCTTCAAGCCGCAGAGCCGAGCGGCTGCACGGTGCGTGGAGGCCGAGGCGGTGCGGCGGCTCCGGCGGGAGCGGCTCCGGGGCCGCGCGGGGCGGGTGCGGAGCCGGCGGTGACAGGGGTTCAGAGACGGATGTTGCCTGCCTAGGAGTTGACATGCCAGTGGATGTGAATCCTTTTTGTTGTTGTTGTGTTTTTTTTTTTTTTTTAATTTTGAACAGTATTACAGCGAGTAGTTAGCATTCTTTTTGTTTAAATAGCTGAAAAACTGACATTACAGAAAGTGCCTTAGACACTACAGTACTAAGACAATGTTACATATATAATTTGCCTATATAACAATGATTTAATGTATTAATTTTGACTGTGCTTCATATCACGTACCTCTCTAGTCCAAGTGGTATTATTGATATTAGTGACAATGAATCAGTGTTAACCAGGAACCTTCCTCTGCCACATACTCAAAAACCGTGGATTTCCTTTTTTGGTTAAAAGCTTGAACTTCTGTCACAAAGGTTTTGTTGTGTGTGTTTGGATACTTTTAGTCAAACTGGCTGTTGACCACCAGGCATGTGACTGCAAATATCTTGTTTTCTTGTATACCCATATTTCTAGACAATGATTTTTGTAAGACAATAAATTTATTCATTATAGATGTGGCCGCCTGCTCTGTTTACTTACAGGAAGAGCTATCTCCTGAGGCTGGCGTAGACCTTAATAAACAAGAATATGACTGGAAGCTGCATTTACCCTTCTTCCGCTTTTGTTTGCTCAGGGTTTTTTTTCTCTTTTGACCTAAACACAGTGTAAATGGCCTGGTCAGGGCTGAGCCTTTGTGTTGCCATTAGAGTCCAAAGTCCCCTCCTGCTGACCTGCAGGGCTGGGACCCAGGCAGAGGCACCATGGCTGCCTTCAGCGGGGTCTGGGCTTTCTGCTGGGCGGTGGAATCTCCTGTTTCGGAGGTCCCAGTGTGCAGTACCTGCTCCCCTGGCCCAAGGCAGTGATGGCGTTGGGTAAGGCCAAGGCTGTCACTGGTGCCCTGGGGCTGGTCCCTGCACAGAGAAGGTGGACCAGTGTGGGGAGCTGATAGGAGCAGGGAGATGGTGGGCTTAAAACTGGAGTGAGAGGAGAGGGGTGGGGGAGAGCAGGAAGCCCCTACCCGGGCTCTACAGTCCAGGGCTGCTGTCAGTGGTCCCTCTGGTCCCAGCAAGCCTGGGCTGAGGGAGCCTCCAGCACCGAAGGGCTGCTGGGGACCAGAGCTGATCCCAGGCACCCACTCCTGGAACCCAGTTCAGTCAGGGGTACCGTTACCTCAGGTGTCTCCTTCAAGGCAGTGGCTGCTGCTCCTCCTGCTGTGAGGACCATACTGGGGAGGGGGCAGGGGCTGCTGAAGGGCTTTTCCCTGCCTCTCTCATGGCTTCCATACCTCAGGGCAGGGGTTGGGCCACTACCAGGCACAAACACAGGCTGGGCAGAGAATGGGAGCGAGAGCAGCCCTGAGGAGAAAGGCTTGGGGTGCTGCTGGGTGAGAAGCTGGACACGACCCAGCCGTGTGTGCTCACAGGGCAAGGGGGGGATTCTGCCTCTCTGCCCCACGCTGGTGAGACCCCCCGGGGTACGGGGCTTGGGAATGTGAGGGCCCGGCTGATGAGGATGCGGGTGAAGCTCCAACCAGGAGGTTGCCCAGTGTGAGTCGGTCAGCCCCACGCATTACAGCTGCCTCAGCTAAGAAAAAAAAGGAGGGTAACTGTCACAGGCGATTCCCTGCGGAGGGGAACAGAGGGCCCGATCTGCTGACAGGACCCATCCCAAGGGAAGTCTGCTTCCTCCCTGGGGCCCGGGTAAGGGATGTTGCTTGGAAACTCCCTGGTCTGGTGTGGTCCTCTGACTGTTACCCCCTCTTGGTAATGCAGGTTGGCGGGGACAAGATCGCGGAGAGAAGTCCCAAGGCCATCAAAGGGGACTTCAGGGCACTGGTCGAGGGATCGGGGGCACAGGTGGTGTTTTCCTCCATCCCATCAGTGGCAGGGAACAGCACTGAAAGGGGAGGAAAGCTCACCTGGTTAACAGGTGGCTCAGGGACTGGTACCATCAGTTGAATTTTGGCTTCTTTGATCATGGGGAGGTGCACACAGCACCGGGCCTGCTGGGGACAGACGGAGTACAGCTGTCTCAAAGGGGAAAAAGGATTCACTGAGAGGGCTTTAAACAAGGTTCCAAGGGGGATCACATCGCTAGGGATGAGCCCAGGTGTGTCATGGCAGGGTCAGGGGGAGAGCGACAGCCCAGCTCAAGTGCATCTACACTAATGCACGTAGCATGGGCAATAAACAGGAGGAGCTGGAAGCCATTGTACAGCAGGACAGCTAGGTCGTCATCACAGAAATGTGGTGGGACAGCTCGCATGACTGGCATGCTGTCATGGATGGCTTCAGACCCTGCTTCGGCGGGGGGGGGGGGGGGGGGGGTTGGACCAGATGACCCACAGAGGTCCCTTCCAACCCCCACCACTCTGTGATTCCGTGGGAGCCCTGCATCCAGCTCTGGAGCCCTCGGCACAGGACAGACCTGGAGCTGGTGGAGCGGGGCCAGAGGAGGCCCCAGCAATGATCTGAGGGCTGGAACCCCTCTGCTGGGAGGAAAGGCTGGGAGAGCTGGGGCTGTTTAGCCTGGGGAAGGGAAGGCTCCGGGGACACCTTAGAGCAGCCTGAAGGGACCTGCGAGAGAGCTGGAGAGGGTCTTGTGACAAGGGCATGGAGTGATAGGCCAAGGAGTGATGGCTTCAAGCTGCAAGAAGGGAGGGTTTGATTGAACGTGAGAAAGGAATTCTCCACTCTGTGAGTTGTGAGGCCCTGGCCCAGGCTGCCCAGAGAAGCTGTGGCTGCCTCCTCCCTGGCAGGGTTCAAGGCCAGGTTGGAGGGGGGTTGGAGCACCCCAGGCTGGTGGAAGGGATCCCTGCCCATGACATGGGGGGCTGGACCTGGATGACCTGTAAGGCCCCTTCCAACCCAGACCATCCTATGGTTCCATGAACATGCAGAAGGCCCAGGCTCTGTGCAAGAACAGCATCCTCTTACTGGGGATTTTTTAAGGGGAGGGTGTTCCTGCTCCCCCGAGGAGGGAGCTGGTCCCAGGGTGGGGGGAGCTGTGTGGCCTCCCCCTGCATGGCACTGGGGCTCTGGCAGGAGCTGGAGGCCTCCGTCGCTTTGCAGGCTCTTCCCAAAAATCAGATCTTGAGGTCCAAGACAGTCAGTGCCTTGGAGGGAAGGCGCTTGCTCAGCCGCCACTCCCCTCTCTGCGCAGAGAGAAGGAGGAGGCAACACTGCAAGGGAAAGGCAGCAAGCGCTTCGCAGCGGCGCACAGCAACATCGCTACGTGACAAAACCACGGCCACTGCCACCGGTTCTGCAAAATCCACTGATTTCACATTAAAAGACCTTTATTTTTGGAAGATGACGGTAATTTGGGTTTGGGTTTTTTTTTGAAAACCCCTTCACGATCTGTGTCACCACGGTGGTATGGTACACTGTCCCACTGCAACGTGCCATATAAATTTCGAATAAATAAAGCTACAAAGCCCAAGTTATGTTCAAAGATCTTCTGCAAAGATAATTATGTTTACAAACCTATGTACAATAAAACAAATGGAAACAGTCAAATGCAGCAGAGGATGCACAGGAAAGGACGACCATACAAACCCTGATGGCGAGGGGGGGGCTTCCCGCCTCCCCTCTGCTGGGGCCGATGGTTTTTTTCTCAGCACTTGTAAATAAACCAGCTTGGAGCTGCAGAGCCAAGTGAACGCGACGGCCCCGAGCGGGAATGAAGATTTCTAAACCCACAGATCAAACCCCGGCTGGGTTTGCTGGTTCTTTGTATAAAATCCACCGACTCCGAGGCACACGGACAGAGAACTCGCACAAACACGTTGCTCGAAAGACCCACGAGGTACACGCAGTCGCCCAACACTGTCGCAGAAGCGCGCAGGTGACGCTGTGAGATCCAGTCCTATATTACACGGATCGGAACAGGGGTGGGGTGATGGCGGGGTCCCAGGAGGGGGCTTTGTGGATTTGTGACTTCCTAACACTCTGGCGGACTTCCCGGTGTGGCGGTGTGTGGATGTTTGCCTGACGAAGGCACTGGGAGCACGCTCCAGCCGCTCGCTGCGTTGCTGCACGGGTGGGGGAGCGCCGAGGGGCCGCTTCAGCACGGCTCAGCCACGCCAGCACCCAGCAAGGCAGGCGATGTTCTCACTGACGAGTGCTGGGCACGGGACCGTCACCCCCGCGCCCCCAGCCCCTCCATCCCTCCCCCCCGTAGGGCCGCGCAGCTCAGCCTCCCATGCCCACTCCAACCCACGGCCACGCGCTGGCCCCGCAGTGATTTATTAAGCTGCGGTAACTGAGTCATGGACCTGATTCCTGTCCAAAGAGCCGCGGCGCAGCCTCAGCCAGGGGTCTGAGGTCTGAGCCTTACCGGGAGGGCAGCAGCTGCCCGTCCTGAGCAGCAGGATGCTGGAGCAGGCAGGGAGAAACGCTGCCAAACCTAAGTTAGAGTAGAGATACGGTGAGGGGCTGAGGACCGCCAGGCCGAGCAAGACTCCTGCAGCCCGTGAAACAGAGCACTGCGGGTGGCAGCTTGGCAGCGCGGGGTGTGGGGCCAAGGCAGAGAATGTCCGCTACAGCGACAGGAGAAAACAAACTGTATTAATGTGACATGGAGGGCCATGAGCTCAGGGTCTCCTCGGGCAGCAGGGTGCAGGTCGTGTTCCAGCGGGGCAGGAATGGGCAGCAATCGGGAGCAGTTCTTCTCGTGGTGGGCTGAGAAAAGCATCCGCAAGTCCGAACACGACCTCCTGCGGGCTCATACGCTCAGGGGGAGCATGCCAGGCGCCGAGGACGGTCGAGAGGCTTCCAGTCCGGGGGGACCTTGATCAAAGCCGTTTACTGCCCTGAGGAGCAAGAAGACACAGGCCGGTAAGTGATGAGCCCCAGGAGATGGCACCGCTCACCCCTCCCGGCCCCAGCAGCTGGAGAACAGACCCCTCTCCTCCCCTCTCACCTCACCCTGGCTGTACGATGGCTGCAAGGCCACTGTGACCACAACAGGGCTCCCATGGCTGCGCCCACCCGCAGCCAGGGACAGGCGCAGGTGGGTGCTCACCCCGCTGCCTGGAGGTGGTGGGTGCTGCCTGATGACCACCCCAGGAGGACAAGCAGCTCCTGCGCAGACCCCAGGCCCCCACGCCGGGCTCTGGGCAGCTGAGGGGCCGGGCACAGCAGCGCTGCATGCTCGCTCCCCACAGCCAGCTCCCCTCCCCTCTTCACGGGTGCTGGTGGGCTGCGAGAGGAGAACATGGGTCTGACAGCTTTTCCATCTCTACTCCGTTCTGGCTTTGGCAGATCTTCTGTGATCAGGCTCAACACACAGCGTCTGCCCAGGCTCACCATCTGCTGATCATCACCACCACCACAGCCTTGACAACCAGAAGCGATGGCATCCCCATATCAGGACAGCACGTCCACCCCCACTGTTGTCCCAGAACCAGCACCCTGCCCTCACAGTCGGGTTTGTAATAACAAAGGCGAGGGAGAACTCCCCCGGCCCTGCAAGGTCCCTACCTCAACTTCTGCTGGCTCCCAAGTGCTGCTTCTGCAGTCCTTCACCAGCTTCGCCCGAACCACCGGCACCCCAGAAGATGCCATTGAGATCCCTCCTGGCAGAGCTACTTTTGGGAGAGGGGACACCTGAGGAGTCAGCCTCTGCTGCCCAGAGCTGTGGTGAGTAGAAGCAAGAAGGAAGAGAAGCCGAGGGCTCTCCTGACGAGCTCGAAGCCAAGCCAGGAGCCGGCAGCTCCGGGGTCTCAGGCTGCGCCTACTCCGCGGAGCACATCCCACTCGCTACCGTCACTGCCCACGGGACCGAGATGCCACCAGCCCACGCGCGGTGGCTCACGACTGCATCCCCGGGCAGAGCAGCGCGGTTTCCGCACTCCTGTTCCTGTGCTGCGCACATTCACCGGTGACCTTGCAGCTCCTGCATCAGGGATGAAAAAACCCCGCCAGCAACCCCAGAGGCTGCTGCCGTTGCACTGGGCAGTCGCAATCTCCTTCCATGAAGAGCTAAAATCCCGACAGTCGCTAGCAAGAACAGATTCCCATGGTAATGCAGCTCGCTGCCGCAGGGAGTCAGGCTGTTTCCTTTCCCCATAGAATCTCAGAATGGTGGGGGTTGGAAGGGACCTCTGTGGGTCTCCAGCCCAACCCCCTGCCCAAGCAGGGTCACCCAGAGCAGGCTGCACAGCACTGCATTCAGGTGGGGCTGGAATATCTCCAGAGAAGGAGACTCCACAGCCTCCCTGGGCAGCCTGGGCCAGGGCTCCGTCACCCTCAGAGGGAAGAAGTTCTTCCTCATGTTCAGGTGGAACTTCCTCAGCTTCAGTTTGTGCCCATTGCCCCTTGTCCTATCGCTGGGCACCACTGGAAAGAGTTTGGCCCCGTCCTCCTGACACCCACCCTACAGATATTTGTCAGCATTTATAAGGTCCCCTCTCAGCCTTCTCTTCTTCAGGCTGAACAAGTCCAGCTCCCTCAGCCTCTCCTCGTAGGAGAGATGCTCCAGTCCCCTCACCATCCTCGTAGCCCTGCGCTGGACTCTTTCCAGTAGCTCTTCATCTTTCTTGAACTGGGGTGCCCAGAACTGGACACAGTACTGCAGATGGGGCCTCACCAGGGCAGAGTAGAGGGGAAGGAGAACTTCCCTCGACCTGCTGCCCACACTCCTCTTGATGCACCCCAGGATCCCATTGGCCTTCTTGGCACCCAGGGCACACTGCTGGCTCATGGTCACCCTGTCATCCACCAGGACACCCAGGTCCCTCTCTGCAGAGCTGCTCTCCAGCAGGTCCGCCCCAGCCTGTACTGGTGCCTGGGGTTGTTCCTCCCCAGGTGCAGGACCCTGCACTTGCCCTTGTTGAACCTCATCAGGTTCCTCTCTGCCCAGCTCTCCAGCCTGTCCAGGTCACACTGAATGGCAGCACAGCCTTCCGGTGTGTCTATCACACCTCCCAGTTTGGTGTCATCAGCAAACTTGCTGAGGGTACACTCAGTCTCTTCATACAGGTCATTGATGAAGAAGTTGAACAAGGCTGGGCCCAGTACTGACCCCTGGGGGACACCACTAGTTACCAGCCTCCAACTAGACTCAGCACCACTGATGACAACCCGCTGAGCTCTGCCATTCAGCCACTTCTCAATCCACCGCACCGAGCACTCCTCCAGTCCACACTTCCTGAGCTTCCCTAGAAGGATGTTATGGGAAACCGTGTCGAAAGCCTCGCTGTTAAACACCCACACTAGCACAGCCTGGCTCAGAGCAGGGAGAAACCACCTTTCCCACCTCCTCCCCATAGAGCTGGAAACTTCAACTCCCATTCGAGCATTGCCTTGATACAGGGAGGTGCCTCCCTTTCTGCACGCAGTAAAAAGCTGCTGGAAGAAGCTCAGGGGCAGACGTATCTCACTGTCTACATTTGGATGACGGGCCATGAAGCCAACCTGATCCCGACACGACTCTGCAAATTAGTTAACAGCTCGGAAGCACCTCTGACAAGTAGGACGGGGGGGGGAAACAAAACCAAACAACAACAAAAAAAAACCCAACCCAAACTGGATTAAAACGTGGTACTTTGCTCCCTTCTGAAAGGATCAGAGAAAAGTGGCATTCCACGTCAGCAGCCTGGGTGTGCTCAGGTCTGATGAGCTGCGTTCAAGCCCAGCTCTACAGCTCTGTCACGTTTCCTGCACTAAACTCCGGGCTGCTCTTTCACAGAATGGTTTGGGTTGGAAGGGACCTTCAGAGGCCATCTAGCCCAACCCCCTGCAGTAAGTAGGTGCCCAGCGACAGGACAAGGGGCAATGGGCACAGACTGAAGCAGAGGAAGCTCCATCTGAACAGGAGGAAGAACTTCTTCCCTCTGAGGGTGACGGAGCCCTGGCCCAGGCTGCCCAGGGAGGCTGTGGAGTCTCCTTCTCTGGAGATATTCCAGACCCGCCTGGATGCGGTGCTGTGCAGCCTGCTCTGGGTGACCCTGCTTGGGCAGGGGGTTGGGCTGGAGACCCACAGAGGTCCCTTGCAACCCCTACCATTCTGTGATTCTCTGAAATTAAAATACATTAAACAGAGGAACTGTGAAAAATAACAAATAAAGTATGCTGGATGACTCCTGGCTAACCTCCCAGAGGAGAGCGGGGAAGAGAAGTCCTTGCGCCCGGTCTCCAAGGTCTCCGACAGTGCCGGGAGGAGCACACGCATCGCTCCAGCCTTCAGCCGCTCTGCCCAGGCCTGACACAGGCGCGGGGCTCCTGCATGCAGCTGACGCTGCCCGACAGCCTGGAGACCTGCCCACAGCCATTAATCCCAGCCAGATCACTTGCCTGCTGCTTCTGCCTCATTTTGCCATCCCTCAGACCCGACCCACTCTGTGGGGCCCGCGCTGCGCCCTTGCTCTGGGCTTCCTAAGAAACTGGGCTCAGGGGTGCTTCACAGGGAGCCGAAGCCCCAGTCCCTGCTGGGAACAGCCCCAGCAGTGGTTTCTGATGGATGTTCCTGACTGCCTGCCCCTGCAGTGGCGTGGACCTTGTGCCCGTTTCCAACTGCTCTCTCTGCCCTGTGATTGCTAAAGACAGATTTTTACATATGAATCTTTATTCCAAGCTGTATTTTGTGCTTGGCACCTTATCTCCAAGACTCTCTCAACTCTAAGTATCCAACAAAGCCTCAGCAGAAAATTCTTCTGTTGCTGAATAGCCCAGGCTGAGGAGTAAATGGATGGGCTCAAAGCATGCTTGCAGACCAGCCCCCCAATAAAACAAAAGGAAAAGGGAGTTTTCAGGCAGGGCAGTGCTTTGAAACACACCCAAGCAGCAGTAACAGCACAAGGAGGCAGAGGAACGCCCAGCACGGAGATGCAAGGAGGAAGATGGGGACAAGGCTGTGGCAGATGAAGCTGGCAGGGACCTGCACCTTTCGACAGCACAGGGAACCCTCCGCGCTCCCTCGAGAGGCAGATGAGGGAGACGAGCCAGACCCTTGGATGCTGGAGGTGGTGCCTGCACCGAGCCCCTGTGCTCAGGATCCCACCACAGAGCCTGGGACCCCGAGGTCTGCGCAGGCTGCTTCCAGCTGGCACGGCTGTGGCGGGCAGGGACGGTGGCACCGAGCCGGAGCACTGCTGTCTCGACGCGCACGCTGCTGATCACACCGTCCTCCGCCCCTGCTCTGCAACCCTGGCCGGCTCCCAGCACATCTGTGCCTTTGTTGGCTTTCCCATCGGCCAGAACCACGGCAACCGAGCATCGACAAGACGACAGCAACGAAACGTCGAAGGAAAAACACGACCAAAGGGCAAACTAACTTTCAAAATTCACTAAATTAACAGCAGGAATACTTCATCCTCTATCTCTGATGTGACTGATTCAATCAGAACCATGCATGTATTTGAAGAACTATTGATTAGATCAAGAAAGCAAGCAGCACTCAATCTTATGTTTGCAACAGGTCACAGCAGCAGAGGAGTTTATCTAAAGTAAGGAGAAAGAGAGGGATTGCGGCCTCAGGCTTTGATCATGGACCATTAGTTTGTAACGCTGAGAGAACTACCCCATGCAGTTAGCACAACCACCGACTCTGCACCTCCAAGCACTGAGTTAAAACGCATGCAGCTTATCATTGCAAATGAATTCATTTACCCATGACCAAGGTGGGGAATACGACCTTTTCACACCTAATGGAGAAAAACTGAAACAGTTTATGCACACGATAAAGACATTCTTGGCCATAATCCTGGACTCAAGGAATGGGGCAAAGCAAAGGTGTTCAGCTGAACCTCACCAGACCTCTCCCCTTCCACCTCTGCCCGGGCAGACGAGGGGTCCTATTTCAGCGACAACCAGCACTCCCACCATACTCCACGGCCGCAAGCGCGTGACCCAGATAAAAGCCTGGAGCATTGCAAAGCACGCTACAGGACATGGGATTACTCACCTGCATCCGAGGTACCCACACGTCCCTCTTTTCCAGGAAAAGTTTTTCATAAGGCGGACTAGGGAACGGGAAGACCGCCCTGCTTTCACTGCCTGATGTGTTACGATCAGGGCTGGGGTAACTGTGTGCACTGTGTAAATATCCCTACGTGCTTCACGGGCTGCTACAAGTGTGCAAGCAGAGGTGCTTCTCACATTCAAACCTGAGCTTGTTTGAATAAATCAAAGCCCAGCAGATTGACCAAAATAACCTAAGCATAAACACCATCTACAAGGACTTTGATAAGAGTGCAGGCAGGGGAGTGGGTGAGCAGTGAACACAGAGTTCATGCCTCAAGCAACAAACACTACATGCTGGCTCACATGCTGCCTCAGCTCTGCTGTTCAAGTGCCAAGGCTCTGTAGAGCCCATCAAAGTCAGAGCCGTTTTGTTCCCCAACTGGATCGAAGTTAATAACCAATTAAGAAATATTACAACACCAAAAAAAACAAGTATCTATTCGAGAACATCCTCAGGTGCTGTTCTGCCATGCCCGGGCATCCGAACAGTAACAGCACATTCCTGAAGGAACAAGTCTGCAGGAATCTAATCTCATAGCAGACACTGAGTTTTGAAAAAGTAGGCAAGTCCTGACTCTTCCAATTCCCCAGCAAAGCCTCGCTGCGGGCCCAGCTGTCCTCCAGGCCTCTGCTAAAGTGACGCTCCCCTATGTCAGCTCCTGCCCATCGCTGTCTTCGGCTGCCTGCTCAGCTCCACTCAGCAAGCAAAGAGCAGATGTTTGACAGGAGATGGAGACTGGCCAAACACTTTAACCAACAAAATGGCAGAGGAAGGAAAGTAAGTGGAAATGTAATGCTGCAGCTGAGTTACCTCTGTCCCATTCCCACCACCCAACAACGGGCTGTTCTTTAGGCAGCAGCTGCAGATGGGATGGCATCTACAATCACATGTGGCTGTTTCAGGCTCCAGCAACAATGAGGGGCAGGGAGGAGAGTACAGGGGCTGGGGAGAGAGGAGGAGAGGGGATAAGCAAGGCATGCCTTGCCTCAGCCCCTCGTGCCCAGCCACCGCCGCATGCTCCAGGTCCGACTCCTGCCAGCGCGGCTGGAGCTGGGCGGCTGCTGCAGCGTGCGGGTGTGATGGGGCTGACCACGTTGCGGTTCAGAGCTCGGTTCAGCTTACACGTGCAAAGTTGTACAGGTTTTACATGGCAGCCACGGAGACGCGTGCCCAGCACAGACACTGCGATCAGCCCCAGCACTCAGAGACCTCCACAGGGGCAGCAAGATTGAGCAGGAGCCGATGCGGGGAAGAGGCACGGGCCATCCGCTGTCAACAGCATGTGGGCACGCAGAGGAGGAGGACAGGACAGCAGGGATCTCTAACAACCTGCCGATAAGGACGTCAGTCATTTCCACCCCCTTTTCTAGCCCACTAACATCCTCCAGCTCTGCTGTAGAAGTTAGTTTTCAGGAGGGTGGGTTTCTAAACCTTTTTCAGCTACAACCTGCTGGTAACTCCAGGCAGCCAGCCCAGATAGCAAGTGTGATGACAATCCAGATAAAGTGACCCCACCCCACACAGCAATCAGCTTATTTGTCACACCACAACTCGATATAGCCATGCTGCCTCCTAAGAACAGCTATAATCTCTCCCTAGCAACTACCCTGACAGCTTGTACCTGAAATATCGCCCGTGCCCTGCAAGTGTGAGCTGCCGTGGTGATGCACAGGCCCCAGCCAGCCTTGCAGTGCACAGACGACCCAAAAGTCTGTCCCATTTGCACAGGACACTGACTTTGTTATGTCTCCAAACTCTTCTTTTCCAAAACCAGCAAACAACAGTGACTCTAAAAAAACTCTGAATACCAGTTTCTAAGATGCAACTTGCCCCGCTACCCACGTAGCAACACAATTCAGCTCAAAGAAGAATGATTGTAGGAAGCTCAGCTTGTCTGCTCTGTATACGACACTCTTCAGGTCGGCAACTGCTCATTTACTTCTCCAAAATAAATTCTGTATTGAGGATGTGCGGAAAGCCCTGACCATGGGCGAGTCACGGGAGACACACGGGGTCGTTTCTCCTGTGAAAGCAGTTTCTGGCTTCACGGCTGACGCACAGCACAGACAGCATGGAAGCAGTTGCTCCCTCGATCAGCCAGAACTATGCCCTTCATGACGTTTTCTTTTTCCCCTCATAGAGGGGGAAGTAGAGCAAACAGGGCACCACCCTCCAAGCGAGCATTTGCTGCCTGCACTCAGCTGTTCTCACCAAGGGAACCTCCAGATTTGCCGTCAAGTACTTCCCCCGTGTGAGCACAACAGTAGCTATGGCAACTGCACCGCTACTTACTTGAGATCCTTTCGAAGGGCACGTTCACTTCACCAGCAGGTTTGCTGCCTGGGTTGATTTTTTATTACCTGAGATGCAGCTGCCAAGAGATTCTGCAGCAGAGGGACAGGACAGGCACTGACACCCTGCCAGCTACGAGACAATCACGCTTGCTTTGCTCTGTGCTTTACAGAAATCAGCACTGTCACCCTCCCCATCCCCTTGAGACTGGCTCCACAATTTATTTGTCCTATAGGATGAAAGCTGTGGTGGGCTAAAGACAAACCAAGAATAACTTCTGCTCCAAGTAGCATCTTGAAACACACTCCCTTTCAGGATAAAAGCATATCCTCACTTACCCTTTGTCAAAGAAAGAAGTATGTCCCGGATGAGGGTACTTTGTGCCATTGCTGTTCATCACGCCGCTGTTAACATTCCCTGAAAAGTAGGATTTCCGTGATGCCTGGTCCTTTGCAAAATTTCTGCAAGCAGCTAATTTGGATTCTAAGGCCTGTGAAAGGGGAAAAAAAAAAATGACGTCAAAAAAGTAATACCATTAAGAGGAAGTATTTTGCTGCTCAAGTTCAGGCTTTGTCATGACCCCAAGATCACCACGATCAGGAACCCAGTGTGATCACCTCTGGCGAAAGCTGAACTGAATGGGAACAAAGCTGTCATTTTCTCTGTCATCCAGCCACAAAGGAAACCCACACAACGAGACGCTGACGCAGACTGCCACGCGTGACTCAGTTCCATCAGGGCTCAGATTTTACAACATATCAACACTCAATTAATTACCTAAAATAAGGAAGCCAATTCCTGGCAGAAGTTACCAAAACTTCCTGCTTCAGCAGCTGCAGTAAGGCTGGCATAAGCTAATCAGAAGTCTAAGACAGAGCCTAAAGCAGAATCCTCAAGTTTTGCGAGGGACTTTGTATTTGGGACTTTGTATTTGGAAATTCGAATTTTTTTCTCCAGGGCAATGCCTTCTAGCATTTCTTTCTTAATCTTGGCCTGCAAAACAAAGCCAGTTTCTTAAGTGCCATTGGTATGCTTCAGAACAAGAAGTGCTACAGCATCAGACAAGGAACCCAAGGCAGCAACTAAGCCTGTCTCTGTGGTCTGTACCTCATCTGTATTACTTCGCAGCAAGCTTGGTGAGATCTTGTTCCCCTGTACAAGGTGACAGTCTCTGCCTCATCTGCTGACTCCTGCCAGAAGGGAGGCCAAAATCCTGATTCTCTCCTTCACTGCAGCACACCCCCTGCCCTTTCTGCTGTCTGTCACAAACTGAGGCTTTGCTTCAATAGCAGTCCGGTCTAGCAGAAAGCCCTTGCAACAATTTATTACATCCACCCTGCGCATGGGAGCATTCATACACTTGCAAATGCATACAGCGGAGACAAAACCTCATCTCCCCAAACATGGGGCTTGGTCCCATTCCACGTAGAAAAATATTCCACTGATAAGACACTGGCATGCTATCACAAGTAAGTGAACACTACACAGTGTTCTAGAAATCCATGCAAGCTTACTCAGTGGCTATATAGGCAGATATATTGTGGTCAGCAGGTCGAGGGAGGTTCTCCTTCCCCTCTACTTGGTCCTAGTGAGGCCCCATCTGCAGTACTCTGTCCAGTTCTGGGCTCCCCAGTTCAAGAAAGATGAGGAGCTACTGGAGAGAGTCCGGCGGAGGGCTGCAAAGATGGTGAGGGGACTGGAGCATCTCTCCTACGAGGAAAGGCTAAGGGAGCTGGGCTTGTTCAGCCTGGAGAAGAGAAGGCAGAGAGGGGACCTTATAACTGCCTAGAAACATCTTCAGGGTCGGTGTCAAGAGGATGGGGCCAGATTCTTTTCAGTGGTGCCCAGCGACAAGGGGCAACAGGCACAAATTGAAGAATACGAAGTTCCAGCTGAACATGAAGAACAACTTCTTCACTCTGAGGGTGACAGAGCACTAGAACAGGCTACCCAGAGAGGCTGTGGAGTCTCCTTCTCTAGAGATACTCAAACCCTCCTGGACAAGGTCCTGTGCGGCCTGCTCTGGGTGACCCTGCTTCGGCAGGGGGCTGGACCGGGTGACCCACAGAGGTCCCTTCCAACCCCCACCATTCTGTGACCCTGTGAGATATAGATAACTACCTACCTCTTGGTCTCAAAGCACCTATCAGCTGGAAATAGCCTGTGTGATCTGTGCCAAGTGACTCTATCTCAGCTGCATGCAAGAAAGCTGAGGGGAAACTTCTTGCAGAGAAATGGAGTCTGAGGCTCAGGATGAGGCATCTTATGAGTAGCCAAAGCCACAGAAATCCTAAACATCCTCTAATCATTACTGAACAAATGCATGAGCTGGAATTTTGTACCAGTGGCAGAGCGTGTGTCTCGGAGCAGGCTGGGAACAAGCATGCTTATTTGGCATTTCCTGTCCTTGCAGAGTAATCACACGGGATTGTGCTTAAGCTCTCTCAATCCCCTGCAGACTCTTACTCACAATGATCCCATTTTAAACATGTCACTCCATAACCCCGAGTTATCCTGCTGCCCTTTCAAACCAGCTACGAGCTCACCGACTCCAAACATGAACAATGAGTTAATTTTTAATTTCAAACTTTGCTAAAACAACTCTCTGTACTGCAGCTATTGCTGTTCTCAGTGCTAACCACAAGAGACAGAGGAAAGCCAGCACCGGCGGCGAGACACGGAGGCTACCCATGCTTCCACTCAGAACACCAGCCACTGAGGCACGTCAACAAGCTTCTCATAACTCAAGAGTCGCCTTCATTCAACTGGAAAGCCTGGCATCCTAAACAACACTGTAACAGATGTTTAAACCACTTCTTCCTTGCTTATTGTGTGGGCTCACACATTTCACTTCCCCATCAACTACAGATGGGAACATTTGGCTTTCTCCTGATTTATTTTCTCACTTTCTTAGCACAGGCTTCTACTTTTTTTTCTGTTTTCAGCACCTGTTGCAGATCTCCCCAGGCATGATCTCAGCTCCCCTCCCATGACACACAGTTACTGTGCAGCAGGCACCCAGAGTCTGAGTGCCAGTTCTGCACCTGGGTCTCACTAGAGAGGAAGCCACAGGCCACACCTGAGGTAAGAACAAGTGGCTGACAGTGTCTAACCCCATACACCAAAGTGCTTGAGAAACTTCTTACTCCAAATATGAATTTCATCACCCAAAGTTGGAATCAGAACCTTAGTAATATGCTTTACAAATCAAGATCATTAAAAAAAATACATTATCACATACTAAACACTGAATATGGATGCTTTGGAAACTACAGCACAGGCCAAGACCTTGTGATTGTGCACAAGGATGAAAGCTCAGTGACAACCCCACCGAGACAGGAATACTTCAGTTCAGAGCACTCACCCCCACTTTCCGCAACAGATCTCCCACAATGTTGAGCGCAGATATTCTAGCCGAAGGAGTAAGGGGGCTGGTACCAAATCCATTTGGTATAGCTGCAAACACAGACACATTTTATTACCTGCTCCACTTCTCCACAGGTTTTTTTATTTGTTTTTTTTTTTTGTTTGTTTCAATTTCAATAAATCAACTCCAAGGTAAAAAAGTAAATCTAAAATCCTACTGCAGGCTATTCACACAATTACCCCACAATAACACGCAGACTACATGATCACTAGCCATGGAAAAACGAAAAAGCTTAATTCCTGTCCACTGCCCTCTTTCCCATTAGAGCTACACACAGAGTTCTCGCACTCTCCATCTGCAAGGCTATTGCCTGCAATCCATCTAATCCAGCCAGAGCTTCCCCTGGAATCTATTCTTTCTAATTTGAAAAATAACGTATTAATCCTTGCAGTTGTCCAGAGCCTTCCAGACAGGGAAGCAGACTGGACTAACACCCTGCTGCCTCATAGAGAAAACAAGACCCCCAAAAAGTATGTGTTGTAACAGGGGCAGTCTAGACTGTTTGAATTACTGCCCACCATTTACTCACCACTGCTGCTCCACATTTAAGCAGAAATATCAGCCACTGCACTTCCCTGCGATCTCAAAGGTCTTCAGAGCTCTGCTGCAGGCATCCACTGCAGAGCACAAACCCTTGCCCCGGTAAAAGCAGTATCTAAGCTTCACCATCCTGCTTCTCCATGCTGCTTACTGATTATACTCTTTAAATGCACCTGATACTGCCCCAGGATTTAAACACACCTGATCCAATGCAGGTGGGATCCACACCTACCTACACTTACTTCAAGTTCACCAACAAGCACCTGGCCTGAAATTGTTTGTTAACAAGCTGCAGGTACTGCCTAACAACTAGACACAGTTTCTACAAATTATACCATTTGGGGAAGGAAAACTATTTTCCGATCCTTTTCAAACAGGTGTAGCTGGCAAGGAGAGAGATGCCTGGACAGCCGAATCCATCTTTTCACAGTCTAGAGTCGGAGAACTGGGCGCTGACTTTCGGGTGACTTCTTGTTGCCTCTCCCGTACTGCTAGCTCTTGCCGTAAGTCTGAGGGTTGAAAGAATAAAAAACCCACACGTCTTGGTGACCGAGTTCCCTAATAAACACTGTCTCTATTCATTTGGGAGGGATGAGGAGGAAACACTTTGCAACAACTCTGTATTAACTGCCTGCTGCTGGCTTTCTGCAGCAGCGAGGACCCCCACCTCAGGGCAGTCACAGCCCCAGACCATCACTGCCTGTCACATGTAAGCACAGCAGGTGACTTTTCCGCAGTATCTTCCCCATCTGTGGTGCGAGTCCCATGGAAAGTGCGTTACACGAACTGCAGCTGGTCACAAATGCCTGCGGAACTACACTCTGCTCCTGCTCAAACAGCGGTGGGGAAAAGTGAGGAATGACCCATTCTTACGTTTCCAGCTCCCTACATCATTCTTCCTGTTAAGCTGTGAGCTATGTGCAGACGTTCGCATATTCAGAGCAGTGCTGCCGGAGGCCCCTGAAACGGAAAACCTAAGATACATTTGAAGTTTGAGGTGGCAAGACAAGTAAGCAGCCCCAGTTCCTGTGCCTCTGTGCGAGCAGTGCCATGGGCAGATGAGGCTGAGCAACAGCTTCCCAGGCTAGCTATTTCTGGCTGCGAGCTATCTGCAGACGTTCGCATTTTCAGAGCATGGCTGCCGGATGCCACCGGCATGGACCCCCAAAGTTACGTTTGAAGTTTGAGTTGGTAGGACAAGCAAGCAGTCCCAGTCTATGTGCCTCTGTGCGAGCAGTGCCATGGGCAGATGAGGCTGAGCAACAGCTTTCCAGACTAGCTTTCTGCCTGCGAGCTATCTGCAGACATTCGCATTTCCAGAGCAGGTCTTCCAGAGGCCCCCTGCACGGACCCCCAAAGATACTATTGAAGTTTGAGGTGGTAAGACAAGCAAGCAGCCCCAGTCTCTGTGCCTCTGTGTGAGCAGTGCCATGGGCAGATGAGGCTGAGCAACAGCTTTCCAGGCTACCTCTTTCTGGCTGCCAGCTATCTGCAGACGTTCGCATTTTCAGAGCAGGGCTACCGGAGGACCCCATCACGAACTCCCAAAGGTACGTTCGAAGTTTGAGGGGACAAGACAAGCAAGCAGCCCCAGTCTCTGTGCCTCTGTGCGAGCAGTGCCATGGGCGGGCAGATGAGGCTGAGCAACAGCTTTCCAGGCTAGCTCTTTCTGCCTGCCATCTATCTGCACAGGTTCGCATTTTTGAAGCAGGGCTGCGAAGGAGCCTCGCAGGGAACACCCCCATTCCCTGGTTACCTTTGATGGTTGAGATGGCAAGACAAGCAAGCAGCTCCAGTCTCTGTGCCTCTGTGTGAACAGTGCCACGAGCAGAGGAGGCTGAGCAACAGCTTTCCAGGCTAGCCCCTTCTGCCTGCGAGCTATCTGCACAGTTTCGCATATTTGAAATAGGGCTGCCGAGGCTCTCGGCATAGACCCTTATGGTACGTATGAAGTTTGAGGTGGCAAGACAAGCAAGCAGCCCCAGTCTCTGTGCCTCTGTGCGAGCAGTGCCATGGGCAAATGAGGCTGAGCAACAGGTTTCCAGGCTAGCTCTTTCTGCCTGCCAGCTATCTGCACAGGTTCGCATTTTTGAAGCAGGGCTGCAAAGGAGCCTGGCAGGGAACACCCCCATTCCCTGGCTACATTTGATGGTTGAGATGGCAAGACAAGCAAGCAGCTCCAGTCTCTGTGCCTCTGTGCGAGCAGTGCCATGGGCAGATGAGGCTGAGCAACAGCTTTCCAGGCTAGCACCTTCTGCCTGCGAGCTATCTGCAGACGTTCGCATTTTCAGACCAGGGCTGCCGGAGGCGCCCAGCACGGACCCACAAATCTACGTTTGAAGTTTGAGGTGGCAAGACAAGCAAGCAGCCCCAGTCTCTGTGCCTCTGTGTAAGCAGTGCCATGGGCAGATGAGGCTGAGCAACAGCTTTCCAGGCTATCTCATTCTGGCTGCCAGCTATCTGCAGACGTTCGCATTTTCGGAGCAGGGCTGCCGGAGGCGCCCGGCACGTACGTCCTAAGCTACGTTTGAAGTTTGAGTTGGCAAGACAAGCAAGCAGCCCCAGTCTCTGTGCCTCTGTGCGAGCAGTGCCATGGCCGGGCAGATGAGGCTGAGCAACAGCTTTCCAGGTGTCCTGGGTTTGGCCAGGACAGGGTTAATTTTCACCAGACTCCAGGAAGGGGCACAGCCGGGGGGTGGGGGCTGACCCCACCTGGCCAAACAGAGCCCGGTGTTCCATACCATTGGACGTCACGCTGGGTTCCAGTGGGGGGGGGCGGTGCGGCGGTAAGGCACTCGCGGCTTGGGCGGGCGCAGCGTCGGTCCGGTTTCGGGAGAGCGGCTGTTGTACGGTTCGTGGTTGTGTTTTCTCCTTATTTGTATCGTTGTTGTTCCTGTTTTCCCTCTGTTTGCTGTTCTGTTAAACTGCCCTTATCCCGACCCACCAGTTTCTACCTCTTTCTTTCCATTCTCCTCCGCACGCCGGCGGGGGGAGAGGCGGCCGCGTGGCGCTTTTGTTGCCGGCGGCAGCCGAAACCAAAACATTAAATTGGCGCCCAGACGTGGAGCGGGGATAACGGCAGGGCTGAGCAGCGAGTGTTAAAACTGCTTTCATAGATTTTGTTAAAATTTATTATACGCATTTACTGTGCTAGTTTAAGTCGCCGGTAAAAATGTTTCTGACTTTGATCAAATATCTGTGCTACGTAAATCCTTACTTGCTGTATGTGTTTACTGCCATGCTGTTCATCATCGCTGGGAAAAAGATCAGGATGATGATTTTGCTCTACCTTACGATATCGACTTATGATATGATAACATCACTGTGCATGAAATTCGTCTTGTATTTGCATGCGGCACTGCGGTCATTTCCGTACCTCGGATCCTATGTCTTAGATTTTGTTAATAATCAAACCCAGTCTGTGGGGAAAGCCGAAGGGGATGCCTTCCCCCACTCTTTCGCCCCCCCTCTCTCCCTCAGGCTGGTCCTAACTGCTTTTGAGAATTTCGAGTACCCATGGGATGCTCAGGGCAGCACTCCCCTTTTGTTATGCCTCCTGAATGGGTTTCAGCTTTTGTTTAGGGTTTGCAAGTCGTTAAGAACATCCTGCAGAGACCTACCCTGGGGCCGGATAGCTATGAGTGGCTGGGTGTGTGGGACAGCATGGGCAAGTACCTAGGGCAGTGGGCACCTCCGGTGATTTTTAAACTCACCCCTGAGCAAGTACAGAATCTGGAAAAACTAGTAAAATATCTGCAAAAAGTGTGCTGCCACCCTGGGAACTCCAGAGAGACACAGATCACCGCAACGTGCTGGGGTCTGGCCCACGCCTACCGAGCCCTGTTCAACCTGATTCAGTGCCCCGAAAGGGGAAAGGGGGGGAAGCGAAGCGGCAGGCGCTGCGACTGGCGCTGCCCCCCCAGCCGGCCCTGCAGCCCCTCCAGCCCAGCAGGCAGTCACACCCCTCCCGACCGGCACCATGGCTGCTGCAGCCACAGCTGCACGGTCTGCCTCGGTTTCCCTGGCAGGCACAGCAGCAGCTCCAGCCCCAGCTCCAGCCGCAGGCATCGCAGCTGAGCCCAATGACCAACCTGTGCAGGTAGCAGTCGCCCCTGTAAAACTAAAGAAAGACGCAAAGAGAGCAGATCGCTCCGGGAGGGATGACGATGAGCCAGGGTCATCATGGGAGATAGAGACAGAGATCATCACCCGGTCCCTGTCCCTGGGGGAGCTGCGAGACATGCGGAAAGATTTCAGCCGCCACCCAGGCGAGCACATTGTCACCTGGCTGCTGCGGTGCTGGGATAACGGGTCCAGCAGCTTGGAATTAGAGGGCAAGGAAGCCAAGCAGCTGGGATCCCTGGCCAGGGACGGGGGCATTGACAAGGCCATTGGGAAAAAGGAACAAATCCTCAGCCTTTGGAGGAGACTTCTGTCAGGTGTGAGGGAGAGGTACCCCTTCAGTGACGATTTTGTATGCTATCCTGGCAAGTGGACCAATATGGAAAGGGGTATTCAGTACTTGAGGGAATTAGCTGTGCGGGAGCTGGTTTACTGTGACACAGACGATGAGCAGGTACCCACAGACCCAGATGAACTCCAGTGCTCACAATCCATGTGGAGGAAGTTTGTGCGGAGTGCACCCTCCTCGCATGCCAACTCACTGGCAGTTGTAAACTGGAAAGGTAAAGACGCACCAACAGTGGATGAGGTGGCTGTCAGACTCCGCCAATACGAGGAAAGTCTCTCTTCCTCCCTTGTCTCAGCTGTGGAGAAACTGGTCAAGCGACTAGACAGGCATATGTCCTACTCTCCACCTGTACGGGCCAGTGTCTCATCTATTAGGGGCAGGCGTTTCTCTGCTCAGGAGAGGGAATACAGAGGCTACACACCCCGGGGCACCCTGTGGTTCTACCTGCGTGACCACGGAGAGGACATGAGGAAGTGGGATGGAAAACCCACCTCAAGTCTAGAGGCACGAGTACGTGAGTTGCGAGGTAAAACAATCACCAAAGGGGATTCTGTTAGGAAAAATGCCGCTCCAGTTTCCAGCAGCCAGCTCTCCAGACCAGGTAGACAGTTTGACCTTGATTCCGATCCTCTGGAGGGGACCTCCAAGTCATTCTTACAGCAGGTGAGCAGCAAATTCTCTGACGAGGATTAGAGGGGCCCTGCCTCCAGCCAGGTGGAGGAAAGGGACAACTGCGTTTATTGGACGGTGTGGATTCTGTGGCCTGGCACGTCAGATCCACAAGAGTATAAAGCTCTAGCGGACACTGTTGCACAGTGTACTTTAATGCCATCAGAGTTCAAAGGGTCAGAGTCCATTTGCATTTCGGGAGTGACAGGGGGGTCCCAAGAGCTGAGTGTACTGGAGGCTGAAGTGAGCCTCACTGGGCAGGACTGGCAGAAGCACCCCATTGTAACTGGCCCCGAGGCTCCGTGCGTCCTTGGGATAGACTATCTTAGGAGAGGGTATTTCAAGGACCCAAGGGGTTATTGGTGGGCTTTTGGCATAGCTGCTGTGGAGACGGAAGAAATTAAACAGCTGTCCATTTTGCCTGGTCTCTCAGAGGATCCTTCCGTTGTGGGGTTGCTGAGGGTTGAAGAACAACAGTTACCCATCGCACCCACAACGGTGCACCAGCGACAGTATCGTACCAACCGAGACTCCCTTCTCCCCATTCATCAGCTGATCCGCCAGCTGGAGAGTCAAAGAGTGATCACGAAAACTCGCTCGCCCTTTAATAGTCCCATATGGCCAGTGAGAAAATCTACTGGAGAGTGGAGACTGACAATAGACTACCGTGGCCTGAATGAAGTCACACCACCACTGAGTGCTGCCGTGCCAGACATGCTAGAACTTCAATATCAGCTGGAGTCAAAGGCAGCCAAGTGGTACGCTACAATTGACATTGCTAATGCATTCTTCTCCATCCCTTTGGCAGCAGAGTGCAGGCCACAGTTTGCATTCACCTGGAGGGGCATCCGGTACACCTGGAACCGACTGCCCCAGGGGTGGAAACACAGTCCCACCATTTGCCATGGACTAATCCAGACTGCACTGGAAAAAGGTGAAGCTCCAGAACATCTGCAGTACATCGACGACATCATTATATGGGGTGACACAGCGGAGGAGGTTTTTGAGAAAGGGGAGAAAATAGTTCAGATCCTTCTGAAAACCGGTTTTGCCATTAAGCGAAGTAAAGTCAAGGGACCTGCTCAAGAGATCCAGTTTTTGGGAATAAAATGGCAGGATGGGCGCTGTCAAATCCCAATGGATGTCATCAACAAAATAGCAGCTATGTCCCCACCAACCAGCGAAAAGGAAGCACGGGCCTTCTTAGGTGTTGGAGGTTTTTGGAGGATGCACATCCCAAATTACAGCCAGATTGTAAGTCCTCTGTACCACGTGACCCGGAACAAGAATGATTTTGAATGGGGCCTGAGCAACGACAGGCATTTGAACAAATTAAACAGGAGATAGTTCATGATGTAGCCCTTGGTCCAGTCCCATCAGGGCAAGATGTTAAAAACGTGCTCTACACCGCAGCCGGGGAGAATGGCCCAACCTGGAGTCTCTGGCAGAAAGCACCAGGGGAGACTCGAGGTCGACCCCTGGGGTTCTGGAGCCGGGGATACAAAGGATCCGAGGCCCGCTATACTCCCACTGAAAAAGAGATTCTGGCAGCATATGAAGGCGTTCGAGCTGCTTCAGAAGTGGTGGGCACTGAAGCACAGCTCCTCCTAGCACCACGGTTGCCGGTCCTGGGCTGGATGTTCAAAGAGAGGGTCCCCTCTACGCTTCATGCCACTGATGCTACGTGGAGTAAGTGGGTCGCGCTGATCACCCATCGCGCCCAAATGGGAAACTCCAGTTGCCCAGGAATTCTGGAGGTAATCATGGACTGGCCAGAAGGTAAAGATTTTGGAGCATCGCCAGAGGAGGAGGTGACACGTGCTGAAGAGGCCCCACTGTATAACCAGCTGCCAGAAGATGAGAAACAGTATGCCCTGTTCACGGATGGGTCCTGTCGCATTGTGGGGAAGCAGCGGAGGTGGAAGGCTGCTGTATGGAGCCCTACACAACAAGTCACGGAAACTGCTGAGGGAGAAGGTGAGTCCAGCCAGTTTGCAGAGGTGAAAGCCATCCAGCTGGCTTTAGACATTGCCAGTCGAGAGAAGTGGCCAGTGCTCTGTCTTTACACCGACTCTTGGATGGTGGCCAATGCCTTGTGGGGGTGGCTGCAGCAATGGAACAAGAACAACTGGCAGCGCAGAGGCAAACCTATCTGGGCTGCCCCATTGTGGCAAGATATTGCTGCCCGCCTGGAGCAGTTGGTTGTAAAAGTGCCTCACATGGACGCTCACATCCCTAAGAGTCTGGCCACTGAGGAACATCAAAACAACCACCAGGTAGATCAGGCTGCTAAGATTGAAGTGGCTCAGGTGGATCTGGACTGGCAACATAAGGGTGAACTCTTTATAGCTCGGTGGGCCCATGACACCTCGGGCCACCAAGGAAGAGACGCGACATACCGATGGGCTCGTGACCGAGGGGTGTACTTGACCATGGACACCATCGCACAGGTTATCCATGAATGTGAGACATGCGCTGCAATCAAGCAAGCCAAGCGGGTAAAGCCTCAGTGGTCTGGAGGATGATGGCTAAAATATAAATATGGGGAGGCTTGGCAGATTGACCACATCACACTGCCACAAACCCACCAAGGCAAGTGCTATGTGCTCACAATGGTGGAGGCCACCACCGGATGGCTGGAAACCTACCCTGTGCCCCATGCCACCGCCCGGAATACCATCCTGGGCCTGGAAAAACAAGTCCTGTGGCGACATGACACTCCCGAAA
The DNA here is from genome assembly GCF_030867145.1 of Opisthocomus hoazin. Classification (NCBI taxonomy): domain Eukaryota; kingdom Metazoa; phylum Chordata; class Aves; order Opisthocomiformes; family Opisthocomidae; genus Opisthocomus; species Opisthocomus hoazin. The sequence continues at coordinate 342,412 of NW_027448917.1, forward strand.
GAATTGAGTCGGACAATGGGACTCACTTTTGTAACAGCCTCATAGTCACCTAGGCCAAAGAACAAGGTATCGAGTGGGTGTATCACATCCCCTACCATGCACCAGCCTCTGGAAAGATCGAGCGGTACAATGTGCTGTTAAAAACCATTTTGAGAGCAACGGAGGGTGGGACTTTCAAAAACTGGGATACTCACTTAGCAAAGGCCACCTGGCTGGTTAACACCAGAGGGTCCACCAGCAGGGCTGGTCCTGCCCAGTCAAAACCTCAGCGCCCTGTGGAAGGGGATAAAGTCCCTGTAGTGCACATGCGGAACATGTTAGGGAAGACGGTTTGGGTTAGTCCTGCCTTGGGCAAAGGCAAGCCTGTCTATGGGATTGCTTTTGCTCAAGGACCTGGGTGTACCTGGTGGGTAATGCGGAAGGATGGGGAAGTCCGATGTGTACCTCATGGGGATTAGATTTTGGGTGAGAAGAGTCCATAAATAAATTGTATAAAGTTAATTGTTAAATAACCCTGTCACTGTCTGTTATCACTGTTATAATTGTTATATGTTGTACCAGTAGTATCATAGTAAGAATCGTCCAGATTAAAGAAGGATGGACTTTTTGATGAAAACCTAGCAGAGAACAGCGATGATGGAACTAGACCTGGTTTTTCAACAACTGGCACCCAGCAACTTCATCAGGATCAACATCTCCTGCAGCCTGTGGGCACGGGCCACACCAGATGCATCAGCCGTGAGCTCCGGATGCAGCAAGTGACCGCCCATCATCACACATCACCTGCCACAGAAGACCATTACAAAAGATGGAGCCCAAAGTCATGCATTAAATGAACTCAATGGACACTTTAGAGTGATGATCCATAGACTAAGGGAATGATATCAGGAGACAGGAGAAGTGGTGGTGATCAGCTGAACAATGGGGGACCTGGGCATGACGTAGATGGTATGGAATAAGGGGTGGATAATGTCCTGGGTTCGGCCAGAACTGGGTTAATTTTCACCAGAATCCAGGAAGGGGCACAGTCGGGGCAGGCTGACCCAACCCCAAACTGGCCAAACAGAGCAGGGTATTCCATACCATGTGCCGTCATGCTGGGTTCTGGTGGGGGGGAGCTGGGGGGACGGGAACTCACTCTCGGCTCGGGAGCTCGCGTTGGCAGTCGTGGAGGGCGGCTCTGTGGGCTGTGCAGTTTGTGTTGTGTTTTCTCCTTTTCTGTATTGTTGTTGTTCCTGTTCCCTCTGTTTGCTGTTCTGTTAAACTGCCCTTATCCCAACCCACCAGTTTCTGCCTCTTTCTTTCCGTTCTCCCCCGCAAGCCGGCGGGGGGAGGGGCAGCCGCGTGGCGCTTTTGTTGCCGGCGGCAGCCAAACTATAACAGGGGCTCTGCTGGGGGCTCTGCAGGATTCAGTCAAGCCATGCAGCAATACTCAAATAGGAACACAGGGTCGTCTCAGATTAAATCCATCTGTGATATTGAAGAGCTTTTCAGCGTTCCTGCTCTCAATTCACCCAACTGCAGAGCAGAGCTGAGGGGATTTATTTTTGTTTCTCCTTCTTCTACTTGCCCCACCACACCTGAGGAGTGGTTTTAAGGCAGAAAGTTTTGGCATTTGTGTTGCACTTCAGCAGAACTCCTGTGGGTCCTGTGAGGCAAAGAGACTGTCCCTTAGTGCAGCGTGAGGACAGCCGGTCTGTCTGGAAGGCCTGATCTCAGCTGCCCTGTGCTGGCACCTCTTGCAACTGTAAGTCGATTGCCCCAAGATGTTCCCCTGAGCAGAAAATGGACACTGCTGAGAGCAGAGGAATCCATTTTCCAAGTGCAGATGGCCAAGTCTCTCATCCCCTTCCATCATACCTGAGGAGGATCTAGGCTCTCCCCTCTCAGCCATGGACACAAAGGGCTCATTACAGCTGCCCATATGCAGATGATGAGCAGCATTCCCATGGTCTTAGCACCAAAGCTTCTTCTGCATGGCACTGCTAGATAACTCAGGCATATCAGGGGAAAGCTGTTTGCTTCTGCAGGGCAGCCTGGAGCCCAGGAGGAACCCCCAGGGAAAGAGTCAAATATCCTACATTTTGCATGTCCTGAAAGGAGAATCCGCTCATTTGCATTGCCCTGAACCTGCTAATTAGGAGAGGACTTGGGCGCTTTGCTCCCATTGATACATCCTCATGGCAGGACCCAGAAGAGCCTTCTGGTCCAGTGAATGATGCAGTGAAAAGCCAGAACTGAAGACGCAGTAGTCGGCAGACTATTAAGCAGGTATTCTTTATTACGGCGCCGGGCACACGGGGGACCTCTCCTCCAAACATGCGCGCCAAACACCGTGTCATTTCAGGTTAAATATAATCACAGTATGCATATTCATTATATTTCCGAGAAATGCTTAGCATATTCATGACTTTCCCAAGAACTAATTAGCATATATTAATGTCTGTCATGCCTGTCTGTTAGCGTCCTCGAGTGGTCTTTAGGGGTCCTAAGATGAAGGCTTATACTCCTCATCACAGTGTCCACTGGTTGGCCTTTGTTTCTGCACAAACTCAGTTAGAAGATCACGTATACCATGTCCTTCCAGGCTGTTTTTTTGCTCCGGTCTTGTTGCCCTCTTGGTGCCTCTTTAGCTCTGTAGCTTGGTGCGTCTGCCCTCTCAAGGCTGAGCTGTCCTAGTAATATTATTTAGGAGTCTCTTTATCTTAGAGCTTTCCTGTCTTCTCAAAACAGCAAGGATTTACTTTAGTTTAATTACAATCACTCTAGTAAGTGAAAATTTTACATTTCACAGAATCACAGAATCACAGAATGGTAGGGGTTGGAAGGGACCTCTGTGGGTCATCTAGTTCAACCCTCCTGCCAAAGCAGGGTCACCCAGAGCAGGCTGCACAGGACCTTGTCCAGGCGGGTCTTGAATATCTCCAAACAAGGAGAATCCACAACCTCCCTGGGCAGCCTGTGCCAGGGCTCCGTCACCCTCAGAGTAAAGAAGTTCTTCCTCATGTTTGGACGGAACTTCCTCTGCTTCAATTTGTGCCCGTTAAATTTACGGGTATCAAGAACAAGTTGAGCAAGCACAGGAGAGGAAAAAGGGAGAAATGTCACAGTGTTGCTGCAGATGGAGCCAGGAGAAAGACAGACAGACGAGTGTGTGGTAATTTGCCCTTTTAAAGATTGAGGCCGCTGAGAACGTGATTGAACACCCACAGCCTTAAAAACAGATGTGGGTGAAGAGACGACGAGTTCACTCCATGGTGGGCATCTGCACTGCAGGCAATGGCAGGGACGTGCCCAAATCCCCATCCCACGGCATTGTTTGGATCAGATTCTTCTTCATCCCTGCCCATGCCTCTGCTGCCTGGAGCTTGTCCTTTCTGGGAGCTGTTTCTCTGTCCCTGGGTCTCCTCCCTGTCTTTTCTCACAGAGCCCATCCCACCCGCTGTGTGCTCAACTCGGCCCTGCAGACAACTCCTGGCAGTCGAGTACTGCCCAGGGACATCTCTGTGTGTTCAGTGGCTAAGGAGCAGCTCAGACAAGTGCTGATGAGAACGGAGGTCTCATGACTTTCAAGAACAGAGAAATACATTCCCATCTCCCACTGCCCACTCAGCCAGCCAAGAGTGGAAAACTGAAAGCACAGTCTCCTTCCCTTCCAGGTAAATGCCACACGCTCTCCTACTCCTTGAGTCGCTTCCTTGAGAACAGACCTGGGAGACCTATTGAGGAAAGACTCAGACAAAGAAGGCATTGAGTCCCTCAGCACCATTGCTGTCTGCTGTTCTTAAACTGCTCTCTCCATTCAGCAACAGCCCTGCATTTCCCTTGCTCAGCCTTGGTTACTAACACAGAAATTGAAGCTCTTCCCTTTCTCTTGATATTTCTTGCAGCTACACACTCCAGGTGGTCACCCCATGGCAGCTTCTTTGTGGCTTCCGTCAGTTCCCTGGCCTGTCCTAGCCCAAGCCTGCTGTCACATACTTGGCCCCGTGGCCCCACTGTTCAGGCACTGCATGGGAAGTGGTGTATTCGGTGTGAGGGGAAGTTTGCCTCTCATGATCCTCCAGGACATCCCTTTGTACCCTGCGCCCCTTCTGTTATTCCTCGTTGAGATCACTTTCCCCACGTCCTGGAACCTACCCAGCCCTATCTGCATTCAACGTGGGGTTTCGCAGACATCCCCGCTCTGGAGTCTGCCAGGGTCTGGACAAGCAGAGGGGCTCAGGCAGGGCTGGCCATTCCCCTCTTCCAGACACTGAGCCGAGCAGGAGGAGAGATGTGGCCATGCAGCAACAAACACCCGTAAGCCTGTGGTGAGTGGCAATGCTGGAAGTGGCCGAATAGGGAGGCCATCAGTGAGAGCTCACTCCAGTCCCATTCCAAAAGATATCGCCCCATGCCCTCCTCCACTGAGCCCACGGAGAACCCAGCACAGCAGCACGGCCTCACGAGGGCAACCTCTTCAGGCTGCTCCTGAACTCAGCTTTGGTAGAAGGGCAAAACCTCCAAATACTGGCACTGAGGAAATCCCTTTTTATTAGAGAGATGTGACACAGGAATCCATTATATTATCACACCAGATACAATTCCAAAGACCTTTGGATCTGACAGACTGTATTCATGCCTCTAGAGAAGTGGAAAGGATGCAGATATTCCTGGAGAAACAGAATTAACGTAGCTAAAATACCCAAAGATCAGGAAGTTCCCCAACAACATTGGAAATCACTTGTGAAGTGACATGGGCAGCTTATTGCCGCTGAAAGACTGCTGATTGAATGAGCTTCATGACTGCATTTTTGAGCTCCTGGTTCCTCATGCTGTATATGAGGGTGTTCACTGCTGGAGGTACCAGTGAGTAGAGGAATGACAAAACCAGGTCCAGGGATGGGGAAGAGATGGAGGGAGGCTTCAGGTAGGTAAACATGCCAGTGCTTATAAATAGGGAGATCACAGCCAGGTGAGGGAGGCACGTGGAAAAGGCTTTGTGCTTTCCCTGCTCAGAGGGGATCCTCAGCACAGCCATGAAGATCTGCACATAGGACAGCACAATGAAAACAAAACACACAAAAACTAAAGAAAGGCTAAGCAGAAGAAATCCCACTTTCCTGAAGTAGGAGTGTGAACAGGAGAGCCTGAGGATTTGGGGCACTTCACAGAAGAAGTGATGCACGCTCTTGCCCTTGCAGAGCGGCATGGAAAAGGTGTTGACAGTGTGCAGGAGAGAATTGAGCAAAGCACTGCCCCAGGCACCTACTGCCATGTGGACACAAGCTCTGCTGCCCAGAGGGTCCCGTAGTGCAGGGGTCTGCAGATGGCAACGTAGCGGTCATAGGCCATGATGGTCACTAGAGAAAATTCAGCTACAGTGAAGAATTCAAACACAAATAGTTGGGCAGCACATCCTGCATAGCAGGTGTCCCTGGTGTCCCAGAGAGAATTGGCCATGGATTTGGGGAGAATGGTGGAAATGGAGCCGAGGTCAAGAAGGCAGAGGTTGAGAAGGAAGAAGTACATGGGGGTGTGGAGGTGGTGGTCACAGATTATAGCTGTGATGATGAGGCAGTTGCTGAGGAGGGCAGCCAGGTAGATGCCCAGAAAGAATCAGAAGTGCAAGAGCTGCACCTCCTGTGTGTCTGTGAATGCCAGGAGGAGGAACTGGGTGATGGAACTGTTGTTGGACATTTGCTTACTCTAGTTGTCTTGTTATCTGTTGGGAAGGCAAGGCAGTACTGAGTTATGCCAGACTTCTCTGAGCAGAATGTGTTGCTTGTCTCATAGCAACCCCATAGTCAGAGTCTCTCTTTTCAGAAAGACCTCTCTGAAGCTCCTTCACCTGAACTCTGGGTTTTGCTGGCTGGGGGGGCCGTTGTGAGCAGAGATTCTGTAATGGGTTCCCGAGCAGTCCTTCTTGATGTGCAGGAAGAGAGAACTGGGAACGCAAGGAGATCTTGGATAAAAGTTACTCGTGATTTACGAAACACCTTTTTGTCACTGTTGTTCCTAATTAGCCCAGCTGCAGAACTGAGCTGAGGGGGTTCTGTTCTGTTTATTTGGTTCCAGTTGCGCCTGCCACATTTAGGAGTGGGTTTGGGTGGCTGGAATCCCTGACATTTCTAACGCACTCCAAGCGAAATCCTGTGGCTCCTGAGAGGCAGAGGGACTGTCCCTCAGTGCAGAGTGAGGAGAGCTGCTCTGCCCCTCAGCCCTGTGCTCAGCTGCCCTGTGCTGGCAGCTGGGAGCTGGAGAAGGAGCTCTCTCAGGTGTTGCCCTCAAAAGAAAGTGGACACTGCTGAGGGCAGAGGAATCCAGGTTCAGAGAGCAACTGGGCAGACTACCTGCCTTTTCTCATCTCTCCCCTCCCAGACTGGGACACCGAGGCACCATTGCAGCTGCCCACGTAAAGCTGCCCAACAGCAGTGCCATCACCTTAGCACCGAGGTGTCTTCTCCACAGAGATCCTGGGTAGCACAGAGATACTATGGGAGTGCTGTGCCCTTCGGGAGGGCACCCTGCAGCCCAGCAGGACCCTCCATGGAAAAAGCAGAATGTCCTGAAGTTGTCTGGAGGAGACTGGGGCACTTGGCTCCCACGGACACTTCTGCACTGCAGGACCCAAAGGGTCGGCATCTGAACAGAAGCTGAACCTCCCACCCCCAAAACTCACCCCCCGCACTGACTCAGCAAATCCAGCTGAGAAAACAAGGGCAGCCCAGGCAGGAGGGGATGGCAGTGAGATGGCACAATGCTCCTGGCAAGGGAGGAGGGACACACAAAGACAGATGGAAATCGGGGTTTGTCCTTTTCTGAGACCCAGTTTCTGAGAGGAGTGGCTGAGTGGAAGGTGTCTGTGCCACAGGGACAGCAGGGAGGTTCCCCCATCCCCCTCCCCAGCATTTCTGGCAGCAGCTCCCTCTCACTCCCTGCCCGTGTCTCTGCTCCTTGGAGCTGCTCCTGGCAGGAGCCATCTCCCTGGCCCCAGCTCAACTCCCTGTCAGTGCTCACACACCCCGTCCCACTCGCTGTGTGCTCACCTCTGCCCTGCCAACACCTCCCAGGGGCAGGGCACTGCCCAGGGACATCTCTGCGTGTGCAAGATCTGCAAATCAGGTCATAGAAACCTGATGTGGCTGGAAAGAGGAAGATGTCACTGAGGTGGCTGGAGGCAGCTGGGTACAGTGCTTTGAGGTACTTCTCCCTGAGTTACCGGTCTCTCAGTGTAACACACTAGGCATCTCAAAGCACATTCTTCAGCAGAAATGAGAACTTTTGTCTCCAGTATCAAACCCAGACAACCAGACAAAGAGTCAGGAAAGGTCCTTGTTTTTCCAGGAGCCACTAAAATGATGTGCTTCTTGAGAAGTCCCCTTAGAAAAGACATGAGGTAGAGCTGAAGCTGTGAGAAGCCCTGACCCATGCAGCACTCTTCAAAGCAAAAAGACCCTGACCTGCTGAGGGACACTCCTTCAACCCAGAACTTCTCCCCACAACACCATGGGAAGTTTCTTAGACAGTCTGAACACTGATCCTGGCAGGCAGCAGAGATCCTTCCCTAGAACACAGCCTCCTGGATTGCAGGGACCCTGCTCTGAAGGACAATCCTGGGGACCTCTGGCTGCACACCTGCCTTCCTAATCCTGCAGACAAGCCTGGGAGAAGAGAGTTGCCTTGCACTATCCCTCTGATGCACCAGAAGCAGTCCTTTCTCTGAAGCACATCCTTCTGCATCAAACCAGAATAACCAGGAGAGCCATCCTGACAGCTCCTATCAGCCATGGCATGTGCCAGGCCTAGGAAACCCCTCCAAGACACTCTTCTGCATTGCCCTGCAGCCACAGACTTACCATATCATGGGTTCTGATGAATTCCCTGCCACTGAGCTCTCCACATCCTCCCACCCCACACTGCCTTTAACCACTCTCTGCCTCGCTCCCCTCCCCTCGCTGCCTGCAGGCAGTGCCCTCAGCCCTGCTGTGCTTGGCAGAGGAGCTGCTCCTGGGCACAGCTGTCTTTGCAGTGGTTGTTGGTTGCCATGATCTCCATCCTTCCCAGGAGCCCAGCCCAGCTCAGCAGCACAGGACTAGCCCAAGGCAGCACTTTCTCTACCCTCTCTGGGCCTTCTCCAGTTGTCCCTGGGGTTCCAGGACAACTTGCTGTGAAACAGGCTGAAGCAATCACTGAAGTTTCCTTCATCACCTCAGGAGTCAAACTTCTTTGCAGCAAATCTTTTGTCTAACTGGTGACAAAGTTAATCCAAGAGTCACCTCTTCCTGTCCCACTATGAGACAGGATACCCAGACTGTGAAAGGCAGGAATATCCTGGACCTATGCAAACAACAGGTGACATTTGAGAGACCAGAGATGGTCCAAGAGATGTGCAGGTAACTATAAGCTCTGATCGAGCCATAAAGAGGGACAGGGAAATGTCTGGGGTCATCATTCTGGAGACTGGTAGAGCCTGCCTTGAGCCACCTGCAGTGACAGCAGATGCCTACATCTAGGACAACATAGCCTGTTCCTGCTCGTTATGTTCAGGGCAGCCTGGAGAGGAATTCCTCTGAACAAATGCAGTCATTGCCATCTGAAGAGCTGGGTTTCTCTCTTCCCCACCAGCTGTATCTGCCAGATCTCCACTGGCAGCTCTGGCAGGGTTCCCACAGACACCCCTACAAGGCCTGACCTAACTCAGAGAGCTGCTCAGTTTGAAGGTGAACTACACCCTGTGATGCTACCTGAGG